>NC_136274.1:5980262-6335379 GCF_964187855.1 Myxine glutinosa
TGAAAAACATCGCCCGTCTCCGCTCATCCCTCTCCTCCACGGCTGCAGAAACCCTCATCCACGCCTTCATCACCTCCCGTCTGGACTACTGCAATAGCCTCCTCTATGGTTCACCCTCAACAATCACCGATGAACTCCAATACATTCAGAACTCCGCTGCCCGTCTACTCACCCATTCCCGGACCCGTGACCACATCACCCCCGTCCTTTACAAGCTTCACTGGCTCCCCATCTCCCAGAGAATCCAGTACAAAATCCTCCTCTTGACCTACAAAGCCCTCCATAACCTGGCCCCATCCTACCTGGCTGACCTCCTCTCCAGGCACACTCCCACCCGCAACCTCCGCTCTGCTGGTACCAACCTCCTGACCCCCCCCCCCCATCCGGACCAAATTCAGATCCTGGGGGGACAGGGCCTTCTCCATCGCTGCTCCCATCCTCTGGAACTCACTACCTCACACCATCGGAAACTCCTCCTCACTCACCACATTCAAAACATCACTCAAGACCCACCTGTTCAGCACTGCATTCAACATTCAACCCACAGCATTTAACCCCTGACTATCACTTCTCCTTCTCCCTCCTTTTGCTTTAAATATTTCCCTATTGATTCTTGTCTTTTTGCAATTGTTGTTTCCATGTTTTGTTATGCATTATGGTTTGCACTCTGTCAAAGTGCCTTTGGGCTTCATGAAAAGCGCTATACAAAATAAATGAATTATTATTATTATTATAAATCAGACACGGATGTAGCTTCAGGACGGTCGATCTTTAATTTTCGACAATCTTTCGACCAACAAAGGTCTTCTTCTTAGTCTACAGAAACAACAGGCATGTATATCAGACAAGTATGTATAGTGATATGTGTGTAAGATGTGTGATATGTGTAGAAAATGCATACAAAAGGAAGAGCCACGCTAAAGCTCACTCACCGTCCCCAAGTTCAGCGGAAGTGAAGCGCAGCTTACAGTTACCGTTCGCGTTACAGTTGGTGCACGTGCATATGCAAATATAGAGATACATACATACATAAACACACAAGCATATATTCATGTACCATTTATATTCATATCATATATTTATATATTTATATAAATGACATATAAATGTAGAATGAATGAGTGAATGAATGAATGAATGGGTTACGGTTAATGATTTGATTGGGTTGATGTTGGAACTTACAATTCACTTCACCTAAACCAAAAAGCACGTGGACACCACGTGTTGACAATCCATATCTACATGTCTATATGGAACAAGTGAGCAATGAAATTGAAAAGATGGCACAAAAATATAATTGTTCCAGACATATGACAATCTTACAAAGGCAGAGTGACGAGCACTTCACAATCTCCAAAATAATGAAAAGATAGTCATAAAGCCAGCAGATAAAGGTACTGCCATTGTCATTATGTCGACTACCGATTAAGTTGCAGAAGGTAATCGTCAACTACATAGTGATACTTACAAAGAGCTCCCATCCGACCCTACCCTTTTACATCTTGAAGAGGTTAAAAGGGTAGTAGATTATATTCGGGTGGATAAAACCATCAAATCTCGCTTGGTTCCTAAAGATCCTCATTGCCCTAACCTTTATTTTCTTCCTAAAATACACAAGGTAAACAATCCAGGTAGACCAATCGTATCTGGCTGCACATGTCCAACTGTTCTAATATCAAAATTTGTTGACTGTCATTTACGTCCTCTTGTGATGAATCTCTCCTCATACCTCAAGGACACAACCAGTTTTCTGACCCACATCCAAGGATTGAACAGAATATACTCACCTTTCAACTCCCAAACCATTTTAGTCACAGCAGATGTTACATCCCTCTACACTAATATTCCACATTCAGAAGGTCTGTCTGCATTCCGCAAAGCACTAGATACACGACAAGTCCCAATACCACCTACTCAAGACCTTATGCGCCAATTAGAACTGACACTCAAACTGAATAATTTCCAATTCAACGGACGACATTACATTCAAACTCAAGGTACCGCTATGGGTACCCCTGTTGCACCATCGTACGCTAACATCTTCATGGGAATGATAGAGGCCAAGATCAATGCACAACCTCATCACGGCATCTTGGAAAAATCCTGGGTACGTTATATCGATGACATCCAGTTCATCTGGTCAAAATCCCCCCCGCAGTCTCACACAATTCCAAAATGAATTAAATTTGATTCATCCGACCACCAAGTTTACATTCGACAGCTCACAGTCCACTTTCTAGACACATCACTCACACTTCAAAATAACAGACTCGAAACAGAACTATACACCAAACCAACAGACACTCACTCTTACCTTCTCCCTTCTTCATCTCATCCTAAACATACAATTGCAAGCATACCATACAGTCAAGCAATCAGAGTAAGACGCATTTGCTCAACAAAAATGGCAGAAGAAACTTCTCTGCCAATTAGAAACACACTTCATTGCAAGAAACTACGACCCTCACTCTGTGAAAGAAGCAATAAACCGAGCAAAATGCATACCGAGAGCAGACCTTCTGACTTACAAACCCAAACCTGCAACTAACCGTGTCCCACTGGTAACCACCTACTCTCCTACCTCATCCCAATTGCCAAGTATTCTGAATAAGGCCCTTCCTCTCCATCAATCAGAAACACTCGGCACCACATTTCCTCAACCTCCACTAACATCATTTCGACGTGGTGGGACACTCAGGGACCTCTTGGTAAAAGCAAAGCACCCACAGCCCCACAACAAAGTAACTAGGATCCCTGGCTTCTATAAATGCACAGCAAACAAATGTATTATTCACAAGCATTTACTAGAAGGAAACAAATTTTGTATTCCCCATCACCTCCTATATGAACTGCAAATCTACATGGGTCATACACCTAATCACTTGCCAAAAGTGCACCAAACAATATTGTTGAGGATTTGGGAACTGTGTGTAATTCGATGTAAATTTTCCCCTTTTGTATGCTGTAAATCTTCTTGTAAATATCACCCTCCAATTGAAAAGATCAAAGGTCGTCCTTAGTTAAGCCATCGCACACACGTAGCCAATCATAAGATTCCCTCAGTAGTTATGTCCGTAGTAAATGTCTATCAGGCTCTGTGGTCCACTAATTCATTGCGTTGCATCAATTAAACAAGATAGATCCCCTTTCATATCCCAAAGCTTCCATTGCCAACTGCATTGGGTGGTTGTCTGCAATTGCCGCCATTGAGCATGTGCTCTGTTCGGGGAAGAAAGGCGTGTCTCCACCTCGTCATCGAAGGGTGGAGCCAGGAGAGCCCTTGCCGACCAACCAAGAACGAGGGGTTTGGCTTTGAGAGGGCGTGGAGAGAACGATCGCAAAGGTTTGAGGGTGTGGCCTATATAACCCGGAGCCGACGCCCCGAGAGGTAGAAATGAGAGGAGAGAAGGCAGATGAACCGGTGGAGAGCACGCGGCGCATGAGGCGGAGGAATCCCTAAAAGAGCATGCGACGCAGCGGCACGCAGCAGCTTCAGCCACAGCAGCTTCAGGTTTCAACGGCAGTATTGACCGTGGCCGCGAAGGAACGCGCCGTGCGAGACCGATCAAGAGGGCGGCGGCTGCTCCCTCCCGGCCCGACCGTGCTTCGGTCCGAGCTGAACCTTCCTCTCCCTCCAGCCAATCCACTCTGCAATTCCCCATTCGTGTAAGTCTGATTGTTCGTCTGTCTTTCATGTTGTCTTGGGGTTTATAAGTAAGACTGTATAGTTAAGTTAGTAATTGCATTATGTCTCCTGCTCCTTCCATTGCCTTGTAAATCGCATTTCCTTTCCTTTCTGCTTAGTTGTGTGTAAATAGTAATAAATCCTGTTATTCCCTACTTTGTCTTCTTCTTCTTCATGCTCGTTCGGTCGCTTTAGAGGTTTCCATCATTGCACACCTGTGGCACGATTTGGCAGACTCGCATGAATTGGGCTTCGTCTTCGGTAAACGGCTCACGCCGCAGTTCGCTTCGCTCGGCGCAATCCATCCATTACGCTGCGGCCGTGAGCGAGGGGTGTTCCCTTGCGTGACGGGAGGCGCTGGTATTTAAGTCAGAGGACGGTTGGGCCTAATACCCTACCCAGCGCCGACCGGGCGTGACGTCATACCCCCGGGACCACGTCGGTCAGTCATAGAAGAGGGGATTAATCCCCCCTCGATAAGGGGGAAGAGGCCAACGTTAAGATCCGCAACAATTGGTGTCAGGAGTGGGATTCGGACCCGAAGCGTGAATAGCGCGCTCAAAATTTCGAGCGGCCAAAATTTAATTTTAACATTCCAAATTTGAAAATCGCGCCATGGATGATCAAGGCGACAGGATGCCGGTGGGGGAATTAGAAGAGGGGTTAGGGGTAACGCAGGACCGGAGGGAGGAAATGGAGGAGGAGAGAAATGAGGAAGTGGTTGAGGGGGCTTCAGGTGCACAAAATGGCGCTCTCGCGCACGTGGTTGTAGAAACGCAAAATGGCGCCTCGCACATGGCTACGGCGGCCGCACCTGCTGCACAAGTGGGGGGGATTGACATGCAGGCCCTCATTGCGCAGCTGCAGGCCGCCGTGTAAATGGGAATAGGAGAACAATTGGTACGAATGGAAAACAATATGGGAAATAAATTTGAGGGTTTAGACAGCAAATTTGAGGGTTTAGACAGTAAAATTGAGGGTTTTGAGGGGCTAGAAATAAATTTGAGGGGCTAGAAGCCAAATGTGAGGGATTAAACAGCAAGGTGGGAGGAGTAGGAAACAGGTTGGGAAGCAAATTTGAGGGATTCGGAAGCAGATTAGGGGACAAACTGGGGGGCATAATTGGCCAAGCCAAATAAAGTAATGAGGAGTTGGCGAGGGGGCAGGCCGCATATGAAGGAAGGGAAGCGGAGAGGGACAGAGACCACAGGTTGGGCGAGCAGGTCCCACGGGTGCACGATGAGGTAACGCGGGTCGAGGAGCGCAGGTTGAGTGAGTCGGAGAAAAGCACAGGTAACTGGACCGGGGTAGACATCGCGAAAAAGCCGGCGACCGCTGAGGTAGAAGAGGGAATTTTAATACAGCCAGCGGTCGGCGAGGTGCGTAAAGGAAAAGTAGTGGGTATAGTTGAAATGGTAGAGACAACAGACTTAGAAGAGCAACAGTTGGAGGAAGGAATGGATTATGTGCAAAGTCTGAATTCACATCCTGATGCCGTACTTGCTAATCCTTATAAAGATTTGCAGGTGCGCGTGGAGAAAAGGATCCCAAAGGTGAGTCGTGCTGTGTATGGCGCTAAGAGGTTTTTTGGCAGAGTGTTTGGCGCGAAGAGAATTGTCGCGCGATTGGGATCGATATGGCACCCGGGCATTGGTGAAGGGTCCCGTGTGAGTGGAAATGGCGCGCGTGTGAGGAAAAAGTGTGCGTCAAAGAGTGAGCGTGTTATAAAGTGTGTGAGTGATACCGAGTGCAAGCGAGAATGCACTTCGGAGTGTGACACGGAGAGTGAGTTGGTGGTGGAGCGGGTGCGAGAATGCACACCTGGAATGGACGGCGAGAGTGTGCGAGGGAGCACACCTGAGTTGGTTGTGGCGCGTGTGCGGCAGGGCACATCGGAGCGCGTGAGTGGGTGGATGTGAGAGTGCACGCCCATGGTGAGTGGTACAGAGTACGTACCGAGTGGAGAGAGTGCGCAAGACAGTGCGCGAGGTGTGTTAAGGGAGTGTGCGAACGGTGACTGTGCGCGAGAGGTGTGGTGTGTAACAGGGAGTGCGGAGGTGGAATGGACGGAGTGTGTGGGAGGCGCCGAGACGCCGGGTTTGGTGAGTGTGAAAAGGGTCGCGTGGTGTGAGCATGCAAGTGAAGCATCGACGTTAACCGGGTTAGCAGTTAGGGCAACGGATAGCCGAGGCGAGCACTCGGGGCGCGGTGCGCTTTGTTTGATGCTAGGCCCGGCGCGGATCGGTGCCGCGTCGCTTCTCTTGGAAGCGTCATTGCCGATTCGGGCTTGGCTCCGCCCAGCACGGTAGAGTCTGGGCATTGTCAGGCAAGGTGACCGGTCCGGTTCAAGGGTGAGTAGGAGGAAGCGGACGGTGCCCCCTGGCGGGGGCGGGGTTCCAACCGGGCGAGATTGAGCCATCGGGCCGGCGACCGCAAGGTGCTGCGCCGAGATGGTGCATGGAATCTCGGCCCAACGAAGCCTCCTCCCCAGAATCGTGAATGCCGGACGGACTCAACCTGCAGGCGACCAAACCACCCGAATTCATTGCTCGACTGTGCAGAGCCGAGCTGTGTAATAATGTAAAGACGCACCGAGAGGCTCAAGTGAGTAGACTGTGATGGTAATAGTGTTTTGGACCCGAAATTTAGGGATAGGGAATTTGTGATTGGCAAAAAATTTGATGATTGGCAACTGATTGATAGAATGATTGGCAGTGATTGAAAAAAAATTTGATTTGCAGGAATTGGATGAGCAAAATTGATAGTAGAAGATGCCCGATGTGGTGGGATGGCAACTCTGCCATCCCTCACAAAATGGGGGCACATGAGCAATAGTTTTATGGGGTTTATGGCAGTGTAAACTAGCCCGGGAGGGTTAGGATAAAGTAAGTAGGGATCTAGAGAATGACCACAGTTAACGGTAAGGTTAAGTAGCAACATTGGACAGGCAGTGGGGACATAGAGAGGGTAGTTGGATTATAATGACGAGGGAGCGCAATAATGTAAGGGGCGACTGGGAAGCGCGAGTTTCAGAGGGGAGTAGTTAGATCAGATGATGCCGAGTGTTTGAGGATCGAAAGTGTATTGAGCAGTGTATGAGTGAGTAATGGTGATTGAGTGTTGTGTTGAGCAAATGGTCCTGGAGGAAGGAGGGTGCAGGAAGCACCAGGTGTGATGACACAGGTGTGCAAATACAGGTGTATGGAGAATGGTTGTGGGGAATACATGGAGTATGGAATGGATGGTATGGAGTGAGTATGGTGGAAACTGTGGAGTGGAGTGGATGGTGCGAAGGCAGTGGATGGGGAGGATGGACCCCATCACGAATACCCGGGGAGGGTAGTTTAAGAGTTAGGTAGAGGGAGTAGGTAAATTGTGGTTGGATATTGGCATCTGTGGTGCGTGGTGGAAGAATGGTGTTTGGATGGGTGCATTAGTGACGTGGAAATGGCTGGGCGTGTGGCCTGTTAGTAGGTGTAGTTGAATGGGCACTCCACCACGGTGAGGATGTCGGCCAGGTGAGGCCGCAGGTGGGCTCTGGGAGCCGTTAGAGTTGTGGATGGGGCCCGAGGATCCGGAGGACGGACCCGGGTAGCCCAGTGCCAGAGAGGGCACCGAGTGGGGAGAGCGCCAGAGGGCCTTCCCCAGTTAGATAGGTAGGGTGAGGAGCAGGTAAGCTCAGAGGCAACTACAGTGGTGGAGGTGTGCAGGTGGGTAGACCTGCTGGGAGAGCTACACGACTCAGCCCGGAAATTGTGCAAAGGCACAGGGAGTTGAATCGGGTGAGTGAGACCCCAAATTGATGAAGCACCACAGTTTGGTCAATGGGAATTTGGTTCTTAAAACCGCATATAGTAAGTTGGTCAATGGATTGGCAGGGAAAGACCCCGGGTAGTGTAAAGTGTGTTAATGTCATTTGGAAGATAGTTAGGATTGAAATCTCCTCGCACCATCCGCATCCACTCACCTGAGGTGACGCTACTCCGCACCATGCCAGGTTGTGATTATTTTTGTTGTGCAAATGTTTGGATTGTGAGATGCATCATGACGTGGGTGTGACATTGTGTGATGTTCCATCTCTCCCTCCTTATGAGGATTGATGATGAGTTTGGTGATGGCAAATTTTGGATTAGAGGGATTGTGGTGACGAATTTGGCATAGGGGAAATTTGGGGAAGACATGACGTTAGTAACGAATTTGTAATGTGTAGATTTTTGTAAATATGGGGTAAGGGCAAGGGTAGAGTAGGTAACAGGGGGTGTGACGTACGGTAGGGACGAGCTTTTCTCCGCTCAGTCTCCAGACGCACCTCACCTTGCATTGCCTTGTTTGATGTGTACCCTTGTGACCTTACCCCTCACTCACCTGTCTTCTGTTCCCCTGTCTCCCACCCGAGGACTATGCTCTCTGGGCAACGAGGGGAGCGTGCGGGAATCCGCCATGGTGTGCCAGAACTCCCGCAACCAGCATGCATTGCATTGATGCACCACTTATGGACCGCCGTTCTGCGGCCAAGCACCACTTTATGGACCCCACGTTTTGGGGCCTGGCACCTCTGCTGGAACGGGCCACGATGGCCCAGGGTCTTGCTTGCGGACCTCGGCAAGGTGGCACCTATGCCAAACAGGTGGACCACCCTTAGTTGGCCACTGTGGCCCTAAATAAAAATGGACACGTTTTGTGCACTTCATTTTTTATTTCCAAATAGACCGCATGAAGAAAATAATTGAAAGACGACATCAGGAAGAACATCGGCCCAGCAGCGAAGAGGAAGGCCACCACCAGTTGTTTTCTTTTTTTTTGTGTGAATCATTATTATGAACTGGTGACTGCTGCACCAAAAGATGCTTTTGGTGCTTTTGTTGTTTTGGTGCTCTCTTTATAGTACTGGTGCGTCGATGCAATGCGTGCTGTCTCCTCCCTCCCAACAGGAATTTCTTTTTGTTTCCCCAAAAGAAAAATCACAGGTCCTGGGTTGCGTTTTGTAAATAGTCAAATAATGTCACTGTAAATAATGCTCCCCCATCGTTCATGTTTTAGTTTGAAAATAATTCCGCAATTCGGTTAGCTGTGGGTGTGAAACTGTTAGGCAGGGTGCAACGCAATTAGCGGGACATATTTATTTGTGTTTTAAAATTGTCGCACTCAGGGTCAGGTTAATTGTAGAGGGAGTTACACCTACGTGTCACACTAAAGTTAAAATTATAGGCCCGGGACGTGCCTAAGAGGATGAGGGTGCAGTGTTGAGGATTTGGGAACTGTGTGTAATTCGATGTAAATTTTCCCCTTTTGTATGCTGTAAATCTTCTTGTAAATATCACTCTCCAATTGTAAAGATCAACGGTCGTCCTTAGTTAAGCCATCGCACACACGTAGCCAATCATAAGATTCCCTCAGTAGTTATGTCCGTAGTAAATGTCAGTATAAGGCTCTGTGGTCCACTAATTCATTGCGTTGCATCAATTAAACAAGATAGATCCCCTTTCATATCCCAAAGCTTCCATTGCCAACTGCATTGGGCGGTTGTCTGCAATTGCCGCCATTGAGCATGTGCTCTGTTCGGGGAAGAAATGCGTGTCTCCACCTCGTCATCGAAGGGTGGAGCCAGGAGAGCCCTTGCCGACCAACCAAGAATGAGGGGTTTGGCTTTGAGAGGGCGTGGAGAGAACGATCGCAAAGGTTTGAGGGTGTGGCCTATATAACCCGGAGCCGACGCCCCGAGAGGGAGAGATGAGAGGAGAGAAGGCAGATGAACCGGTGGAGAGCACGCGGCGCATGAGGCGGAGGAATCCCTAAAAGAGCACACGACGCAGCGGCACGCAGCAGCTTCAGCCACAGCAGCTTCGGGTTTCAACGGCAGTATCGACCGTGGCCTCGAAGGAACGCGCCGTGCGAGACCGATCAAGAGGGCGGCGGCTGCTCCCTCCCGGCCCGACCGTGCTTCGGTCCGAGCTGAACCTTCCTCTCCCTCCAGCCAATCCACTCTGCAATTCACCATTCGTGTAAGTCTGATTGTTCGTCTGTTTTTCATGTTGTCTTGGGGTTTATAAGTAAGACTGTATAGTTAAGTTAGTAATTGCACTATGTCTCCTGCTCCTTCCATTGCCTTGTAAATCTCATTTCCTTTCCTTTCTGCTTAGTTGTGTGTAAATAGTAATAAACTCCTGTTATTCCCTACTTTGTCTTCTTCTTCTTCATGCTCGCTTTAGAGGTTTCCATCATTGCACACCTGTGGCACGATTTGGCAGACTCGCATGAATTGGGCTTCGTCTTCGGTAAACGGCTCACGCCGCAGTTCGCTTCGCTCGGCGCAATCCATCCATTACGCTGCGGCCGTGAGCGAGGGGTGTTCCCTTGCGTGACGGGAGGCGCTGGTATTTAAGTCAGAGGACGGTTGGGCCTAATACCCTACCCAGCGCCGACCGGGCGTGACGTCATACCCCCGGGACCACGTCGGTCAGTCATAGAAGAGGGGATTAATCCCCCCTCGATAAGGGGGAAGAGGCCAACGTTAAGATCCGCAACAATTGGTGTCAGGAGTGGGATTCGGACCCGAAGCGTGAATAGCGCGCTCAAAATTTCGAGCGGCCAAAATTTAATTTTAACATTCCAAATTTGAAAATCGCGCCATGGATGATCAAGGCGACAGGATGCCGGTGGGGGAATTAGAAGAGGGGTTAGGGGTAACGCAGGACCGGAGGGAGGAAATGGAGGAGGAGAGAAATGAGGAAGTGGTTGAGGGGGCTTCAGGTGCACAAAATGGCGCTCTCGCGCACGTGGTTGTAGAAACGCAAAATGGCGCCTCGCACATGGCTACGGCGGCCGCACCTGCTGCACAAGTGGGGGGGATTGACATGCAGGCCCTCATTGCGCAGCTGCAGGCCGCCGTGTAAATGGGAATAGGAGAACAATTGGTACGAATGGAAAACAATATGGGAAATAAATTTGAGGGTTTAGACAGCAAATTTGAGGGTTTAGACAGTAAAATTGAGGGTTTTGAGGGGCTAGAAATAAATTTGAGGGGCTAGAAGCCAAATGTGAGGGATTAAACAGCAAGGTGGGAGGAGTAGGAAACAGGTTGGGAAGCAAATTTGAGGGATTCGGAAGCAGATTAGGGGACAAACTGGGGGGCATAATTGGCCAAGCCAAATAAAGTAATGAGGAGTTGGCGAGGGGGCAGGCCGCATATGAAGGAAGGGAAGCGGAGAGGGACAGAGACCACAGGTTGGGCGAGCAGGTCCCACGGGTGCACGATGAGGTAACGCGGGTCGAGGAGCGCAGGTTGAGTGAGTCGGAGAAAAGCACAGGTAACTGGACCGGGGTAGACATCGCGAAAAAGCCGGCGACCGCTGAGGTAGAAGAGGGAATTTTAATACAGCCAGCGGTCGGCGAGGTGCGTAAAGGAAAAGTAGTGGGTATAGTTGAAATGGTAGAGACAACAGACTTAGAAGAGCAACAGTTGGAGGAAGGAATGGATTATGTGCAAAGTCTGAATTCACATCCTGATGCCGTACTTGCTAATCCTTATAAAGATTTGCAGGTGCGCGTGGAGAAAAGGATCCCAAAGGTGAGTCGTGCTGTGTATGGCGCTAAGAGGTTTTTTGGCAGAGTGTTTGGCGCGAAGAGAATTGTCGCGCGATTGGGATCGATATGGCACCCGGGCATTGGTGAAGGGTCCCGTGTGAGTGGAAATGGCGCGCGTGTGAGGAAAAAGTGTGCGTCAAAGAGTGAGCGTGTTATAAAGTGTGTGAGTGATACCGAGTGCAAGCGAGAATGCACTTCGGAGTGTACGGAGTGTGACACGGAGAGTGAGTTGGTGGTGGAGCGGGTGCGAGAATGCACACCTGGAATGGACGGCGAGAGTGTGCGAGGGAGCACACCTGAGTTGGTTGTGGCGCGTGTGCGGCAGGGCACATCGGAGCGCGTGAGTGGGTGGATGTGAGAGTGCACGCCCATGGTGAGTGGTACAGAGTACGTACCGAGTGGAGAGAGTGCGCAAGACAGTGCGCGAGGTGTGTTAAGGGAGTGTGCGAACGGTGACTGTGCGCGAGAGGTGTGGTGTGTAACAGGGAGTGCGGAGGTGGAATGGACGGAGTGTGTGGGAGGCGCCGAGACGCCGGGTTTGGTGAGTGTGAAAAGGGTCGCGTGGTGTGAGCATGCAAGTGAAGCATCGACGTTAACCGGGTTAGCAGTTAGGGCAACGGATAGCCGAGGCGAGCACTCGGGGCGCGGTGCGCTTTGTTTGATGCTAGGCCCGGCGCGGATCGGTGCCGCGTCGCTTCTCTTGGAAGCGTCATTGCCGATTCGGGCTTGGCTCCGCCCAGCACGGTAGAGTCTGGGCATTGTCAGGCAAGGTGACCGGTCCGGTTCAAGGGTGAGTAGGAGGAAGCGGACGGTGCCCCCTGGCGGGGGCGGGGTTCCAACCGGGCGAGATTGAGCCATCGGGCCGGTGACCGCAAGGTGCTGCGCCGAGATGGTGCATGGAATCTCGGCCCAACGAAGCCTCCTCCCCAGAATCGTGAATGCCGGACGGACTCAACCTGCAGGCGACCAAACCACCCGAATTCATTGCTCGACTGTGCAGAGCCGAGCTGTGTAATAATGTAAAGACGCACCGAGAGGCTCAAGTGAGTAGACTGTGATGGTAATAGTGTTTTGGACCCGAAATTTAGGGATAGGGAATTTGTGATTGGCAAAAAATTTGATGATTGGCAACTGATTGATAGAATGATTGGCAGTGATTGAAAAAAAATTTGATTTGCAGGAATTGGATGAGCAAAATTGATAGTAGAAGATGCCCGATGTGGTGGGATGGCAACTCTGCCATCCCTCACAAAATGGGGGCACATGAGCAATAGTTTTATGGGGTTTATGGCAGTGTAAACTAGCCCGGGAGGGTTAGGATAAAGTAAGTAGGGATCTAGAGAATGACCACAGGTAACGGTAAGGTTAAGTAGCAACATTGGACAGGCAGTGGGGACATAGAGAGGGTAGTTGGATTATAATGACGAGGGAGCGCAATAATGTAAGGGGCGACTGGGAAGCGCGAGTTTCAGAGGGGAGTAGTTAGATCAGATGATGCCGAGTGTTTGAGGATCGAAAGTGTATTGAGCAGTGTATGAGTGAGTAATGGTGATTGAGTGTTGTGTTGAGCAAATGGTCCTGGAGGAAGGAGGGTGCAGGAAGCACCAGGTGTGATGACACAGGTGTGCAAATACAGGTGTATGGAGAATGGTTGTGGGGAATACATGGAGTATGGAATGGATGGTATGGAGTGAGTATGGTGGAAACTGTGGAGTGGAGTGGATGGTGCGAAGGCAGTGGATGGGGAGGATGGACCCCATCACGAATACCCGGGGAGGGTAGTTTAAGAGTTAGGTAGAGGGAGTAGGTAAATTGTGGTTGGATATTGGCATCTGTGGTGCGTGGTGGAAGAATGGTGTTTGGATGGGTGCATTAGTGACGTGGAAATGGCTGGGCGTGTGGCCTGTTAGTAGGTGTAGTTGAATGGGCACTCCACCACGGTGAGGATGTCGGCCAGGTGAGGCCGCAGGTGGGCTCTGGGAGCCGTTAGAGTTGTGGATGGGGCCCGAGGATCCGGAGGACGGACCCGGGTAGCCCAGTGCCAGAGAGGGCACCGAGTGGGGAGAGCGCCAGAGGGCCTTCCCCAGTTAGATAGGTAGGGTGAGGAGCAGGTAAGCTCAGAGGCAACTACAGTGGTGGAGGTGTGCAGGTGGGTAGACCTGCTGGGAGAGCTACACGACTCAGCCCGGAAATTGTGCAAAGGCACAGGGAGTTGAATCGGGTGAGTGAGACCCCAAATTGATGAAGCACCACAGTTTGGTCAATGGGAATTTGGTTCTTAAAACCGCATATAGTAAGTTGGTCAATGGATTGGCAGGGAAAGACCCCGGGTAGTGTAAAGTGTGTTAATGTCATTTGGAAGATAGTTAGGATTGAAATCTCCTCGCACCATCCGCATCCACTCACCTGAGGTGACGCTACTCCGCACCATGCCAGGTTGTGATTATTTTTGTTGTGCAAATGTTTGGATTGTGAGATGCATCATGACGTGGGTGTGACATTGTGTGATGTTCCATCTCTCCCTCCTTATGAGGATTGATGATGAGTTTGGTGATGGCAAATTTTGGATTAGAGGGATTGTGGTGACGAATTTGGCATAGGGGAAATTTGGGGAAGACATGACGTTAGTAACGAATTTGTAATGTGTAGATTTTTGTAAATATGGGGTAAGGGCAAGGGTAGAGTAGGTAACAGGGGGTGTGACGTACGGTAGGGACGAGCTTTTCTCCGCTCAGTCTCCAGACGCACCTCACCTTGCATTGCCTTGTTTGATGTGTACCCTTGTGACCTTACCCCTCACTCACCTGTCTTCTGTTCCCCTGTCTCCCACCCGAGGACTATGCTCTCTGGGCAACGAGGGGAGCGTGCGGGAATCCGCCATGGTGTGCCAGAACTCCCGCAACCAGCATGCATTGCATTGATGCACCACTTATGGACCGCCGTTCTGCGGCCAAGCACCACTTTATGGACCCCACGTTTTGGGGCCTGGCACCTCTGCTGGAACGGGCCACGATGGCCCAGGGTCTTGCTTGCGGACCTCGGCAAGGTGGCACCTATGCCAAACAGGTGGACCACCCTTAGTTGGCCACTGTGGCCCTAAATAAAAATGGACACGTTTTGTGCACTTCATTTTTTATTTCCAAATAGACCGCATGAAGAAAATAATTGAAAGACGACATCAGGAAGAACATCGGCCCAGCAGCGAAGAGGAAGGCCACCACCAGTTGTTTTCTTTTTTTTTGTGTGAATCATTATTATGAACTGGTGACTGCTGCACCAAAAGATGCTTTTGGTGCTTTTGTTGTTTTGGTGCTCTCTTTATAGTACTGGTGCGTCGATGCAATGCGTGCTGTCTCCTCCCTCCCAACAGGAATTTCTTTTTGTTTCCCCAAAAGAAAAATCACAGGTCCTGGGTTGCGTTTTGTAAATAGTCAAATAATGTCACTGTAAATAATGCTCCCCCATCGTTCATGTTTTAGTTTGAAAATAATTCCGCAATTCGGTTAGCTGTGGGTGTGAAACTGTTAGGCAGGGTGCAACGCAATTAGCGGGACATATTTATTTGTGTTTTAAAATTGTCGCACTCAGGGTCAGGTTAATTGTAGAGGGAGTTACACCTACGTGTCACACTAAAGTTAAAATTATAGGCCCGGGACGTGCCTAAGAGGATGAGGGTGCAGTGTTGAGGATTTGGGAACTGTGTGTAATTCGATGTAAATTTTCCCCTTTTGTATGCTGTAAATCTTCTTGTAAATATCACTCTCCAATTGTAAAGATCAACGGTCGTCCTTAGTTAAGCCATCGCACACACGTAGCCAATCATAAGATTCCCTCAGTAGTTATGTCCGTAGTAAATGTCAGTATAAGGCTCTGTGGTCCACTAATTCATTGCGTTGCATCAATTAAACAAGATAGATCCCCTTTCATATCCCAAAGCTTCCATTGCCAACTGCATTGGGCGGTTGTCTGCAATTGCCGCCATTGAGCATGTGCTCTGTTCGGGGAAGAAATGCGTGTCTCCACCTCGTCATCGAAGGGTGGAGCCAGGAGAGCCCTTGCCGACCAACCAAGAATGAGGGGTTTGGCTTTGAGAGGGCGTGGAGAGAACGATCGCAAAGGTTTGAGGGTGTGGCCTATATAACCCGGAGCCGACGCCCCGAGAGGGAGAGATGAGAGGAGAGAAGGCAGATGAACCGGTGGAGAGCACGCGGCGCATGAGGCGGAGGAATCCCTAAAAGAGCACACGACGCAGCGGCACGCAGCAGCTTCAGCCACAGCAGCTTCGGGTTTCAACGGCAGTATCGACCGTGGCCTCGAAGGAACGCGCCGTGCGAGACCGATCAAGAGGGCGGCGGCTGCTCCCTCCCGGCCCGACCGTGCTTCGGTCCGAGCTGAACCTTCCTCTCCCTCCAGCCAATCCACTCTGCAATTCACCATTCGTGTAAGTCTGATTGTTCGTCTGTTTTTCATGTTGTCTTGGGGTTTATAAGTAAGACTGTATAGTTAAGTTAGTAATTGCACTATGTCTCCTGCTCCTTCCATTGCCTTGTAAATCTCATTTCCTTTCCTTTCTGCTTAGTTGTGTGTAAATAGTAATAAACTCCTGTTATTCCCTACTTTGTCTTCTTCTTCTTCATGCTCGCTTTAGAGGTTTCCATCATTGCACACCTGTGGCACGATTTGGCCGACGCACATGAATTGGGCTTCGTCTTCGGTAAACGGCTCACGCCACAGTTCGCTTCGCTCGGCGCAATCCATCCATTACGCTGCGGCCGTGAGCGAGGCATGTTCCCTTGCGTGCCGGGAGGCGCTGGTATTTAGGTCATAGGACGGTTGGGCCTAATACCCGACCTAGCGCCGACTGGGCGTGACGTCATACCGCCGGGACCACGTCGGTCAGTCATAGAAGAGGGGATTAATCCCCCCTCTAAGGGGGAAGAGGCCGATGTTGAGAACCGCAACAATATGTTGGAAAAACTGAGAATACACTCCACACACGATTTAATAACACCCGGTCAGAAAACAATAACTTCCACACCAGTCAGGGCAAATCTCCACCTTACACGATACACTTTAATCAACCGGATCACTCTGTAAATGACATTCAAATCTCTGCCATTGAATCAATCACAAATCGATCACACACCACGATTCTGAAACGTGAGTCCTTTTGGATACATAAACTTCGGACAAAAATCCCTCATGGCATAAATTTTAATGATTAAAGTATGTTTCAACATCAACCCAATCAAATCATTCACCGTAACCCATTCATTCACTCATTCATTCATTCATTCAATCTACCTTTATATGTCATTTATATAAATATATAAATATATTATATGAATATAAATGGTATATTAATATATGCTTGTGTGTTTATGTATGTATGTATCTCTATATTTGTATATGCACGTGCACCAACTGTAACGCGAACGGTAACTGTAAGCTGCGCTTCACTGCCGCTGAACTTGGGGACGGTGAGTGAGCTTTAGCATGGCTCTTCTTTTTATATGCATTTTCTACACATATCACACATCTTACACACATATCACAATACATACTTATCTGATATGCATGCCTGTTGTTTCTGTAGACTCAGAAGACCTTTGTTGGTCGAAAGCTTGTCGAAAATTAAAGATCGACCGTCTTGAAGCTACGTCCGCATCTGATTTAATCTCCCGATTATATATATATATATATATATATATATATATATATATATATATATATATATATATATATATATATATATATATATATATATATATATATATATATATAAATATATATATATATATATGGATATATATATATGTATAATGTATATATTATGGATATATGTATATATACTGTATATATATATATATGTATAATGTATATATACTGTATATATATATATGTATATATATACAGTAGTGACCCCTAATTCCGAACGCCCCTCATCTCGAATGACTCTAATTCCGAACCGTAAATTCGAGAAAATTTTGTCCCTAATTCCGAATGTATTTCTATAACCGAACCGCCAACATAGCGTTAGCGTCGTTCATATTTCCAGTGCTGAAATTAGAGAACTGTGCTTCCATTGGTCTAAAACACAGGCCATTGTTGAAAAGTGGCACCCTAATAAAGCAGTGGTTAACAGGAGCATTAACTTGTTCAGTGACGATGTGATTGACCACTTCAGAAAAATTAAGAAAAGTCGCCAACACCAGGCAACTTTGGAGAGGTGGTTCTCTAAAGAAAGCAAGCCTAGTGAGCCCCAACCCTCTACAAGTGATGTTAAGAGACAAAGAGAGCAAACACCAGAAGCACAGTCATCTGATGTTAGCTCGGAAGGTGCCTCACCTTCCAAGCAATAAAACCCTCTCCCTCCTTCCTCCTCTCCAGCTTCCACATGCACCATCAGAACTCTCCACTAAGGTAAATGCAGTTATTTTCATGTTAGTACATTTATTTCCTGTTTTTATTATCATTATTATTTGATATTTAGGGCATTTACTCATCTTATTTTACCTTGAATCATGTGTATTTGCAGTTAACAGTGTCTTGATAATGGGTTTTTGGGGTCCAGGAACGGATTAATTCACTTTCCATTATTTCTTATGAGGAAAATAGTTTCTAATTCCGAACTTTTCCCAATCCGAACTGCCGCTGGAACGAATTAAATTCGGATTTAGAGGTCCCACTGTATATGTATATATATATATACTATATATATACTATATGTATATATATGTATATATATGTATATATATGTATATATATATATATATATATATATATATATATATATATATATATATATATATATATATATATATAGTGGATATGAGAATGTTTTTTTAATTTATTGTGTGTAATGAATTGTGGTAAAATGTCACCCTCCTTCCTGCAATTGTTGTTGTATAAAGATCAAAGGGCGTTCCCGTAGTTAATTCCATAAAGCATACACGAAGGACACCATATATCCCTGTTCTGTAGTTATATCCTTATTATGTGTATTAGGGTAAGGCCTTGTCTTACATTAACGTAATACTCCATTGCACTGAATTACATAAGATAGATCCCCTTTCAATTCCCTCAAAGCCTCCATTACCAACTGTATTCCCCTTTTTGCATCCTTTGCCGACTGAATTGGGCGGTTTGCTGCAATTGCCGCCATTGAACATGTGCTCGGGTCGGGGAAGAAAGGCGTGTCCCCACCTCGTCATAGAGGGGAGGAGTGAGTCATCCCCACTCAACCAACCAAGAACAAGGGGTTGGACTTGGAGAGGGTGTGGAGAGAAACATCAAGGAGGTTCGCGAAGGTTCAGGGGTGTGGCATATATAACCCGCAGAAGACGCCCCCACCTAAGACGAGTCCAGACGAGTCCTGGCAAAGCACGCGACGTCCCCACAGCGGCACGAGCAGACGATTGAGGCAGCAGATGAGTTCGGAGAAGTGCGAAACAAGAAGTGCAACGAAAGAGTTGCGCCCCACCAGTAGTTTTGGCTCCACCAGCAGTTGACTCCACCAGGCCGCTTCGACCCGTTACCCCGCGGGAACCAGATTGCGGTGGCATCGGTGGCCGTCGAGTTCCAGCCCGACGTCCCGTGCGGGATCAAGCCCGAACCATCTGCCCCAGCTGAACCTTCCCATTCCTCCTTCCAGCATTCATTCCTGCCATTCCATCCTTCTTGTGTACGTGAGTTTGTTTTGTTTGTCTTGTCCCAGGGAATAAGTTAAGCTTGTATAGTTAAGCTATTATTTTCACTGTGTCACCTGCTTTTTCCATTTTCCCTGTATATAACCTTGACTGCTCCTTTTGCTTTAGTGTGTGTAAATAATAAATCCTGTTATTCTTCTGTACGTCTTCTTCTTCCTCTTTACATTCGGTCGCTTTAGAGGTTTCCATATTGAATATCTGTGGCGCGATTGTGGCCAACGTCCAGGAATCGGGTTAGTTGGGGTAACTGTTAGGGCCGCGGCGCCATTCGCTCGGCAAAACAACATCCTATCCGCGGTCCGTAACAATATATATATATATATATATATATATATATATATATATATATATTGTGGATATGAGAATGTTTTTTTTTTTGTTGTTGTGTAAATTGTAAAATATCGCCCTCCTTGCTCCAGTTATGTACAAAGATCAAAGTGCGTCCTGTAATTAGTTCATAAACACCACACGTTAGCCAATCATAGATTTCCCCCCTTGTTGACAGTTATATCCTTATTATGTGTATTAGTGTAAGGCTGTGTCTTCCATTAATTGAAATACTCCATTGCACCAAGTGAAATAAGGTAGATTCCCTTCCAACCCCCCCTTTCGTCTACTGCCAACTGCATTTGCCGCCATTACGGCGTCGTCAGCTCGGGGAAGTCTCGTCATCAAGGGCGGAGCCAGAGGGCCGTGCCGACCAATCAGGGCCGAGGTGAGCTGACCGATGGGCGTGTCCTGGACACCAGCGGCTTGATCGCCTGAGGTGCTATAAAGCGCGCGCGCGAAAGCCGAGAAGTTGTTGTTGGACTAAGCAAGAGAGAAAGTGGTTGTTGGACTAAGCAAGAGAGAAAGTGGTTGTTGGACCAAGCAAGAGAGAAAGTGGTTGTTGGACCAAGCAAGAGAGAAAGTGGTTGTTGGACCAAGCAAGAGAGAAAGTGGTTGTTGGACCAAGCAAGAGAAAAAGTGGTTGTTGGACCAAGCAAGAGAGAAAGTGGTTGTTGGACCAAGCAAGAGAGAAAGTGGTTGTTGGACCAAGCAAGAGAGAAAGTGGTTGTTGGACCAAGCAAGAGAGAAAGTTGTTGTTGGACTAAGCAAGAGAGGGAGAGGTGAATTAAAAGAGTTGCGTTAAAGGTTCCAAGAAGGAGTTGCGCCAGAGAGGATCCCTGAAAGAGCAGCGGCACGCAGCAGCTTCAGCCACAGCAGCTTCAGCCACAGCAGCTTCAGCCACAGCAGCTTCGGGGCTTTGACGGCAGTTTCGAGCGGGGCCGCAAAGGTACGGCGGCTGCTAAATGCGCCGATCGAGAAAGGGCGGCGGCTGCTCATCCCCGACCCGACCGTGCTGCGGTTCCAGCTGAACCTTCCGCTCCCTCCAGCCATCCACCTCCTGCCATTCCTGTCATCATCCCCCGTGTAAGTGTGCTTGTAGTCTGTCTTTTGTCTTGTCCCTGGGTATAAGTAAGCTTGTATAAGTTAATATTTGCACTGTGTCTCCTTGATTCCTTCTGTCTTTATTTTATTATCCTTCCTTCTCCTTGGTTTCTTTTGGTTGTAAATAGTAAATAAATTATATTTGTATTCCTTACCCTTTGTCTCTCTTCTTCTTCACATCCTTCGCTTTAGTCTTTTCCCCATTGAATATCTGTGGCGCGATTTTGGCCAACGTTCAGGAATCGGGTTAGTCGGGGTAACTGTTAGGGCCGCGGCGCCATCCGCTCGGCAAATCAACATCTTATCCGCGGTCCGTAACAATATATATATATATATATATTGTTGCGGATATGGGATTTGGCCTCCATCCATATCCGCTTGTAAATATTCCCCTATTTCCCCAATACTTCCCAACTATCCCCAATCCCCCATTCCCTAGTCCCATTTTCTGTAAACAACACTCTGTAGCCCCGACCTTCCCCTTTTTCCCCCATTAAATGTCGTGCCCAGGTTCACCGCATCTCACGTAGACAACTATAGGACATCTTGCTAGTTATTCTTAGTCTATGTCAGTTAAGGACTCGTTTCCATTAATTCTGACTCTTCGTTGCACCAGAATGTGATTGTATGGCACCGTTAGAAAGTTTAGGACCTCCCAATACCTCCCCGCAGCTCTTCCTCATGGTACAACAACAACTACAACAACAGCGGCGGCGGCGCGGGGAGTGTGCGTCCTCACTCCGGCTTGGTTAGCCGCCATTGAACATGTGCTCTGACGGGGTTACCACGCAGGGGCTCGCTGTCAGCTCCTCGTCAAGGGCGGAGCCCGGTAACCCCCCGCACCCAATAAGAAGCGGCGGACCGATTCCATCTGGGGCGGAGCTAACGAGCCGAGGGCGTGTCACTCCCCGCTGGGCATGCGCAGGAAGACGGAGGTGACGTCAGATGCGCCTCAACTTGGAGAAGAAAGGACGCCACCTCCTAGCGCTGAGAAATACCTCCCCGCATCTCTGGACCGGACCAGGTCGATTCTGCCCCTGAGCCAAGGTGCACCTTGAGCTATCGACTGCCTGCCCTTCCCTGCCATCAATCCCCGTGTAAGTCAGTCTTGTCCCGTTTGTCTGTGGTCTGTCGGGAATAAGATAAGACTGTGTCTAAGTGCCCATCTTGCTGTGCTTTACCTCTTGCCGTGTAATCTACCCGTTTCTGCATCACCAATATTATATCCTCCTCCGGAGGTCTTGAGAACTGTACCCCTTGTGTCGTTGCATTAATCCCAGCCGTTGTGTCCTTTCCTTCATTGATTTAGCATAGCGCGATTTGGCCAACGTTCGAGTGGAATCGGGCGGGATAGGGTTCTAATCGGGGAGTACCTGTGCGGACGCGGTAATACCAAACCGCTCGGTAAACTAACATCTAAAACCGCGTCTGTAACAATTGGTGTCGAGGAGTGAGATCGGACCCGAAGCGCGTTTCACGCGCTCGAAATTATTAAAGGCGAAATTTGATTTTTGTTTTACAAAAAAAATAAAAACCCGAATTTTGAAAGTCGCGCTATGGCGGATCAAGACGGCTGGGTTCCGGTAGAGGAGAGTGAGGCAGGGTCGATCCAGGACCAAATTGAGGGACATGAGGAGAGCGAAGCAGTGAGGGTGGCAGGTTCGCAAAATAGCGTCGTCGCGCACGAGGTTACGGGCGCGCAAAATGGCGCCTCGCACATGGCCACGGCGACCGCGCCCGCGACCGTAGTAGCGCCGCTGGTAGATTTGAACCTTTTTTTAATACAAATGAAGGCCCTTATGGCCCAGAATAGCGAGAAATTGAGGGAGGACATGGGGTCCAATAGCGAGAAATTGAGGGAGGACATGGGGTCCAATAGCGAGAAAATGAGGGAGGACATGGGGGCCAATAGCCAATGGTTAGAACAAAGGATGGGGTCCAATAGCGAGAAATTGAGGGAGGACATGGGGGCCCAGATCGGAGGGTTAGGGAGTAGAATAGAGGGATTAGACAATAGATTAGGGGAAATACAGGAGGGGTTAATGGGGGTAGAAAACAGAATGGCCGCTCAAGAGAATCAAATGGAAGGGATGCAAAAGGGGTTAGAGGGGTTAGAAAACAGTATGGAAGGCAAATTGAGGGACATGAGGGACCAAGCGGAAAGGGAAGTTAAACAAATGGGGCAGCAGATAGAGGGGGTCAGAATGGGGGTAGAAATTAAATTGGATGCTCACAGGGAGGAAATGGAGCAGATGAGGGTGGCATCTGGGCAGGAGATGCAAGTGATGGGAGAAGAGATCAGAAGAGGTGTGAGTGAGGAGGTCGGAGGAGTGCGTGAGGAGGTGAGGCACTGTAAGGAGCGCATGGAGAAGGAGGTGAGAAAGGGGACTGTAAAATTGCAAGGTGGTATAGAGGAGTTGACGCTGGGAGTAGAACAACTGACAGTGGGACAAAAGGAGTTGGGGGACCAGGTAAAGAAGAACACAGCGGTAATAGAGGGTTTAAAATCGACACAGAAGGAGATGAAAAAGGACGTAGGGGTAATTAAAGACGGTACATGTGTCAGACGTGTCAGAGTGTCAGACGTGTCAGTGTCAGACGGTACATGAGGACCTGACGAGGAAAATGGACAAGGTGGTAGAGGTGATGGAGGTTAAAGAGCAGGAGGTGCGGGAGCACATAGAAAAAAATAAAGTGGAGTTAGAGGAAGAACTTAAAGGGGCGCACGAGGAGATGAAGGAGGTGAAGCAGAAATTAGAAGAAGTGGAAGAAGGGGTGAGCGAAATTAAGAAGCGACGGAGAGAGGATAAGAAAGAGATAAAGGAGGAAGTAAAAGAATTGGTCCAAAGTCTGTGTTCGGATCGTGATGATGTGCTCATTAACCGGATGAGGGATTCGCAGGTGATGGAGGAGAAGCGAAGAGAAAGAGGACCCGGTGTAAGTGGTGACCAATATGGTCGTGCGTATGATGCGCCAGGTGATTTAATAAGCTTGGGGGTCGAGATAGACCCGGATGTTCGTGAGAGGCCAAGAGTGAGGTGTATGGCTGGTCCGGAGGGTATGGAACGAGACGTGCGAGGTGTGGGTGAGCAAGGTTGTGGTGGTATGGAATGGGTAGCGGGTTGCGGAAGTGTGACCCATGCATCGACACCAACAGGGGTAGTTGTTAGAGGGACATTGGAGGCACGAGAGCCCCTTGGGGGTAATGTACTGTGGGGGCCCGGCCGGTTCGGCCCCGCGCTGACCCCGCAAGGGGCGACGCACGGGGTCCGGCAGGCGGGCAACGACTCGCATATGAGGTGGTCCCACAAGGTCCCACTCGCGCCGTATGACGGCAAGAGTGATCTACGCGCGTACCTGGCGCAGTTTGACTGTGTGTGTAAGGGCAACGGTTGGGGTGAGGACGAAGGTGGAGTACACCTGGTGGCCGCATTGCGCGGCGCGGCGGCGGAGGTGCTGACGGCATTACCAGCGGGTGCTCTCACCCTGCCAGCCCTCCACGACGCCCTAATTAATCGATTCGGCATTGAACAGCAGAGCGAGCTTGTTAAAGCTCAGCTCGCGCTGCGAAAACGCAAGCCCCAGGAAGCCATCGGGGAACTTGCCCACGACATTCGCCGCGCAGTGGGGATCGCACATGCTAGCATGGCAGCGGATTCCCGGGAAAGCCTGGCGCTGGACCATTTTATCCAGGCCCTCCCGGATATTGAGCTCCGGGGGAAGCAGCGAGGCCCCTGGCCCGGGGGAGCGAGCGTCACGCAATGGCGGTCCGCCAGGTGGGACCTCCGATGGAGGGCGGACCCCTTAGGGGGCCCGCCCCCGACGTGAGTCCTGACCTGGCGGGCATGGTCCGGAGGCTGGTGGACCAGCGCCTGGCGGGACCTGGACCATGGCAGGCGGCCCCGGAGGTGGCCCGCGGTGGACCACGAGCGGGTAATCCAATTCGGACCTTCAGGGGGGGAAATTTGGAATTCCGGAGACAAGCACCTTATCAGGTGAGGTGCTATACTTGCAACCGTCTGGGTCACCTGGCGCGGCACTGTCGAGCCACGCGCCGGGATGATCCCCGGCGGTTGAGGTCCTCAACGCCGCCCAGGGGGGAGCGGGTTAGCTGACCCCAGACACCCCCCCGCCAGACCCCGGGAAACTAGAAGGTGTCGGGCACGTAGGGCGGTGTTCGGCAGAAGAGGATGGAGGAGAGCCCTCATTGACGCGACAGGTCATTTATTGTGGCCAAATTGGAACTGGTAGCCTGACAATCAGATGCAAAATTGCCGGCGTGGGGGTAGACGCCGTAGTGGACACAGGAGCTAGCGCCACGATCATCAGCCCTGTGGTCCTTGATTCGAGCGCAGGTGGCTGGGATAAGATCCAGCGCCTGCAAAATTATAGTTTGCAACTTGCTACCGGGGTAACGGCCCCGATCATAGGGCGTGGTTCTGTGACCCTCAAGTTAGGGTCGGTAAGGAGGGAGATAGATGTTTGGGTGGCGGAGGTGTGCGACCCATGTTTAATAGGGTTGGATTTGTTGACTGGCAGCGGTTGTAAAATCGACTTGTGCCGGGGGATCCTGCAGGTGGGAGTAGAAGAGCTGCCGTTAGGGGGAGTGAGCACGGCCGAGAGAGCGGAGCTGGAGGCTTCCGAGGCCGTGACCATTCCCCCAAGGGCCGAGGCGATAGTGCCGGCCCGGTGGGCAGCTCGCCCAACATGGCAGGAGTCCTGCGGCCTGGTCGAACCGGTGGCAGCGCAGTCCATACCGGGTTTAATCGTGGGCCGCACCCTTGTAAAAACGGACGGACCGGTAGTGGCCGTCCGAGTAATAAATATAAGTACAGAACCACGCACTATAGTAAGGGGCACGAGGGTAGCTGGCTGCACCCCAGTTGAGGAAGTCGCGACAGTGAGGGGCGAGAACGTCCAGCCGAGCCGGCCCCGGGGGGAGCCTTCAATAAGAAGTAGGAATTGGCCCGATCCCATTTGCGAGATGGTAAATCGTAGTAGCGTAGAGTTGGGAGGTACCCAGAGGGAGGCCTTACACAAACTGGTTGGGTCCCATTTGGACCTCTTCTCCCTGTCCACCGAGGATATTGGACGTACGGGCCTGGTGAAACATCAGATCCACACCGGTGAGGCCCGGCCTATTCGTCAGGCCGCCCGACGGCTCCCTTGGAGCAAGAGGGCGGAAGCTGACGAGCAGGTTGAAAAAATGCTCGACGCAGGCGTGATCGAGCCCTCGGGAAGTCCTTGGATGTCACCTATTGTGCTGGTCAAAAAGAAGGATGGGACCACGCGGTTCTGCGTGGACTATCGCCAGCTAAACAACGTGACACTCAAGGACTCATATCCCCTGCCAAGGATTGATGACACCCTCGATGCCGTTGCGGGCTCAAATTGGTTCTCAACTTTGGACCTCAAGAGTGGGTATTGGCAGGTGGAGATGGATAGGGCAGGGAAGGAGAAAACGGCATTCTCCACAGGTAAGGGACTGTATCAGTTTACTGTGATGCCGTTTGGTTTGTGTAACGCCCCCGCCACCTTTGAAAGATTGATGGAACATGTACTAGGCGGCATGCCATGGCAATCATGCCTGGTGTACCTGGATGACGTCCTAGTACATGCCAAAACGTTCCCCCAGGCAGTAGCTAATTTGGAACAGGTGTTCGGGTGCCTCAGACAGGCAGGGTTGAAGCTGAACCCGGGTAAGTGCACCTTGTTTGCCAAGGAGGTGGCCTATTTAGGCCACGTCATCGGTTGCGAGGGGGTAAAAACGGACCCAGACAAAATTAAAGCGGTAGAGGAGTGGCCCGCACCACGTACCATCAAAGAGGTGCGGGGATTTTTGGGACTCTGCTCCTACTACCGGCGCTTTGTGGCGAAATTTGCGGAGTTGGCCCGTCCCCTCCACCGGCTTACGGAGAAGGGAACGCGATTTAATTGGACACGGGAGTGCCACGAGGCCTTCCAAAAATTGAAGGGGTGTCTAACATCCGCACCCCTTCTAGCTTACCCCACTAGCAACGGGGCATTTACCCTGGACACGGATGCGAGCCAGGAAGGATTGGGCGCAGTTTTGTCTCAGACACAGGAGGGCGTGGAGAGAGTGATTGGTTACTATAGTCGGGCCTTAAGTAGGCCCGAGCGAAATTATTGCGTCACTCGCAAAGAGTTATTGGCTATGCTGGCTGCCATGAACCATTTCCACCCGTACTTGTACGGGCGGAAATTTTTGGTTAGAACTGACCATTCCTCCTTGCAATGGCTCCTTCGGTTCAAGGAACCAGAGGGCCAAATTGCAAGGTGGTTGGAAAAGTTGCAGCAGTACGATTTTGATGTGGCCCATAGGGCCGGGAAGGCCCATGGTAATGCGGACGCACTCTCTCGGCGTCCTTGTCTGGGGGAAAACTGCAAATTTTGTGCGAGACACGAGGAGAGGGAACAATTGGGCGATTCGGACCCGACCCTCGTTGTCCGGGCAACCCGGGTGAGAGGGCCAATTTTGCCACTAACCGCAGATGAGGAATTCGGAACTTTGGCATGGAGCACGGCCCAGCAGGAGGATCCTGTCCTGGGGCCAGTGTTCAATTGGGTCAAATTGGGGCAAAGACCAAAGGGGGAAGAGGTCACCCCCCTCGGGGCGCAGACCAAGGCATATTGGGCTCAGTGGAAAACCCTGGAATTGAAGGATAACATCTTGTATCGCAAGTGGGTGGAGGTTCCCTCTGATAAAACTTCCTGGCTGGTGGTAGTCCCAAATAAATTTAAGACCGATATATTGCAACAGGTGCATGGTACCCGCCCCGGCGGCCATTTGGGCAGGACAAAGACGACATTGCAGGTACGCCGGAGGTTTTATTGGGTGAATATGGGGCGCGACATACAGGACTGGTGTCGGAGATGCGACGCCTGTACTGCCAAAAAGGGACCAGCACGGAGGATGAGGGCCCCCCTTCAATTACACCAGGTGGGGGCCCCCCTAGAGCGGGTGGCCATGGATATCCTAGGCCCACTACCCCGCACCCACCTAGGTAATAAGTACATCCTCGTTGTGATGGACTACTTCACCAAGTGGCCGGAGGCCTACGCCCTCCCCAACCAAGAAGCAGGGGTGGTAGCGCAGGCCTTCGTGGAAGGATTTGTGTGCCGGCATGGGATTCCACAGGAGTTGCACACCGACCAGGGACGAAATTTTGAGAGCAAATTGCTAAAAGATGTGTGCAGTCTCCTGTCAATTCGGAAAACCAGAACAACGCCTTTAAGACCTCAATCTGACGGGATGGTGGAAAGATTCAACCGAACTTTAATCCAACAACTGGCACTGTTCACCGCCACCCGTCAGGATGACTGGGACGAACATCTCCCTTATTTGCTCATGGCCTACCGAACCAGCCAGCACGGGGCCACCGCATGCAGTCCAGCGTTGCTTATGTATGGGCGGGAGTTACGGGCTCCCGCCGACTTGCTATGCGGTCCCGTGCCAGACACAGTGGTTAACCCGCCGAGGGAGGGGTACGCACGTCACCTAGAGGAAGGCATGGAGCTAGTCCATGCCTTCGCCCGCCGCCAACTCCATCTGGCGGGGGAAAAGATGAAGCGCAGGTACGACCACCGGAGCCAGGGGAGTCAGTACACTCCGGGGATGAAGATTTGGTTCTTCAATCCCCGGAGGAGGAAGGGTAGGTGCCCGAAACTCACCTCTCCCTGGCAAGGCCCGGGGGTCGTCCTGTCGCAAGTCTGTGACGTGGTAGTAAAAATCAAAATGGGGCCACGAGCCCTCCCTCGGATCGTCCACGCCGACCGGATAAGGCCTTACACCGGCGAGCAGGCGCCCCCGTGGATTGCCTCGGCTTTAGATGCCGAGGCGGGACCCAGTACCTCTGAATAAGGGGGGGCTTATTAGTGCCAGAGGACTGGGGGATTGATGAGCGATGGGCCCGGTGGGTAAGGGTGGCATCCCTGCCACCCTTCCCATGGTGGGGCAAATGCGCTATAGCTTATGGGGTTGATGGCAGTGAAAACTATCCCGGGTGGGTTAGGATATTGATAGGGATCTAGCGAAGAAGACATTAGGTGACGTTAAGGTTAGTTAGTGACTGATACCTGTAGTGGGGACGCAGGTAGTTTAGTGTGGATGATAATGACGTGGGAGCGCAATAGTTTAAAGGGACGACTGGGAAGCGCAAGTTTCAGAGGGGAGTAGTTAGCTGAGATGATGCCGTGTGGTTGAGAATTGAACAGGTGTGATTGCACAGGTGTGCAACTGGACAGGTGTGTGGAGCAGTGAGGGAGTAGTGAGTGTTGTGGATCAGCGCGAATGCGCTTGGGGAGAGAAGGGTGCAGGTGGCACCAGGTGTGAGAGCACAAGTGTGCAAGTACAGGTGTGTGGAATATATGGAGCAGAGAATGGGCGGTGTGGAGAGAGTTGGAGTAAGTGGTACGGAGTGGTGTGCATGGTGCGAAGGTGTGGATGGGGGAAGAGTGGACCCCTTTCACGAGTACCCGGGGCGGGTAGTGTAAGTGTTAGGTAGAGGGTATAGGTAAATTGTGGTTGGATATTGGCATTTGTGGTGCGGTTGCAGAATGGTGTTGTGGATGGGTGCATTAGTGTTGTGGAAATGGCTGGGCGTGTAGCCTGTTAGTGTGTGTAGTTGGTTTGGGCACTCCACCACTGTGAGGATGTCGGCCAGGTGAGGCCGCAGGTGGGCTCTGGGAGCCGTTAGTGTCAGTGGGTGCCTGAGGATCCCGGGTGTGGATCGGGCAGCCCGTGCCAGAGAGGGCACTGAGGGGGTGAGAGTGCGAAAGGGCCTTCCCCAGTTAGTTAGGTTAGGGTGAGAAGCAGGTAAGCTCGGGTGGCAACTACAGTGGTGGAGGTGTGCAGGTGGGTAGACCTGCTGGGAGAGCTACACGTCACAGCCCAGAAATTGTGCGAGGGCACCGGGAGATGAATCGGGGGAGGTGAGACCCCAAATTGAGAGGCACCACAGTTTGGTCAATGGGAATTGGTTTTTAGAACCCATAGTGTAAGTTGGCCAATGGATTGGCAGGGAAAGACCCCGGGTAATGTAAAGTTGTTAAAGTCATTTAGGAAATAGTTAGGATTGATGAACCTGTCGCACCATACGCAGCCACTTACCGGTTATGATGATGACTCCACACCTGTGTTTCTTTGTTCTGTGTTGCAGGAAATGAGAATTGCTGTTGGATTTGTGAGACGCATCACGACGTGGATAAGACATTGGGGTGATTCCATCTCTCCCTCCTTAGGAGGGACTGATGATGAATTGGTGATGGCAAATTTTGATGTTGGGTTGGAAATGGCAAATTTGATTGGTTAGGAGGGAGAGAAGACGAATTTGGTTTATGGGAGGAACGGGGAAGACAGTAGGGACGTTTGTTGATTTGTAAAGTAGATGTTTATGGGTAGTGTTGTGTTTTGTGGATACAGTAAGGGGTAAGGGAGGGGCAATGTAGGTTACCTGGTGGGGGGGGGGGGGGCGTACGGTAGGAACGTACCTGTCTCACCTGGTTCCCATGTGCCCCCAGTGTGCATTACCTTATATTGCATGCACTTTTGCGCCCTTACCACCTTAATCACTTGTCCTCTTCTTTTGTCTCCCACCTCCGAGGATCTGGCTTTGGGGCAGAGAGAGAGGAGAGAGAGGTGCTGGCTCCGCAGTTGTGGGCCTGTACTTTCGCTGCTTGCTGCCTGGATCGATACACCATATGGACCGCAATTTTTGTGGCCGCCCACCATGGACCGCAGTTCTTTTGCGGCCAAGCACCACCCGTTGATGGACCTCTGGGTCAACGTGGCACCTATGCCATACAGGTGAACCACTTATAGTTGGCCCCCCCTGACGGCCACAATTTAGAAATGGACGCGGTTGGCGCCTTTCTTTATTTTTGAAGGAAGCCAGAACACCAAGTGGGCTCCAAGGCAAGACCAGCGGCAGAACATCGGCCGGCTGTGACACCACCGGTGATTATCGAACACTTTATTGGTGCACCGGATGGTGCTGACTGTACATGATGGGGTGGTGCTTTTGGTGCTTGGATGGGGTGCTCTGCACATTATTAAAGGCCGTAGGGCCACAGAGCACTCGTGGGTTGGTGTATCGATGCTGGCATGCGTGCTCTCTCTTTGCATAACATCTGCATGTGTTCCTCCAAAAACAGGTCCTGGATCGTAGTGTAAATATCAGTGTAGTCTTGTGTAAATAATGCTCCCTACCGGCTGTATGTTTAGTTTGAGGATTCTTTCCGCGATTCGGTTATCCTGTGGGTGTGTTTCTGTGAGGAGAAGGGTGCAACGTCGCAGGGGGACATATTTACTCATTTGTGAACATCTGTAAAACTGTCGCACTCAGGGTTGAGTTAATAGTAGAGGGAACTACATCTGAGTGCCACACTAAAGTAGGTAAAAATTTATCGGGTCGGGACGCCCCGAGGTAGAGAAGGGTGCAATGTTGCGGATATGGGATTTGGCCTCCATCCATATCCGCTTGTAAATATTCCCCTATTTCCCCAATACTCCCCAACTATCCCCAATCCCCCATTCCCTAGTCCCATTTTCTGTAAACAACACTCTGTAGCCCCGACCTTCCCCTTTTTCCCCCATTAAATGTCGTGCCCAGGTTCACCGCATCTCACGTAGACAACTATAGGACATCTTGCTAGTTATTCTTAGTCTATGTCAGTTAAGGACTCGTTTCCATTAATTCTGACTCTTCGTTGCACCAGAATGTGATTGTATGGCACCGTTAGAAAGTTTAGGACCTCCCAATACCTCCCCGCAGCTCTTCCTCATGGTACAACAACAACTACAACAACAGCGGCGGCGGCGCGGGGAGTGTGCGTCCTCACTCCGGCTTGGTTAGCCGCCATTGAACATGTGTTCCGACGGGGTACCACGAAGGGGCTCCTTGTCAGCACCTCGTCAAGGGCGGAGCCGGTAACCCCCCCGCACGCACCCAATGAGAAGCGACGTGCCGATTCCATCTGGGGCGGAGCTAACGAGCCGAGGGCGTGTCACTCCCCGCCGGATATACGCAGCCACTTGCCGGACGTGACGTCAGATGCGCCCCGAGCTTGAAGAGGAAGAACCAGTCGTGACCTCCGAGCGCTGTGATCTCCCTGCATCTACTGGACCGTACAGTACCCTGTCCTTGAGCCAAGAGTGCACCTTGAGCCATCGATACCCGCTTTCCTTGCCATCAATCCCCGTGTGAGTCAGCCTTTTGTCCCGTTTATCTGTCGTCTGTTGGGGTTAATATAAGTGTGTCTAAGTGCCTGTCTTTCTATGATGTCCCTCTTGTAGTTGTAATCTAACCTTCCGCCTTAATATAACCTCCTCCGGAGGTCTTGAGAACTGAACCCTTGGTGTCGTGTCATTTTAATCCCAGCCGTTGTGTTCCTTTTCCTTCATTGATCTAGCGTAGCGCGACTAGTCAACGTTCGAGCATAATCGGGTAAACTGTGCAGACGTGGTCATACCAAACCGCTCGGTAAACTAACATCCACCACCGCGTCTGTAACAATTGGTGTCGAGGAGTGGAATTCGGACCCGGGACTAAATTTGTTAGGCCCAAACTTTGGGAGGTAGAATCGATCCGGAGCGCGTTTACTGCGCTCGACGAAATTATAACGGCGAAATTTGATTTTGTTATACGGAAATAAAAACCCGAATTTTGAAAGTCGCGCTATGGCAGACCAAGTCGGCTGGGGTCCGGTAGTGGAGAGTGAGGCAGGGTCGGTCCAGGACCAAATTGAGGGACGCGAGGAGAGCGAAGCAGCGAGGGTAGCAAACGCACAAAATGGCGCCTCGCTGGTCACCGCGCCCGCGACCGTGGCAGCGCCCCCGGTGGATTTGAACTTGTTTTTTATGCAAATGAAGGCCCTTATGGACAAGAATAATGAAGAAATGGAAAACAGAATAATGGGGGCAATGAGGGACGAAGCGAGGGCTCAGAGTGAGCAATTGGGGGTAATGAGGGACGAATCGAGGGGTACCGGTGAGGGGTTAGACAATAATTTTAAGGGATTAGACAAGAAATTTGGGAAGTTAGACGACAAATTTGAGGGGTTAGACAACGGGATAAAAGAGGTGAAAAAGGGGTTAATGGGGGTAGAAAACAGAATGGCCGCTCAAGAGAATCAAATGGAAGGGATGCAAAAAGGGTTAGAGGGGGTAGAAAATAGAATGGCTGCCCAGGAGAATCAGATAGAGGGAGTGAAAAATGGGTTAGAGGGGTTAGAAAACAGGATGGAAGGCAAATTGAGGGACATGAGGGACCAAGCGGAAAGGGAAGTTAACCAAATGGGGCAGCAGATAGAGGGGGTCAGAATGGGGGTAGAAACTAAACTGGATGCTCACAGGGAGGAAATGGAGCAGATGAGGGTGGCATCTGGGCAGGAGATGCAAGTGATGGGAGAGGAGATCAGAAGAGGTGTGAGTGAGGAGGTCGGAGGAGTGCGCGAGGAGGTGAGGCACTGTAAGGAGCACATGGAGAAGGAGGTGAGAAAGGGGACTGTAAAATTGCAAGGGGGCATAGAGGACCTGACGCAGGAGGTGGAACAGCTGACGGAGGGACAAAAAGAACTAACGGAGCAGGTTCAAAGGAACACTGCGGTATTAGGAGGGTTAAAAGCGACACAAAACGACATAAAAAACGACTTGGTGGCGACGAAGAGGGAATGTCAGATGGTACGTGAGGGACTGACAACGAGGTTGGACGAGGTGGTAGAGGTAATGGAGACGAAGGACCGGCAGGTGAGGACGCACATGGAAACGGTCAAGGTAGCCTTGGAGGACGAGCTGGAGGAGACGTACCGGGGAATAAAGGAGGTGAAGCAGAAATTAGAAGAAGTGGAAGAAGGGGTGAGCGAAATTAAGAAGCGACGGAGAGAGGATAAGAAAGAGATAAAGGAGGAAGTAAAAGAATTGGTCCAAAGTCTGTGTTCGGATCGTGATGATGTGCTCATTAACCGGATGAGGGATTCGCAGGTGATGGAGGAGAAGCGAAGAGAAAGAGGACCCGGTGTAAGTGGTGACCAATATGGTCGTGCGTATGATGCGCCAGGTGATTTAATAAGCTTGGGGGTCGAGATAGACCCGGGTGTTCGTGAGAGGCCGTTGGTGAAGTGTGCGACAGGTCTGGTGTGCGAAAAAGGAGGTGTGCGAGAAAGTCCGACTCTGGGGCGTGTGAGGAAAAGTGCGTGCCAAGGAGTGAGGGTGCTGGCGAGAATGAGTCGGTCGTAGCGCGTGTGCGAGGGAGCACATGGAAGCGTGGTGTGGTGAGTGTTACAGAGGGTGTGACGGGAGAGTGTGCGCAGGAGTGTGCACGAGAAAGGTGTGTGACGGACAGGTGCATGAGGAAAGAGTGCGCTGTCAGAAGTAAGGAAGAGTGTCCACCTGTGGTGAGTGTTACAGAGGGTGTAACGGGAGAGTGTGCGCGAGAAAGGTGTGTGACGGACAGGTGCACGAGGAAAGAGTGCGCTGTCAAGAGTAAGGGTGAGTGCGCTGTCAAGAATGGAGGTGAGAGTAGTGAGAGTGACAAGGAGAGTGAGTTGGTTGTGACAGGTGAGCGAGGATGTACACCTGGGATGGAAGGATGCACACCTGGAATGGTAGAGCGTGAGTGGGAATGCACGCTGGAGTTGGTGGTGAGGCACGTGGTTGGGTGTGCGAATGAGGGCACACCTGTGATTGTCACAGAGGAGGTGACCGAGGAGGGGGCGCGAAGAGGTGTGTTGGTGAGGTGTGCGACCAACGAATGTGTGCCAAGGTGCTCGGTGGTCAGGTGTGTGACCAAGGCTGTGAGTGGAATGAGAGTACCTGGGTGTGTAAGGAAAGGTACGAGGAGCATGGAGACGGCTGCATGTATGAGCAAGAAAGGGGTAGCGTATGCTTGTCAGAATCCAGGTGAAGCATCGACGGTAACCAGGTTAGAGGTTAGGTCGACTTTTAGCCGAAGCGGGCCCTCGGTGCGTGCCGGGCCTCGCTTTGAACGGCCGCGTCCGTGCTCCACTAGGCGGAGCTGGCAGCCCGATAGAAAGGGTCGTCATGGCGACCACTTTTTGGTGAGACGTGCCGGCAGGTCGAGAGCGGGACATTGGATGGCTCCGTGCCGAGATGGTGCGTGGGATCTCGGCACGGGTAAGCCCCCGTCCCTGCCCCGAATGCCGGACGCATCCAGACGCTGGCACAGAACAACCCGCATTCATGGCTTGGCTTTACGAAGCCGGGCTTTGGACGGGAATTGGCGCACCGAGAGGCAGTAGTGAGTAGACTGGGTGATGAGGTTAGTGTTTTGGCCCCAAAATTAGAGAAAAACAAAATTTGATGATTGGCAAGGGATTGGCAGTAGTGATTGGCAGATGAGTAGGATTGGCAAATTTTTAATTTGTTGAAATTTGATGTGCAAAATTGGTAGTGAGCGATGGGCCCAGTGGGTAAGGGTGGCATCCCTGCCACCCTTCCCATAGGGGGGGCAAAGGAGCAATAGATTATGGGGTATATGGCAGTGAAAACTAGCCCGGGTGGGTTAGGTTATATTGATAGGGCCCTAGAAGATGACATTAGGTGACGTTAAGTTTAGTTAGTGACTGATACCTGTAGTGGGGACGCAGGTAGATTAGTATGGATGATAATGACAAGGGAGCGTAATAGTTTAAAGGGACGACTGGGAAGCGCAAGTTTCAGAAGGGAGTAGTTAGATGAGATGATGCCGTGTGTGTGAGGATGGAACAGGTGTGATTGCACAGGTGTGCAACTGGACAGGTGTGTGGAACAGTGTATGAGTAGTGAGTGTTGTGGATCAGCGCGAATGCGCTTGGGGAGAGAAGGGTGCAGGTGGCACCAGGTGTGAGAGCACAGGTGTGCAAGTACAGGTGTGTGGAGAGAGTTGGAGTAAGTGGTACGGAGTGGTGTGCATGGTGCGAAGGTGTGGATGGGGGAAGAGTGGACCCCTTTCACGAGTACCCGGGGCGGGTAGTGTAAGTGTTAGGTAGAGGGTATAGGTAAATTGTGGTTGGATATTGGCATCTGTGGTGCGGTTGCAGAATGGTGTTGTGAATGGGTGCATTAGTGTTGTGGAAATGGCTGGGCGTGTAGCCTGTTAGTGTGTGTAGTTGGTTGGGCACTCCACCACTGTGAGGATGTCGGCCAGGTGAGGCCGCAGGTGGGCTCTGGGAGCCGGTAGAGTTGTGGATGGGGCCCGAGGATCCGGAGGACGGACCCGGGTAGCCCAGTGCCAGAGAGGGCACCGAGTGGGGAGAGCGCCAGAGGGCCTTCCCCAGGTAGTTAGGTTAGGGTAAGGAGCAGGTAGCTCGGAGGCAACTGCAGTGGTGGAGGTGTGCAGGTGGGTAGACCCACTGGGAGAGGTACACGCCACAGCCCAGAAATTGTACGAGGGCACCGGGAGATGAATCGGGGGAGTGAGACCCCAAATTGAAAAGCACCACAGTTTGGCCAATGGGAATTGGTTTTTAGAACCCATAGTGTAAGAGGGCCAATGGTTTGGCCGGAGAAAGACCCCGGGTAGTGTAAAGTTGTTAAAGTCATTTAGGAAATAGTTAGGATTGATGAACCTGTCGCACCATACGCAGCCACTCACCTGTGGTGATGATGATGACTCCACACCTGTGTTTTCTTTGTTCTGTGTGCAGGAAGCAAGGACTGCTGTTGGATTGGTGAGACGCATCACGACGTGGATGAGACATTGGGGTGATTCCATCTCTCCCTCCCTTGGAGGGACTGATGATGAATTGGTAATGGCAAATTTTGATGTTCAGTTGGAGATGGCAAATTTTGATGAGAGTTGAAAATGGCAAATTTGATTGGTTAGGAGGGAGAGAAGACGAATTTGGTTTATGGGAGGAACGGGGAAGACAGTAGGGACGTTTGTTGATTTGTAAAGTAGATGTTTATGGGTAGTGTTGTGTTTTGTGGATGCAGTAAGGGGTAAGGGAGGGGCCATGTAGGTTACCTGGTGGGGGGGGGGGCGTACGATAGGAACGTACCTGTCTCACCTGGTTCCCATGTGCCCCCAGTGTGCATCATCTTGTATTGCGTGCACTTTTGCGCCCTTACCACCTTACTCACTTATCTGCTTCTTTTGTCTCCCACCTCCGAGGATCTGGCTTTGGGGTAGAGAGAGAGGAGAGAGAGGTGCTGGCTTCGCAGTTGTGGGCCTGCACTTTCGCTGTTTGCTGCCTGGATCGATACACCATATGGACCGCAATGTTTGTGGCCACCCACCATGGACCGCAGCTCTTTTGCGGCCAAGCACCACCCGTGGATGGACCTATGGGTCAACGTGGCACCTATGCCAAACAGGTGAACCACTCTTAGTTGGCCCCTGACGGCCACAATAAAGAAATGGACGCGGTTGGCGCCTTTCTTTATTTTTGAAAGAAGTAAGAAGGCCAAGTGCACCACACGAAGGCAAGACCAGCGGCAGAACATCGGCCGGCTGCGACACCACACAATGATTTATAGACACTTTATTGGTGCACCGGATGGTGCTGACTGTACATGAGGGGGTGGTGCTTTTCGTGCTGGGAAAGGGTGCTCTGCACGTTATTAAAGGCCGTAGGCCACAGAGCACTCGTGGGTTGGTGTATCGATGCTGGCATGCGTGCTCTCTCTATGCATAACATCTGCATGTGTTCCTCCAGAAACAGGTCCTGGATCGTAGTGTAAATAGCAGCGTAGTCTTGTAAATAATGCTCCCTACCGGCTGTATGTTTAGTTTGCGAATTCTTTCCGGATTCGGTTATCCTGTGGGTGTGTTTCTGTGAGGAGAAGGGTGCAACGTCGCAGGGGGACATATTTACTCATTTGTGAATGTCTGTAAAACTGTCGCACTCAGGGTAGAGTTAATAGTAGAGGGAACTACATCTGAGTGCCACACTAAAATAGGTAAAAATTTATCGGGTCGGGACGCCCCGAGGGTAGAGAAGGGTGCAATGTTGCGGATATGGGATTTGGCCTCCATATCCGCTTGTAAATATTCCCCTATTTCCCCAATACTCCCCAACTATCCCCAATCCCCCATTCCCTAGTCCCATTGTCTGTAAACAACACTCTGTAGAACCGACCTTCCCCTTTTTCCCCCATTAAATGTCGTGCCCAGGTCCACCGCATCTCACGTAGACAACTTTCGGACATCTTGCTAGTTATTCTTAGTCTATGTCAGTTAAGGACTCGTTTCCATTAATTCTGACTCTTCGTTGCACCAGAATGTGATTATATGGCACCAGTAGTGAGTTTAGGACCTTCCCATACCTCCTCCCATCTTCTTCCCCAAACAAACAACAACAACAACAACAACTACAACAACAAACAACAACAACAACAACAACTACAACAACAACTACAACAACAGAGGGGCGCGGCGCGGGGGGAGTGTGCGTCCTCACACCGGCTCGGTTAGCCGCCATGACCATGTGCGCTCCACGGGGTTACCACGAAGGGGCTCCTTGTCAGCACCTCGTCAAGGGCGGAGCCGGTAACCCCCCCGCACGCACCCAATGAGAAGCGACGTGCCGATTCCATCTGGGGCGGAGCTAACGAGCCGAGGGCGTGTCACTCCCCGCCGGATATACGCAGCCACTTGCCGGACGTGACGTCAGATGCGCCCCGAGCTTGAAGAGGAAGAACCAGTCGTGACCTCCGAGCGCTGTGATCTCCCTGCATCTACTGGACCGTACAGTACCCTGTCCTTGAGCCAAGAGTGCACCTTGAGCCATCGATACCCGCTTTCCTTGCCATCAATCCCCGTGTGAGTCAGCCTTTTGTCCCGTTTATCTGTCGTCTGTTGGGGTTAATATAAGTGTGTCTAAGTGCCTGTCTTTCTATGATGTCCCTCTTGTAGTTGTAATCTAACCTTCCGCCTTAATATAACCTCCTCCGGAGGTCTTGAGAACTGAACCCTTGGTGTCGTGTCATTTTAATCCCAGCCGTTGTGTTCCTTTTCCTTCATTGATCTAGCGTAGCGCGACTAGTCAACGTTCGAGCATAATCGGGTAAACTGTGCAGACGTGGTCATACCAAACCGCTCGGTAAACTAACATCCACCACCGCGTCTGTAACAATATATATATATGAAGAGTTCAGATGCAAAAACAGATATATCCATTTTTGCTGAAATGAGAAAATCACGATTTTCTGCTGTGCATTCCAGGTGAAACCCATCAAAATGACATGGGCTGTATCTTAATCAGTAAATATGAGATAATAAAACGGCAGGATTTCAAAAATTAAAATTTATTAGAAAAACAAATGTTTGGTGATTTTGAACACGTTTTCCCGCAAAAACAGATAACTCCATGGGTCGTTTTTTGTCAAAAACAGATAAATCCAAATGTCACTGTAGAGACAAGTAAAAGTAGTATGAAATGACCAGAATGTCATTCTTATGGCAAGTATGATGTGGCATAATAATAAAATTAATACCAAAAAGGCTTCAACGTCCCCAAAACCAGTTTTGCCAGTTTTCTGTTGCTGATAAATTTACGGGTAAGAATCAATCTTTTGCAGACGACCACAGCCACCGAGGACACTCTCATGGCACTATCCAAAGTCACCATCACAAGTCAGCAGTATCCCAAGTAACATCACAAATCAGCAGTATCCTAATCCACCAACACAAATCAGCAGTATGTATGTCAGCATCACAAGTTGCCAGTACAACACTCCAAAATCAGAATCATAAACCTGGCAGTAAGCAGTGTTGGCAGTATCACAAGTTGAGGGGCTGTCCACTGAGTACGTACACGGAGTCACCTCACCCGGTACACCAAATTTGCAAAAGCAGAACTGACAAAATGATAGTATCATTCAAGCCTTAACAGGGGTTTGCCATCCTGAAACATTCCAGTCTGTGTGTGTGTGTACTTTATGGAGCAGCCCCCCTATCCACCCCCCCCCCCCAATGCACAAACATGAATAACGAACAACATGACGTCACAGATGATGTCAGAGAGCAGATCCTACAACAGCTGAGCATGCAATGGAATATCACAAAAACAGTTTTCAAGCCTATACTAGCACTGAAAGGGTACATCACTGACCGACTGAAAAGGTGTGTTCGCCTCCTGATCATCAGGAGGCGAACACACCTTTTCAGTCACAATAACCTTTCAAAAAATTTCCCAATTGGAGTCCAGCTCGGAAACTGATTTCTGCAACATTCCACTAATACTGATAAGCGGAAATCGGATAACCCTGCCACACTTGGCACTAGGTTCATGGAATCACACAAACTCTATTCTTCATCACTGCTCTCATCTAAGTCCTGTCTCCCAACATTCTGTCCAACATCAACCAAGGCATTCTCATAAAATTCTCTGACTCCTTCACCAGCACCAAGTTCATCGATCAGCTTCAGGACATCCGTTTTCTTAGCTTCCTTCACGCAGTTGACCATTGGACTCAGAACAGGCTTGAATGATTCCCATTTTTTTCCCCTTTTCAAAACATTGTGATAGCAAAAGTCAAGACTGTAGACTTGTTTGAATCCAAGTTTGTCCCCATCTATCTCGAGCACCCCGGCCTGGCTGATTTTGAATGAACGGGATGAGGAGCAGTGACCTGTCGCTGCGGACTTGAAATCATAGCAAGCCCAATCAGTGCCATAAACATGAACATTTCCATGCTTTCGTAAAATATCGAGGTACTCAGATGGAAGCAGAATGGTGTCCTTCTTCCGAATGTCCTGTTCAATCCGGCCAAAAACACGGTCAGCAGGGAGGAAGCTATGGCCACGTATCGGAAAGGTGTACTCGATTTTCAGATCCCTAAATTTCTGCTTCCTTAATGCAAAGAGCATGGACAAAACATTGATATTTTTGTTTTTCCCATAGCAGGAATCAGAAAATAGCCGCAGTGTTTTAAACTGAGACAGTTCTTCATGGACTACAGTTCTGAAGTAATGCTGAAGGGCAGATGCCACCATGTTGCTGTCCTTTCTGTTTTGATTTTCCAGCCAGACGAACAGATGAATGTCCTCCTTCCCTTGTGGCTGGCCTCGCCCACGGTGACGAACAACACCAAAAACATACAGATAGAGTTGGCGGGAATAATACGTCTGTCCAATGGGTGATTTGGGTAGAACGAGGTTCTCCATGATGTCGAAACAGACAGTGAAGGTATCCCCAACTGCATTCATAATGTCGTAAAACTTGCGTCCCCTGCGACGATGGAGGAGATACATGGCTGATGTTTCACGTTTCTCCTCATCAGATAGCTCTGGATCTTTTAACTTTATACGGTATTTCACACTGGAACTGCATACATCTTTCGCAGGGTGTCCAAAGCCAAGGTTAAAATCATACACGAAGACACTGTAGTAGAATGCATACGAAATCTGGGCATGATTCTGATCCGCGAACAATCGATGCATCTTCTTGACACTGAGATCTGTCGGTAGGTACTTCCGGCCAGGGGCACCACGCCGTGCATAGTGACTGGCTCGACAAGTAAAAGTCCCGATGTGCTGCCGTACTGCTGCCTTTCTCTCATTATTCTCCTCGACCTTGCGGGCACCGCCACGATTCTCCGGCCGGGCTACTCCCTTTTCGAACCAGTACTTCGCTATGTTGGATACTCGATCTTTTTTTACACCTGAAATTACAATGAAAAATTATGAAGCAAGCCAGAAAAAACAGCTGGCAATTTAAGCACCAGGTAAGATTATTTTCCAAATAAAATGTACGACGGACAATGGACATGATGGAAACTGTCATGTTGCAGCACAAAACTTCATTGAAAAAAACCAGTGCTTTTGAAAACCAAACAAGATTGCAAAATGTAAATCAAAATTATGATCCAGACAGCAGTGGATGCATGCATAATGTTATAGAATAACATGACAATTTAATGACTGGCCACTCTCATCATGAAAATAAATAACTACTGTGCCTTGCCCTGGCCCCTGCAGTGGTTGTGGTCAGAAGAGGGGTGGTGGGGGGGGGGGGGGGGGTCAAGAAGTGACCCATCCTGACATGACCAGCAACGCTGAAAAAAAGAGCATTAATTATTTTTATAGATCTGGAAAAATACTCACAAAAGATGCTGAGGAATGATGCCTTGCACACTGGCACTTTCTGTCTATCTTCCGTCAGCACAAGGTATTTCACATCGATGTCCCTGCTCTTCTGCCTTGCTGGGTCATCCACCTTGGGCCTACGGCGTTGAGCTGCCTTAATGTTCATGTACGATAGGAGTATGGCATCCTGCTTCACTTTCTCAGCCGTCGTAAACAGGAGCCCATGCACGTAACCCACATCATCGTCAGTCAGTGTAGATGCCATGCACAAATCAGAGTTATGTACACAAGCTACACACGGAATTTTTCCGATCGAACTGTGCCGCCCTTTCTTCGCCACAGAACGAACAGATTCCTCTGGACGGCGATTCTTCTTACGCCCAGATGGCGAGAGCATCACTGGCTCTTCGATTTCATCAAATTCCTGCATTATTCCTTGCAAATTACAGCAGTTTTTAACGATAAATCGGACAGAATTTCACTCGCTTCGCCGATACGCAGGGCGCAGACGTGTTGGATGCAGTAAACAAGCCGCGTGCGCTGATTGGCTGAATGGATGTATCGGGGTTTGGGAAAGTACGGCCTCGGCGCTTATCGTTTTCTGCAACGAAATGCGATCTTGAATGGGAAAATACGTGGACGCTATCGGGTTTTGGGAGAAAATGATTTGCCTACTGAAACGGAGGTATTGAAACATATACTTTGGTAAACATAGTTCAGTTTCATCAAAAATGGCGTTTATCGGTTTTTTGCGCCTGAACTCTTCATATGTATGTGTATATATATATATATACACAAAGAATTAAGTTAAGCACCCCCCCCCCCGTTTTTTTACAACCTCGCACATTACAAGTTTGTTGTCGTCAAAACAGTGTAATATACCCATGATATTGCTATATTTTCTGGAGAAGTGATATTATGGTCACATAAAAACATAACAATCATGCCGTTTTCAATATTTTATTCTGAATAATTTAAGGTGAAATTTTTTGGGAATTTTAGGCATATTTTCACCTCAATTTAAGTATGGAGCTATAGGTCCATCACGGACAGTGTGGATGACGTTTATGTTTTCTAACGTACAGTCATTGTTCTGAGAAGACCTCTAGCGATCTTTGCGTCAATAACGTGTGTAGGACCCACGTGATCGGATCACTGACTCAACCAATCACTTTTTTTCACTTTGATCACTCAATTTCATCAATGGATAATTGCTAATGTCATACCAATCATTATTTGATCTCACATACCTTAGAATATATGCCAATGTATACATATACACAAAGAATATATATTAGGGGGTGCTTACCTTAATTCGTTGTGTAGGGGTGCTTAACTTAATTCTTTGTGTATATATATATATATATATATATATATATATATATATATATATATATTGTTGCGGATATGGGATTTGGCCTCCATATCCGCTTGTAAATATTCCCCTATTTCCCCAATACTCCCCAACTATCCCCAATCCCCCATTCCCTAGTCCCATTGTCTGTAAACAACATTCTGTAGAACCGACCTCCCCCTTTTTCCCCCATTAAATGTCGTGCCCAGGTCCACCGCATCTCACGTAGACAACTTTCGGACATCTTGCTAGTTATTCTTAGTCTATGTCAGTTAAGGACTCGTTTCCATTAATTCTGACTCTTCGTTGCACCAGAATGTGATCGTATGGCACCAGTAGTGAGTTTAGGACCTCCCCATACCTCCTCCCATCTTCCCCATGCAACAACAACAACAACAACAACAACTACAACAACAACTACCACAACAGCGCGCGGGGAGTGTGCGTCCTCACTCCGGCTCGGTTAGCCGCCATTACCCATGTGCGCCGACGGGGTTACCACGAAGGGGCTGCCTGTCGGCTCCTCGTCAGGGGCGGAGCCCGGTAACCCCCGCACCCAATGAGAAGCAACGGGCCGATTCCATCTGGGGCGGAGCTAACGAGCCGAGGGCGTGTCACTCCCCGCCGGATATACGCAGCGACTTACCGGATGTGAGATGAGATGCGCCCCCAGCTTGGAGAGAGAAGTTGCCACCTCCGAGCGCTGAATACCTCCCCGCATCTTTGGACCGGACCGGGTCGATTCTGTCCCTGAGCCAAGAGTGCACCTTGAGCCATCGACCAACCCGCCTTTCCTTGCCATCAATCCCCGTGTGAGTCAGTTTTGTCCTGTTTATCTGTCGTCTGTCGGGGCTATTATAAGACCGTAATTAAGTGCCTACCTTACTATGCTGTCTCTCTCATCCCTGTAATCTCTCTCATCCCCTTTTTTTTTTTTTTTTTTTTTTTTTTTTTTTGTATGCAAGATCGAGGCTCGTGAAAGAGCGAACATTAATCACACAGAAACACAAACCGACACATAAAACATATAACATCGGGAGCGGTAGACAAGATGGGGAGAGAGGGGGAAGGACACAAACACAACATTTGAGAGCAGGGACCGAGAGACATGGAGACATCGAGAGATCTGAGAGAGGGCGAGGGCTTTGGGGGGGGGGGGGGGCATGGGAAGGGGGCGGTGGGAGAGGTATAAAACATATGGACACTGCCAGGACTTCCAGGAAAGAAGTTGGAATTTCAAACAAGGTGGATCTGGGGTGAATTAGCGGGGGTAGAAAAGATCAAGGTTTTGGATGGGGGAAGATAAGAGATGGTGGTGAACAGCTGTTTTAAAGACCTGGAGGGAGGAGTGGGATTGAAGGGAGTGAGGGAGTTTGTTCCAGAGGCGGGAGAAAAGAGGAATGAAAGAGTGAAGGTGAGCAGAGAGCCGAGATTTCGGCAGTTTAACCATCAGAGGGTTGCTGGCAGATCTTGTGCGACCTGTAGGAATATTTGGGGGACAAAGCACAGAGAGAGCTGGGGGTGCAAGGCCGGAGAGGAGTCGGTAGAAGACAGAAAGACCACCTACCTGCCTGCGGTGAGTGAGTGAAAGGCCCTCAGAGATAGCTTCATCGCGGGAGATTCCAATAATTCTGAAAGCTTTGGTTTCAACAGCGTGAAGCCGAGCTAGGTGTGAGGCAGGAGCACCGGCCCATAGGGGAGAACAGTATTCCATTGAGCTGCGGATGAAAGCCTTGTATGTGGTGAGGAGCTCAGGTGTGCCGAGGAAGGACTTCGCACGACGGAGGATGCCCAGTCGGCGACTGGCTTTGGAGGCCAGCTTGGAAATGTGGTTTTCCCAAGAAAGATCATGGCAGATAGAGAGACCCAAAATCTTGAGCGACAGAACTTCTTGGAGAGGATTGTTGAGAAAGTAGATGGGAGGGTTGTCCAGTCGATCTTTTCAGAGAGACATAGTAAGAGTGTGAGATTTGTCAGGATTGAAAGACATGTTCCACTTGTTTGACCAGTCTGTGATTTTGTCCAGGTCTTCAGAGAGTGAGGAGGCAGCAGACTGCCGATCTGAGGGAAGAGGAATGGAGCGGCAGAGAGTGGAGTCATCAGCAAAGAGATAGAGAGGATTTTCGAGAGAGTCAGAGAGATCATTGATGAAGACCAGAAAAAGCACGGGGCCCAGAACACTGCCTTGGGGAACTCCAGCCTGAACAGGAAGAGGAGATGAGAGAAACCCATTCAGGGCCACACGTTGACGACGACTAGAGAGGAAGTCCGCCAGCCATGCGTGGAGATTTCCATGGATACCAAAGGAGGAGAGTTTGGTGAGCAGAGCGGGGTGCCAGACCGTGTCGAAGGCACGTGATATGTCGAGGGAGACAGCTCTAATTTCCTGTTTGGCATTGAGGACCTCCATCCATTGTTGAGACAGCAGAAGCAGCATGTCCAGAGTAGAGTGACCTGGTCTGAAACCAAATTGATGATCAGAGATCAAGCCATTGGAGAAGAGGAAAGATTTCATATCCGAAGCAATGATGGATTCCATGACTTTGCTGATAATTGGGAGAAGGCTGATTGGTCTGTAGTTGCTAGGATCTGTTTTTGCACCTTTTTTGTGCAAAGCGGTGATGTTGGCTGATTTCCAAGCAGATGGCAGTTGACCTTGAGCAAAAGAGAGGGTGAAGAGAACAGAGAGAGGGTGAGATAGAGCAGCAGAGCAGGATTTTAGGACCCGTGGGCTGATGCCGTCGGGTCCAGTTGCAGAATCAGAGTCGAGGGTTGACAGAAACTTTTCCACCTTGTCAGGAGGAAAGGACACGGAGTCCAGGAGCAGCAGGGTACAACTGGGTATGGTGGGTACAGAGAGGGATGGGTTTGGGACACAAGATTTAGAGGCAAACACAGAGTTGAGGCATTCAGCTTTTTCACGTGCGGAGTCAGCTGTGTAGCCGTTTGAGGTAAGGGAGGGGATGGAGGGGGAACAAACACCAGAAACGGATTTGACCAGACGCCACCAGGATTTGGAAGAGGGAGACAGATAAGAGAGTTCGGTCTTGAGAATGGAGAGATATTGTTTCCTGGCTCTCCTGAGGGTGGACACACACTTGTTTCGGGCTTTGTGAAAGGAAATGAGATTTCCTTCCGTTGGATTTGCTTTCCAGGAGACGAAGGCAAGTTGTTTCTGGGCAACAGCCTCACCACAAGATTCCGTGTACCATGGACGGGAGGAAGGGTATGACAACTGAAGACGAGATGGGATAAATCTGTGCATGAGAGAGAGCAATTTACTTTGGAAGAATTCCCAGGATGAGTTGATGTCAGAGGTGGTAGAGATGGGAGACCAGTCCAGATGATTGATGGCTGCTTGAAGACCGTGCCAGTTGGCCTGAGTGAAATGCCAGACTCGTCGACGCTGAGCAGGCTCCCTGAGGATGGTCAGAGAGATGTCCACTTTAACAAGGACATGATCAGATGATCCGATCGGAGCAGAAGAAGAGCAGCAGACATTTTCAGGGAAGTTAGTCATAACCAAGTCCAGAAGAGAAGATGTTCCGTTGACTGAGATCCGGGTCGGGAAATTGACAGATTGTGTCAGTCCCAGTGAGTCGCAGAAGTCCTTTGCTGAAGAGCCATGGCTGGTGAGAGAGGTACCCACACCCAGCCAACTGGCATGGTGACAATTGAAATCACCACATATGAGGAAGAGAGAGTTGGGATGAGTAGATAGAAGTTGGTCCATATCATCAGACAGCGAGATGTAGATGGAGTCATCACTGTTTGGTGGACGGTACAACACACATATGAACAAGAGGTGGGAGCGAAGGGGAAGCCGTAGCCAGAGGTATTCCTGGGGGTGAGGTGGAGAGAGTGTAGTGCAGGGCGAGTGAGGAAGAGAGTTTTTGATAAAGATAGCAACCCCGCCTCCAGGACGAGGCTCAGGTCTATCATACCGGAGGAGGGAGTAGCCCGGGAGAGATAATATGGAATCAGAGACATCATAAAGGAGGAACGTTTCTGTTAAGCAGATCACGTCTGGTTTGACAGAAGCAACCTGTATGGAGAGATCAGTTAAGTTTGAACGAAGGCCCCGGATGTTTGAGGTCCATACCGTTAATGAAGAGGAAGGGGGAGCATCAGATACAGAACAGGGGGGAGGAGGGGTAGGGTAAGATGTGGAAGAGGTGGAAGAGATAGGGAGAGCTGTTGAAGGTGTGTCAGAGATTTCAGAATAGCTCGGAGAAAGGGAAGGATGGGGCGGACAAAAGGTTTGATGGTGATTGGGTGAGCCACAATGAGGTGTTATTTGAGGAGGGGGAAGAGCGAGGCAGAAGGTTGGGGGAGATGGAGGTGAGAGTTTGAAGGGGGAAGAGGCGGGGAGGACGCTTTGAGGAGGGGGAGTGAGAGGGGGGAAATTGAGAAGCAATGAGGGTGGGGAGATTTGAAGGGGAGGGGTGAGGGGGGAGTTTGGGAGGGAAGGGACAAGGGGAGGGATTTGAAAGGGATGGGATATGGGGGAGATTTGGAGGGGAGGGGTGAGGCAGGAGTCTAGGAGGGGAGGGGCGAGGGGGCGTCTTGGCGGGGAGGGGTGAGGGGGTAGTTTAGTAGGGAGGGGGCAAGGGGGGAGATTTGAAAGGGATGGGTGATGGGGAAGATTTGGAGGGGAGGGGTGATGGGGAAGATTTGGAGGGGAGGGGTTATGGGGAAGATTTGGAGGGGAGGGGTGAGATTGGATTTTTGAAAGTGTACGATTTATGGGAAACGAACATTTATTGCAAAATGAGTTTCTTGTGACCTTCGAGTTAAAAATACGTTTAAGGACGCTGGATGGAGGATGGAGTGCAGGAGAGTTTAGGGAATGTAGAAAAAAGGCACAATAGGAGATGGATATTTTTTTTGGGATGAATTGATTTGGTGAGCAAGTCGAAAGCAGCCTTTTAAAGAAGAAGAAGAAAAAGGTGTTATAAAATATGACGGAATACATAACTTGAGGGGAAAGTGTAAACATTGAAGGTTAATGAGTGAAAACTATCTGGGGAAATGGGGGAGAAACACGTGGCCGAAGAACGAACGAACGAATAAGAATGAATAAACGAATGAGAACAGAGAAGGAAATGTTTTTTTTTTTTTTGTTTAGTTTTGAGTTGAGATTTACACAAGGAAGTAGGCTATGGGTGAAAAGCCTGGGAATACAGAGAACGAAAGTTATTGGATCACAAACGACGGACCGCTGAGAGAAAAACAAAGCCTCAAGGTTGTACAGTGCACACTGTACAAGGCCTCAAGACACGACACGGCAAACAGACGATCAATTTATGAAAGATAAACACCGAGAAACAACCAAAGTTGCACACAATAACTTCACACACCGAAAGATAAATACAGTTTCGACAAAATACAATTGTGAACAGACTTAACTTCGAAAAACGTGGAGACCGTGTGGAGCTTCGAAAATCCCTCCCACCGTCTCCGAGATCTCGCGAGATCCGAAGATCCGAACCTTCCGCAATATTATAACCTCCTCCGGAGGTCTTGAGAACTGAACCCTTGGTGTCGTGTCATTTTAACCCAGCCGTTGTGTCCTTTTCCTCAATTGATTTAGCGTAGCGCGACTCGGCCAACGTTCGAGTATAATCGGGTAAACGTGCAGACGCGGTCATACCAAACCGCTCGGTAAACCAACATCCACAACCGCGTCTGTAACATTTGGTGTCAGGAGTGTCGGATTCGGACCTGGGACTAAATTTATTAGGCCCAAATTTTGGAACACCAATTGTACCACTAGGGTAACAATTGGTGTTGGGAGGTAGAATTCGATCCGGAGCGCGTTTCCCGCGCTCGAAATTATAACGGCGAAATTTGATTTTGTTTTACAAAATATAAAAACCCGAATTTTGAAAGTCGCGCTATGGCAGACCAAGTCGGCTGGGTTCCGGTAGTGGAGAGTGGGGTAAAATCGACCCAGGACCCCAGGGAAGAAGTGGGGAAAATGGTGGAGGAGAGTAAAGAAGGTGTGGTTGAGGGAGTATCAGACGCACAAAATGGCGCCTCGCACATGGCTACGGCGGCCGCACCCGCTGCACAAGTGGGAGGGATGGCCCAAATGCAGGCCCTCATGGAGCAATTTATGGCACAAATGAGGGCCTCTATGGAAGAGTCAATGTATAATTGGAAGAGGGATGCCATGTCAGACGAATCCGGGTGTGATCTAAAAAAATTGAGGGAGGAATCCAGGTGTGAAGTGGAAAAACGGATATCAGAGGCAAGGGAGCAGAGGGACAGAGACCGCAAGTTGGGCGAAAGGGTCCCAGGGGTGCACGAGGAAGTAACGCGGGTCGAAAAGCGCCGGTTGAACGAAGTTGAGAAAAGCACGGGTACAATGACGGGGGTAGAAATCGCGACACGGGGTTTGGAAAAGCCGGCGACCGATGAGGTAGAGGGTGTCTTATTAAAGCCAGCGGTCGTCGAGGTGAATAAAGAAAAAGCAGTGCTGGGAATTAAAATTGAAGAGATGACGGAGGTAGCCCGGGAATTGCAGGGAGAAATGGATTATGTACAAAGTCCCTGCTCAAATCATGATGATGTACTCGTTAATCCAAATGGAAGTTTGCAGGTTTTGGTGCAGGGAGGAAGAAGAACCCCGAAGGTGAGATGTGCTGTGTATTGTGCGGGGAGATTTTGTAAGAGGATGTTTAGCGACAAAAGAATTTTCGCGCGCTTGGGATCGAGGAAGAAGCCGGGCGTTGGTGAAGGGTCCCGTGTGAGTGGAAATGGCACGCGTGGGAGGAAAAAGTGTGCGTCGGCGAATGGGTGTGTTTTTGTGAGGGTGAAAGGGGTAGCGTATGCTTGTAAGCATGCAAGTGAAGCGTCGACGGTAACCGGTTTAGCGGTTAGGGCGACGGATAGCCGATGCGAGCGCTCGGTGCGAGGGGGGGTGCTTTGTTGGGTGCGAGGCCCGGCGCGGGTCGATGCTGCGTCGCTTCTCTTCGAAGCGTCGTTGCCGATTCGGGCTTGGCCCCGCCCCGCACGGTCGAGTCCGGGCCTTGGCGGGCGAGGCGACCGGTCCGGTTCGAGGGCGAGTGGGAGGAAGCGGAACGGTGCCCCCTCGTGGGGACGGGGTTCCGACCGGGGGAGATTGAGCCATCGGGCCCGGGACCGCAAGGTGCCGCGCCGAGATGGTGCGTGGAGCCTCGGTCCAACCAAACCACCTCCCTTGAACCGAAAGCCGGACGGATTCAACCTGCAGGCAACCAAACCACCCGAATTCATTGCTCGGCTTTACGAACCGAGTTTAATGATGTCACGACGCACCGAGGCTAGGATATAGTAGACTGTAATGACGAGGATAGTGTTTTGGCTCCAAAATTAGAAAAAAACAAAATTTGATGATTGGCAAAGGATTGGCAGTAATGATTGGCAGATGATGGGCAGTGATTGGCAAATTTTTGATTTGTTGAAATTTGATGTGCAAAATTGGTAGTGAGCGATGGGCCCGGTGGGTAAGGCTGGCATCCCTGCCGCCCTTCCCATGTGGGGCAAAGGAGCAATAGCTTATGGGGTGTATGGCAGTGAAAACTAGCCCGGGTGGGTTAGGTTATATTGTGTGTAGGGATCTAGCGAAGATGACATTAGGTGACGTTAAGGTTAGTTAGTGACTGATACCTGTAGTGGGGACGCAGGTAGATTAGTATGGATGATAATGACGTGGGAGCGCAATAGTTTAAAGGGACGACTGGGAAGCGCAAGTTTCAGAGGGGAGTAGTTAGATGAGATGATGCTGTGTGAGAGCTGGACAGGTGGGTGGAGCAGTGTATGAGTAGTGAGTGTTGTGGATCAGCGCGAATGCGCTTGGGGAGAGAAGGGTGCAGGTGGCACCAGGTGTGAGAGCACAGGTGTGCAAGTGCAGGTGTGTGGAATACATGGAGTGAGAATGGTGGAAATTGTGGAGTGGAGTGGATGGTGCGAAGGTGTGAATGGGGGAAGAGTGGACCCCCATCACGGATACCCGGGGCGGGTAGTGTAAGTGTTAGGTAGAGGGTATAGGTAAATTGTGGTTGGATATTGGCATTTGTGGTGCGGTTGCAGAATGGTATTGCGGATGGGTGCATTAGTGTTGTGGAAATGGCTGGGCGTGTAGCCTGTTAGCGTGTGTAGTTGGTTGGGCACTCCACCACTGTGAGGATGTCGGCCAGGTGAGGCCGCAGGTGGGCTCTGGGAGCCGTTAGTTTCAGTGGGGCCCGAGGATCCGGAGGACGGACCCGGGTAGCCCAGTGCCAGAGAGGGCACCGAGTGGGGAGAGCGCCAGAGGGCCTTCCCCAGGTAGTTAGGTTAGGGTAAGGAGCAGGTAAGCTCGGGTGGCAACTACAGTGGTGGAGGTGTGCAGGTGGGTAGACCTGCTGGGAGAGCTACACGTCACGGCCCAGAAATTGTGCGAGGGCACCGGGAGATGAATCGGGGGAGTGAGACCCCAAATTGAGAGGCACCACAGTTTGGTCAATGGGAATTGGTTGTTAGAACCCATAGAGTAAGTTGGCCAATGGATTGGCAGGGAAAGACCCCGGGTAGTGTAAAGTGTGTTAATGTCATTTAGAGGATAGTTAGGATTGAAGTCTCCTCGCACCATCTACATGCACTCACCTGGGATGACGTACCTCCACACCATGCCATGTTTTGTTATTTTATTGTGCAGATGTTTGGAATGTGAGACGCATCATGACGTGGGTGTGACATTGTGTTTTGTTGTTCCATCTCTTCCTCCTTATGAGGATTGATGATGAATTTGGTGATGGCAAATTTTGGATAGAGGGATTGTGGAGACGAATTTGGTATAGGGGAAATATGGGGAAGACGTGACAGTAGTGACGAATTTGTAAATGTGTAGATTTTTGTACATATGGGGTAAGGGTAGGGTAGGTGACAGGGGGGTGACGTACGGTAGGGACGAGCTTCCTCACTTCGCCCTCCGTACGCAATTCGCCTTGCATTGCCTTATTGATGTGTACCCTTGTGACCTTACCCCTCGCTCATTGTCTTTCCCCTTTTGTCTCCCACATGACCTGTGCGCCATTGGGTGCCGAGGGGAGCGTGCGTGAGTCGGCCATTGTGCGCCCGGCACTCTCAGAACCAGCTGTCTGCATCGATGCACCACATTATGGACCACATGCCTGTGGCCGAGCACCACTGATGGACCCCATGGGTTGGGGCATGGCCCCTCTGCTGGAACCGGCCACGAGGGCCCGAAATCTTGCTGGCGGACCTTGGCCACAGGGCACCGATGCCCCACAGGTGAACCACACGTAGTCGGCCCTGTGGGCCATAAATAAAGAAAATAAAAAAGACACATGGGGCACACTTTATTGCAAATAGGCCGCCAGTAAGAAAATGAAAGAAAGACAACAACTGGAAGACAATAATAATAACCAGCAGAGGGAGCCGAAGAGCAAGAGACACCTGCAGGGTTAGGGGTTGTTGTTTTTATTTTCATGAACAATGGTGACTGCACCGATTGGTGCTTGAGGGTGCTTTGGTGCGTTTTTGGGTGCTTTAATGGTGCATTGATGCAGAGCAGACTGTCTCCCCCCCAGAAAGAACAATCACAGGTCCTGGGTTAGTCTTGTAAATAAAGTAGTCTTGTGTAAATAATGCTCCCTACCGGCTGTATGTTTAGTTTGAGGATTCTTTCCGCGATTCGGTTATCCTGTGGGTGTGTTTCTGTGAGGAGAAGGGTGCAACGTCGCAGGGGGACATAGTTACTCATTTGTGAAGATCTGTAAAACTGTCGCACTCAGGGTAGAGTTAATAGTAGAGGGAACTACATCTGAGTGCCACACTAAAATAGGTAAAAATTTATCGGGTCGGGACGCCCCGAGGGTAGAGAAGGGTGCAATGTTGCGGATATGGGATTTGGCCTCCATATCCGCTTGTAAATATTCCCCTATTTCCCCAATACTCCCCAACTATCCCCAATCCCCCATTCCCTAGTCCCATTGTCTGTAAACAACATTCTGTAGAACCGACCTCCCCCTTTTTCCCCGATTAAATGTCGTGCCCAGGTCCACCGCATCTCACGTAGACAACTTTCGGACATCTTGCTAGTTATTCTTAGTCTATGTCAGTTAAGGACTCGTTTCCATTAATTCTGACTTCGTTGCACCAGAATGTGATCGTATGGCACCAGTAGTGAGTTTAGGACCTCCCCATACCTCCTCCCATCTTCCCCATGCAACAACAACAACAACAACTACAACAACAACTACAACAACAACTACCACAACAGCGCGCGGGGAGTGTGCGTCCTCACTCCGGCTCGGTTAGCCGCCATTACCCATGTGCGCTGACGGGGTTACCACGAAGGGGCTGCCTGTCGGCTCCTCGTCAGGGGCGGAGCCCGGTAACCCCCGCACCCAATGAGAAGCAACGGGCCGATTCCATCTGTGGCGGAGCTAACGAGCCGAGGGCGTGTCACTCCCCGCCGGATATACGCAGCGACTTACCGGATGTGAGATGAGATGCGCCCCCAGCTTGGAGAGAGACGTTGCCACCTCCGAGCGCTGAATACCTCCCCGCATCTTTGGACCGGACCGGGTCGATTCTGTCCCTGAGCCAAGAGTGCACCTTGAGCCATCGACCAACCCGCCTTTCCTTGCCATCAATCCCCGTGTGAGTCAGTTTTGTCCTGTTTATCTGTCGTCTGTCGGGGCTATTATAAGACCGTAATTAAGTGCCTACCTTACTATGCTGTCTCTCTCATCCCTGTAATCTGACCTTCCGCAATATTATAACCTCCTCCGGAGGTCTTGAGAACTGAACCCTTGGTGTCGTGTCATTTTAACCCAGCCGTTGTGTCCTTTTCCTCAATTGATTTAGCGTAGCGCGACTCGGCCAACGTTCGAGTATAATCGGGTAAACGTGCAGACGCGGTCATACCAAACCGCTCGGTAAACCAACATCCACAACCGCGTCTGTAACAATATATAGATAGATAGATAGATATATACATATATATATATATATATGTATATATATATATATATATATACATACATATAAAACTGTGAGAAATAGTAGAAACTCCACAGTACGAGCAGGGCGTCTCATTTGCATTGAATAAATAATCGGGAGATTAAATCAGACACGGATGTTGCTTCAGGACTTCGATCTTTAATTTGACAAGCTTTCGACCAACAAAGGTCTTCTTCTGAGTCAGCCCCAAGTTCAACGGAAGTCATATATACATATATATGTATATATGTATGTATACATACATACTGATATCTGAGTTCGTGTCTGTTGGACATAAGCTCCGCCTATTCTACAGGCCACGCCTTCCCTCGTGTCCCCCAGTGTCATAAGCACCGCCTTTTAGCCAAGCCACGCCTTTCTCTCCAATGGCTCAGAAATCCAACCACCAGTATGCACACAAAGCTGTGCCACATTTTGTGACGTCAAACGCAGTTACTTTCTGTCTGCTGGACACAGTGACGTATCGCTTATAACTCGATTTTTTTTTTTTTTTTTTTTTTTTGTATACAGAATCGAGGCTCATGTAAGAGCTAATACATTGAACATGAAAACATACACAGACACATACAACATACAATGAAGGGAGCGGGAGACAAGAGGGGGAGAGAGAGGGAAGCACACAAGCACAACAACAGCAGAGAACAGGGACGTTGGTAGATCTGTGGATGGGGAAGGGCTGGGGAGGAGGGAGGGGTACACGGTATAAAGTAAATGAACACTACAAGGAATTTCACGATGCAGAATTTCAGGAAAAAAGTTGGGGGTATCTTACATATCTTACATATATCTTACATATTACATATTATCGATATCTTACAAACACACGATCAGCCATTCCTCATCAACTGTTTTGTTGGAGTGCGTAAGCCACTTGGCGAGCACTCTGCAAGCTTCTTGGTAATGGCTGCCTTCTTGTCTGATCTCCCAAGGTTTAGGCCGAAAAAAATATATTGCTGGTCTCTGGTCAGACCAAAGTTCCAAAATTGATGCGGCGATGCGTTTTTTTTATTTTTATTTTTATTTTTTTTGAAAAGCATGGATTGCACATATAAAGGTGTTGTTTTTTGTGTCCTCATGCCTTGTGGTCCTCCTCATCTGCCATGGCGCCGTCCAGAGAGAAATTAAAGACAGCCAATGGGACTGGTAGGCCTTTTTGTAAATAATGAACACAAGCTTAAGTTATTTTAAAATGTATTTATTCTGAAAATTATTAAGTTCTTCAAGCATATTATAGACTGCCATTTCGATCTCGAGATCGCCTCGCCGTACCGTCAAACATTCCAATGCGTCGATCGCGTCAACACTGCGCATGCGCAAGTGGTCTAACAGGCCGATGGTCTCCCACGATCTCTTCTCCCAGTCCACCAGATTATCACAGACACCTACAAATTCATGACAGACGAGATAGGATCCAGGCCTAACTAACGAGACCACCCGCAGCTCTCTAGGCCCTCTGGTTGCTTCACACGAACCCGACAAAGAACGTCTTCGTTTCAATAAATGACAATATCCAGCCGATTTGATTAATGACGTCACGGCACACAAAACTACTCATATCCTTGGAACGGCTGGTTGGATTTGAACAAACTAAACGACGTTTCGTCGAGCAGAACCGTGCGCGAACGTCGATACCAATGGCGACCCTCAAAGACACGTATTTCCTGAGATAGCGCGCCGGCCCGGCAACAACAGGCGCCCGCTGTTGCAGGTACCGTTGGAAATTTGAAAAAAAAAAATTGTTGACGCGCAGGTTCAAAATCGATGCGCGCGCTGACCAGAGACCGGAAATATATTTTTCTCGGCCAAATCATGAGGAAACTTTATATGATCACATTTTGTACCATTTTTTTAAACCACTTTTTCATTTTCTCACAATTCATAACTTGCAAACACATAAGCCACCACCTATCGCAAGGAAAGGATGTGAGTCCGGAGGGAGTGGTGGGATGGGAGGAGGTGGGGGTGAGGTGGGAGGAGGAAGGGGAATGGGTGGGAGAAGAGAGGTGTTGGGGTGGGATGAGGGATGAGGGAGGGGAAAGGGTGGAGTGGGTGTCTGGAGGGAAGAGGTGGATCGAAGGAGGGAGGGGAATATGTGGGAGTCTGGAGGGGGTGTATGGGAGGAGACAGGGTAAGGGAAGGGGTGCCGTGGGAGCCTGGAGGGTGGGGGGGGGGGGGGAGTGGGGTCAGGTCAGAGGAAAGGGAGGAGGGGGGGGGGGAAGGGATGGGAGTAGGGAACTGGTGTTGCCTGGCAACGCGGGGTACCTTTGCTGTTAAATAAAGTTGGTGAGTAAAAATATAAATACATATTTTTCAAGCACAGAAACGAGTAATAAAATAATCTTAAACTAGAGAGTTCATAGAACACCTTCCCCCACACCGTCTTGAGAAACCAGGACATGGGTGGCGTCTATAAGAGTGACAAATGTAATTGGTCTTGATGTAAACTGCCGTAATATATTGTCCAAGTATGACTAAACGGAAGTGTTTTGAAAGTGCTGAAAGGTTGATTTGTGTTCGACAGAGTTCAAGTATATAATTCCATTTTAATAAAATAAAGATTTTAAAGGTAGAAAAACGTTTTTCGGAAGTTTGCCGCCGTTAACGCAGTGTCTTTTACACCCCCTTATTTAATAGGTTACATTAGTTATTCGTGCCCGTTGTTTGTGTCCTTAAAGACTAAATTTCCTGTTTGGAGTGATTTTCAATTTTATTTCACTGGTCATATTCATTAATGGAAGCAATCAACATACACTATCATGGCAAATGGATGCAGGGGTGGACCGGCAACAACCACTGTCTTGTTTACATACTTTTTGGCAGACCATTTAAACATCCTTTTGCAATAAAAACAAATGTTTTTGTTTATTAATTGGAGAAAGTGAATTGCCACCTGTGCCAAAATGGAGGCATTTGACTTTCTGTATCCGGAGTCAAGACTCATGGAAGAGCTAGAACACTGAACAGATCAGGACGCAACAAAACAAAAGGAACAGTAGCGAGAGGAGGGGAAACACCAACAGCAGGTTTAAAGGCCAAAAATAGAGGGAGACTTGGACAAATAATGGGTATGGAGAGGAATGAGGGGTAGGGGAGGATGCATGGGGTGGACAAGATGGATACAGAAGTAAATTCTCAGGAAGCAAAAAGATGGAGAAGAAGCATATTCTCAGGATTTACACTTGAGCTGAAAGTCTCACTATACAGATTTTTCCATGAGGATAAGCCCCAAGCAGATCATGGAGCAGCTATGCAGCCAATGGAAGGCCTGAAGATGGATGAGGCACTATCACTGACAACAACATGAGCATCGTGAAAGTTGTGAACCTCCAGCCCTGATGTTATAAAGGAGGAGGCTAAGCGGTGGTGCCTGTACAGAGGGGGAAAGTGGTATAGGTTCAACCCCGGAGGGAAAACAGGGTTATCTGGCTAATTCAGCCCAAATGGCACAACCACTGACGGCAATGACGGAGGCAACGACGATGGATGACAGCCGAGAAGAAGATGGGGAAGAGAAACATAAGAGCAGAGATGAGGAAGAAAGTGAGGGAAAAGATGAGGAGTGGAGCCAAATTGGAAGTGTCAGCCAACAAAATAGAGGAGGTTCTTCAGAGAAAGTCCATGACTCGATTACATTAAAAAAAGAAATGGACGAGACAACTTCAAGGGGAACAAAATGAGGACTCGTAAAATTCAAACAAAGAACAACCCCCTTAAAATAGATCACTGTAGATTTTGCTGCAGCGCTGAACTTTCAGAATATACGTATTAATAGGCAAAACATCGCAGAAAAGTGAAAGGCCTGGGCTCTCAGAATAAAAAATAATCAGAAACAACGAATAAAACAGAATCTGGATAGGCAAAGAACAATTGAGAGAGAATCCATTAAAATTTAACAATTGAGGAAGGGAAATTGAAATACCAAAATAAGAATGGGAATCCAAAACGATTAAAGACAAATATGATATCAAAGATAAAGACCTTTTTTCTTTACAAGAACGAGGCTCAGAGAAAAGCATGGTTGAATTGACACTGAGGGGGGGGGGGGGGGGAGGGGTGGTGAAGGGACAAATAATTTCACATGTCTTTCAATCCTGACGAATCTCACACTTACGATGTCTCTCTGAAAGGACCGTCTGGAAAACCCTCCCATCTACTTTCTGAACAATCCGCTCCAAGAAGTTCTGTCACAAGTTTTTGGGTTTCACTATCTGCCATGATCTTTCCTGGGAAAACCTTATTTCCAAGCTGGTCTCCAAAGCCAGTCAGCATCATCCGTCGTGCGAAGTCCTTTCTGAGCACATCTGACCTTCTCGCCACACACAAAGCTTTCATCCGCAGCTTGATGGAGCACTACCCTCCCCTCTGGGCTGGTGCATCTGCCACACGTAGCTCAACTTCACGCTGTTGAAACCAACGCTTTTAGAATCATTGGTATCTCCCACAATGGAACCGATTCTGAGGGCCTTTCACTCTCTCACCACAGGCAGGTTGGTGGTCTTTCTGTCTTTTACTGACTCCTCTCCGGCCTAGCTCCTCCTGCTTTGTCTGTGCTCTGTCCTTCAAATATTCCTGCAGGACGCACAAGAACTGCCAGCAACCCTCTTTGGTGCAACTGCCAACATCAATTCTCTCTGCTCACCTTCATTCCTCTTTTCTCCCACCTCTGGAACAATCTCCCACACTCCCTTCAATCCCTCTCCTCCATCCAGGTATTTAAAACAGCTGTTCACCACCATCTCTTATCTTTCCCCATCTAAAACATTGATCTTTTCTACCCCAGTTAATGCACTCCAAATCCACCTCCTTCAAATTCCCTGTTTTTTCCTCAAAGTCCTTGTGGTGTCCATTTTGTTTAGCCTGTGTACCCTGCCCAGCCCTCTCTCTTCCACCTTGTTCTCTACTGTTGTTGTGCTTCCCTCTCTCCTCCTCTTGTCTACCAGTCCCGTTATTATATGTTGTATGTGTTAGCTCTTATACGAGCCTCGATTTGTCCACAAGCCTCGCTCTCATTTCCTGCCTAGTTTCCTGCCCTGACAACCGCTTGAAGGAGTCTATGGTAATTTCCTGCCCTGACAACCGCTTGAAGGAGTCTATGGTAATTTCCTGTCCTGACAACCACTTGAAGGAGTCTATGGTAATTTCCTGCCCTGACAACCACTTGAAGGAGTCTATGGTAATTTCCTGTCCTGACCGCTTGAAGGAGTCTATGGTAATTTCCTGCCCTGACAACCACTTGAAGGAGTCTATGGTAATTTCCTGTCCTGACAACCGCTTGAAGGAGTCTATGGTAATTTCCTGCCCTGACAACCACTTGAAGGAGTCTATGGTAATTTCCTGCCCTGACAACCGCTTGAAGGAGTCTATGGTAATTTCCTGTCCTGACAACCACTTGAAGGAGTCTATGGTAATTTCCTGCCCTGACAACCACTTGAAGGAGTCCATGGTAATTTCCTGTCCTGACAACCGCTTGAAGGAGTCTATGGTAATTTCCTGCCCTGACAACCGCTTGAAGGAGTCTATGGTAATTTCCTGTCCTGACAACCGCTTGAAGGAGTCTACGGCAATGTCCTGCCCTGACAACCGCTTGAAGGAGTCTATGGTAATTTCCTGTCCTGACAACCGCTTTAAGGAGTCTACGGTAATTTCCTGTCCTGACAACCGCTTGAAGGAGTCTATGGTAATTTCCTGCCCTGACAACCACTTGAAGGAGTCTATGGTAATTTCCTGCCCTGACAACCACTTGAAGGAGTCTATGGTAATTTCCTGCCCTGACAACCACTTGAAGGAGTCCATGGTAATTTCCTGTCCTGACAACCGCTTGAAGGAGTCTATGGTAATTTCCTGCCCTGACAACCGCTTGAAGGAGTCTATGGTAATTTCCTGTCCTGACAACCGCTTGAAGGAGTCTACGGCAATGTCCTGCCCTGACAACCGCTTGAAGGAGTCTATGGTAATTTCCTGCCCTGACAACCGCTTGAAGGAGTCTATGGTAATTTCCTGTCCTGACAACCGCTTGAAGGAGTCTATGGTAATTTCCTGTCCTGACAACCGCTTGAAGGAGTCTACGGCAATGTCCTGCCCTGACAACCGCTTGAAGGAGTCTATGGTAATTTCCTGTCCTGACAACCGCTTGAAGGAGTCTATGGTAATTTCCTGTCCTGACAACCGCTTGAAGGAGTCTACGGCAATGTCCTGCCCTGACAACCGCTTGAAGGAGTCTATGGTAATTTCCTGTCCTGACAACCGCTTTAAGGAGTCTACGGTAATTTCCTGTCCTGACAACCGCTTGAAGGAGTCTATGGTAATTTCCTGTCCTGACAACCGCTTGAAGGAGTCTATGGTAATTTCCTGCCCTGACAACCACTTGAAGGAGTCTATGGTAATTTCCTGCCCTGACAACCACTTGAAGGAGTCTATGGTAATTTCCTGTCCTGACAACTGCTTGAAGGAGTCGATGGTAATTTCCTGCCCTGACAACCACTTGAAGGAGTCTATGGTAATTTCCTGCCCTGACAACCGCTTGAAGGAGTCTATGGTAATTTCCTGCCCTGACGACCACTTGAAGGAGTCTATGGTAATTTCCTGTCCTGACAACCACTTGAAGGATTATTTGACTATTTCCTGCCCTGACAACCGCTTGAAGGAGTCTATGGCAAATTCCTGCCCTGACAACCGCTTGAAGGAGTCTATTGTAATTTCCTGTCCTGACAACCGCTTGAAGGAGTCGATGGTAATTTCCTGCCCTGACAACCACTTGAAGGAGTCCATGGTAATTTCCTGTCCTGACAACCGCTTGAAGGAGTCTATGGTAATTTCCTGCCCTGACAACCACTTGAAGGAGTCTATGGTAATTTCCTGCCCTGACAACCACTTGAAGGAGTCTATGGTAATTTCCTGTCCTGACAACTGCTTGAAGGAGTCTATGGTAATTTCCTGCCCTGACAACCACTTGAAGGAGTCTATGGTAATTTCCTGCCCTGACAACCGCTTGAAGGAGTCTACGGCAAATTCCTGCCCTGACAACCGCTTGAAGGAGTCTATTGTAATTTCCTGTCCTGACAACCGCTTGAAGGAGTCGATGGTAATTTCCTGCCCTGACAACCACTTGAAGGAGTCCATGGTAATTTCCTGTCCTGACAACCGCTTGAAGGAGTCTATGGTAATTTCCTGCCCTGACAACCACTTGAAGGATTATTTGACTATTTCCTGCCCTGACAACCGCTTGAAGGAGTCTGCGGAAAATTCCTGCCCTGACAACCGTTTGAAGGAGTCTATGGCAATTTCCTGCCCTGACAACCACTTGAAGGAGTCTATGGTAATGTCCTGCCCTGACAACCACTTGAAGGAGTCGATGGTAATGTCCTGCCCTGACAACCACTTGAAGGAGTCTATGGTAATGTCCTGCCCTGACAACCACTTGAAGGAGTCTATGGTAATATTTCCTGCCCTGACAACCACTTGAAGGAGTCTGCCAATTTCCTGCCCTGACAAGCATTTGAAGGAGTCTATGGCAATTTCCTGCCCTGACAACCATTTGAAGGAGTCTATGGCAATTTCCTGCCCTGACAACCACTTGAAGGAGTCTATGGTAATGTCCTGCCCTGACGACCACTTGAAGGAGTCTACGGTAATGTCCTGCCCTGACAACCACTTGAAGGAGTCTATGGTAATATTTCCTGCCCTGACAACCACTTGAAGGAGTCTGCCAATTTCCTGCCCTGACAACCACTTGAAGGAGTCTGCCAATTTCCTGTCCTGACAACCACTTGAAGGAGTCTGCCAATTTCCTGCCCTGACAAGCATTTGAAGGAGTCTATGGCAATTTCCTGCCCTGACAACCATTTGAAGGAGTCTATGGCAATTTCCTGCCCTGACAACCACTTGAAGGAGTCTGCCAATTTCCTGCCCTGACAACCACTTGAAGGAGTCTGCCAATTTCCTGCCCTGACAACCACTTGAAGGAGTCTATGGCAATTTCCCGCCCTGACAACCACTTGAAGGAGTCTGCCAATTTCCTGCCCTGACAACCACTTGAAGGAGTCTGCCAATTTCCTGCCCTGACAACCACTTGAAGGAGTCTGCCAATTTCCTGCCCTGACAACCACTTGAAGGAGTCTGCCAATTTCCTGCCCTGACAACCATTTGAAGGAGTCTGCCAATTTCCTGCCCTGACAAGCATTTGAAGGAGTCTATGGCAATTTCCTGCCCTGACAACCATTTGAAGGAGTCTATGGCAATTTCCTGCCCTGACAAGCACGTGAAGGAGTCTATGGCAATTTCCTGCCCTGACAAGCACGTGAAGGAGTCTATGGAAATTTCCTGCCCTGACAACCACGTGAAGGAGTCTATGGCAATTTCCTGCCCTGACAAGCACGTGAAGGAGTCTATGGCAATTTCCTGCCCTGACAACCACGTGAAGGAGTCTATGGAAATTTCCTGCCCTGACAACCACGTGAAGGAGTCTATGGAAATTTCCTGCCCTGACAAGCACGTGAAGGAGTCTATGGAAATTTCCTGCCCTGACAACCACGTGAAGGAGTCTATGGCAATTTCCTGCCCTGACAAGCACGTGAAGGAGTCTATGGAAATTTCCTGCCCTGACAACCACGTGAAGGAGTCTATGGAAATTTCCTGCCCTGACAACCACGTGAAGGTGATGATGGCAATTCATCCATGCAGTGTCTTCTCTGGCTCGCGCCGACACTCTGTGAAGAGCACGGCCATGAATGGAGCAGACCTTCACTTACTTTTTGAAAAAGCAGCAGTGCCGAGTGACTGGGACAGAAACCAAAAAGGTTTCTGATCAATGGAGAGGTATTAAAGTGACTGCTATTATGCTTTCAGTTGCTTTTGTATTTTATTGGAACCAGGCTGACCAGTCTGTATTTGAGTAAATCACTGTTCATAACCAGTGGATCAGGGTTGGTGGAGGGGTTTGTCTTCCACCTTCCATGCAGATCATGACAACACCATCAGTCATACAAGTTACATGTTGCAGCAGTTTGGTAAAAATGAGGAATTTTCCTCCAATTTGTCCTTTCTATTCCTTCTTATTTTTTTCTTTCCAACATATGGCGAATTCATGATGGAACTTGTCACAAACAAGCTTGTCAATCGAGACCAAAAGGTCCAACTTGGGCAGCAGAAATAAAGACCGTTCTATCATTGAGAGAGCACCTTGCTGAAAAGCAGATCTCGGGAAAGGTTGTGGAGGAGAAACACAGAAACAGCGTCTGCAAGCAGGATGTGGCTGACAAAAGTGCATTGTTGGCCTGATTAACCACCGGTCGATTAGCCACAGGTCAAGCCCAATAGGGAACCAGGTCCAGCTGGTTTAGAAACTGCAATGTTTTCATCATTACCATGAAAGCTTAGCTGCATTGTGCGATTGAAACACGTTTGTTGCCAAATCTGCAGAGAACCGTGATTGGCATGTGTTGCAAGTTTTATTCATAGAGATCGAATGCAAAACTCACTTTCACTTTCACCTTTCACAAACACTATTCAAATATTTAATAAAATAAGTAATGAACCCAGCTATGAGTCTCGTAGAACTTCCTTCAGCCTGCACATATATATACAGTCACGTGAAAAAGTAAGTACACCCCATGTAAAGTTTTGACTATTTCAACATACAGCTATTTGATCTTCATTTCAACAATATTGATAGATAAAGGTGATATAACATAACAAATATCATGAAACATTTACATTTTGTCGTCCATTGTATAATTTAAATAAACATAAAGGCAAATTTCGCATGTGGAAAAAGTAAGTACACCCTTGGCTCTAATAGGTGGTATTGCCCCCTTTGGCAGAAACAACCCCAAGTAGGCGTTTCTTATAACTGTCTACCAGTCTCTGACATCGACTGGGAGAAATTTTTGCCCACTCCTCCATGCAGAATTCTTTCAGCTGTGCGATGTGTGAGGGGTTTCTTGCATGCACAGCTCGTTTCAAATCCCCCCACAACATCTCGATGGGATTTAGATCCGGGCTTTGACTTGGCCATTCCAAAACCCTCCATTTCTTTCTTTTCAGCCATTGCTTGGTGGATTTACTGGTATGTTTAGGGTCATTGTCATGTTGCAAGGTCCACCTTCGGTTGAGCTTCAACTTTCTGACAGATGGCCCCACATTATCCTCAAGCACCCTCTGGTACAATGAAGAATTCATAGTGGTTTCTATGATGATGAGCTGCCCAGGCCCTGTGTTACGGATTCGTCACTTCCGTTGTTGTGGTTTTCATCCACTGTAAATATTTTTGATTCCATGTACTATTAATTGGTGTCGTTTAAGGGAAATAGATATTACTATTTTCAAAAGGTAAAAAAAGTCAATGTTTTAAATGAAACCGGAACCGGACGACGAAGAAGAGGAAGAGGAGAAAAAGAAGGCGGAGCGAGTGAGTCGGACAAGAAGAGGCCGAGCGGCATTGAGGGTTTGAGCCAACGCGAGCGAACGGATGTCACTAGCGAACTTTTGAGTTTCCCGGGAAAGGGATTCCTGTGACAGAGTTGTTATCGCTGTGACAAATCAACCTGCGTGTCAGGTTTTGTGGTGGATTCCGGAGAGAATCATTGTCGGGCCGTTACACCTCGAGAGCGGGCCGTCGGCCATTTTGACTCGCGCGCGGTTTTCTTTACTTCGCTTCAGCCGTTTTCACCGCATTCAGACGTGGATCTAGCATGTGTGTGTGACGTTGCTTTTGAATGGAAAATCTGCGGTTCGCCGATTGGAAGCCGTGAAACATCCATACCCGGGTGTGATTTCCCAGTCGCCTGGAGGGCGCCTTTGGATTTCCCAGTCGCCTGGAGGGCGCCTTTGCGCAGCTTTGGCCGCCTGACTGTGACTGTCATCCGAACGGGATTCTGGTCTCGATTCGACATCGTTCTGACGATCGCTGGAGCGGATCGACTTTGGCTTGAAGCCGGGAAAGAGACATTGGGAATGTTCTTCACTCACTTGGAGCACAGTGAGTTATATATTACGAAACTGATGGTACCATCATAGGATATATATTGATTGTACTTTTGATTAATATTATTGTTGTACTGTTATTCTTGTGTGATCTTAATACAATATTTGTTTGTTGGTAACAATTGGTGTGGCTTCACCATTGATCTTTGACATACAGAATAACACATTTTTCTGCCGTGACTCCTCGCGTGACCCCTCGCGTGACCAGGGGGTTGGGGAGGAGCACGTAACACCTGATGCAGCAAAGCTGCCCTAAACCTGAGCTCCTCACCACATACAAGGCTTTCATCCGCAGCTCAATGGAATACTGCTCTCCCCTCTGGGCTGGTGCTCCTGCCTCACACCTAGCTCGTCTTCACGCTGTTGAAACCAAAGCATTCAGAATCATTGGAATCTCCCGCGATTAAGCTAACTCCAAGGGCCTTTCACTCGCTCACCGCAGGCAGGTTGGTGGTCTTTCCATCTTCCACCGACTCCTCTCTGGCCTTGCCCCCCCCAGCTCTCTCTGGGCTCTGTCCTCCAAATATTCCTACAGGTTGCACAAGATCTGCCTGCAACCCTCTTATGGTTAAACTGCCAAAATCAAGACTCTCTGCTCACCTTCCCTCCTTCATTCCTCTTTTCTCCCGCCTCTGGAACAAACTCCCTCACTCTCTTCAATCCCACTCCACCCTCCAGGTCTTTAAAACGGCTGTTCACCACCATCTCTTATCTTCCCCCATCCAAAACCTTGATCTTTTCCACCCCTGCTAATTTCACCCCAAATCAACTTTTTGAAATATCAACTTCTGTCCTGGAGGTCCTTGGTGTCCTTGTGTTTTATACTTCTCCCACCCCTCTCCCCCCCCCCCCCCCTTCCCACGCCTCCTCCCCCCAAGCCCTCTCCCTTCCACACATCTCCCTGCTCTCAAATGTTATGTTTGTGTGCTTCCCCTTCTCTCCTCATCTTGTCTTCCGCTCCCTCTTTTTATATATTTTGTATAATGGTTTGTCTGGTTGATTTGTTTGTGAAATAAATGTTAGCTCTTTCACGAGCCTCGATTCAGTAAAAAAAAAAAACAAAAAAAAAAAAACATTATATTTCCACCTCCATGCTTTACAGTTGGTATCAGGTTCTTGTGATGAAATGCTGTCTTTGGTTTTCGACGAACATGTCTTCTGGTACTGTGGCCAAATAGCTGTACCTTTGACTTTATCTGTCCTGAGCACATTGTTCCAGAAGTGCTGGTCTTTGCCTAGGTGTTCATTGGCAAACTTTAGTCTTGCCCTGATGTTCTTTCTGGACAGCAAAGGTTTCCTCCTGGCACACCTCCCATGTAGATCCAATTTGTGCAGCCTCTTTCTAATGGTAATCTCGTGCACTTTGACATAAACAGTGGCAAGAGCTACCTGAAGGTCCCACGATGACATTCTGGGGGTTCTGAGAGACTTATTTCAGCATCTTGCGGTCTGCTCTCGTGCTGAACTTGCTGGGACGGCCTGGCCTGAACAAGTTAGCAGTTGTTTGGAATCTTCTCCACTTGTAGATGATCTTCCGGACAGTCGAATGATTGATTTCAAATTGTTTGGAGATCTTTTTAAATCCATTCCCAGACTCATATAGTCAGGGCCCTTTGGGATATTTTGGGGCCGTTTGGTTCAAATTCTTCCAAAAGCACCAGATTTGGCCCAGATGTTGCCCATGCCATACTCTTTCGATTTTTGATGGGCGCCAAGACGGGCGCCCCCCCCCCCCCGGGGGCCCCATATTGGCGAAATACTAAATGGCCGCCACCCGGATTAGAGGAAAATCAGTTAAATAACCAAAATGGTTGGAATCATGTATGATACCACTTTTCAGGGGTTTCCGAGGTCGATGAATCCAATTCTGATGTTATTTTGATGATTCGAGGTCAAGGTCAACCCTCAAGGTCATCTTAAAGGTCATTTTTGAGTCAAACATGTCGGTTTTTGAGTTTTTTGTCAAGATTTACGCGAGGTTCACCATTTTGTGTTTCTGGGTTGGATAATCGAACTCTGACCTTATTTTTGACAATTAGAGGAAATATTTACATGTCTATTTCCTAATTTTCAGGCATATGCAGTTCATCAGTCTAATTACAAAGGTACGGATTTTGATGTTTTATGAACTGTATGCCATATCCTTGTGTTTAATTTTTGTGCGATAATGATCCGGGTTCATGTATACATGATTGTATACATGTCATAAATATGACGTCATAGGTCATGTGACCTGGCGGCCATATTGGATTTTATGAAAACCTTAAAAATGGATCCCTGCCTTCATTTTTCGATCGATTCATTTTGAACTTTGACCACTTGTAGTACGCCATGTGATTGGATGCATAATCCTAATTATGACGTCATAGGTCAGGTGACATGGCGGGATGGACCGGTATGGTCCCCGGATCATACCGCCCTTGGCGCCCGTCAAAAATCAAAAGAGTATGGCATGGGCAACATCTGCACCAAATTTGATGCTTTTGGAAGAATTTGAACCAAAATATCCCTAAGGGCCCTGACTAGTAGGCATCTATAACCTTCTTTCTGAAGGCCTCAGAGAGCTCTTTTGATCTAGGCATGGTGACGCCGCACACTTCAACAACAAAGAGCAAACCAAACTAAATGTCTGAAGTTTAAATAAGACAGGTTCCTCCAATGTCCTCTCTAACAATGTTCTAATCATTTGCTCCTGAGCTGGTGCCCCTGATTCTAATTTTAGGTATTTGAAGAAATGATAAAAGTAGGGGTGTACTTACTTTTTCCATACGCGAAATTTGCATTTATGTTTATTTAAATTATACAATGGACTACAAAATGTAAATAACCACCTTTAGAGGCCATTTTTCCCCGCAAGCAGGGGTTGGCCTTTTTCGGGGACCGTGGTTGTTGTTGTTTTTTGGTCCCCTTTTTGAAGCAATGTTTTACGGCCGGATGCCCTTCCTGACGGCAACCCTTTTTGTCGCCTTTTTACGACAAACAGGGAATTACCAGTGCACTGGTACTCAATTTGCCGACCTCGGAAGGATGACAGGCTGAGTCAACCCCCTGGCGTTAATTCAGCGATTGACCGGGATTCGAACCCAGGATCCTAGGATCCTAAGCCCTCACCCTAGCCGCTTGCCCAACACCAGGACTACAAAATGTAAATGTTTCATGATATTTGTTATATTATATCACCTTTATCTATCAATATTGTTGAAATGAAGATCAAATAGCTGTATGTTGAAATATGTTGAAAAAGTCAAAACTTTACATGGGGTGTACCTATTTTTTCACGTGACTGTATATATTTGGGGAAGTCGCAGTTAAGATATTCCAATATCTGTTCATTGAATTGATGATTATATTGGCAGTAGTTTTGGTGGTGGCTTATATGAAAGCCTTGGTGACAGTATTTCTGAACAAAATAACTAACCATGAAATGGTGCTTGGAGAAGAACCAAATGTGAACTCAGATGAGGAAGACCTCTATGGTCACTTAGATAAAGAGATAATACAACTGAATCGAATAATGATAAAGATGGACGGCGCAGATTCCGAATGATAAGATAAAAGGATGTTATGTATTGTGTAGGTCTTATAAGATCAGTGAACTAATATCACCAAAGTTTGAAACCAGGAAAACTGATGTGACTTAAGGCACCATTTTAAAAAAATCGAACACTATTGTAGAAACTGTTGAATAACCCTTAAGTAAAAAAAAAAAAAAAAAAAAAGTGGGAAATATCTATGATAATGAATACATTATGCATAGTTGATTGGAGCTAGGTATTCCTGTTTGTGATTTTAACCATTATTAATGAATTATTTTAAATGCATGAGTTCATTTGTGAGATATATGAAGGACTCATTTTATACCTGTTTGGTAATAATAAAAGGAAAATTGTTGATATAGAAGATAAGATAGTGATTACATTCCTCACTGACTTGTATTACGAGGACCACATAATTTTAAATTATAATGAATCAGAAGGTTAGAGATATCTGAGTTGTTGGAAATATCATAAGTTAAACACATTTGGTGTTTTGTCATTGTAAATATTGTTGTGGTTTTGAGAATAAAGACAACCCCCCTTTTAGTTAATTGCACCACAACATGTAGCCTAGCTTTAGTTCAGTTATTTCTTATTAAATGTTAAGTATAGTCTCCTTCCCAGTGTTAGTATGCGTTGATGCAGATAAATAAGGGTAGGCCTCATTGGGCCTGGAATGCCATGTGCTGGGCATAGAACAAGTCGAGGAGGCCCGAGGGAGGAGCCGGATGGAGTGGCAGGTAAGCGGCAAACAGCCAATGGGAGCTAAAGGGGAGTGGCCAACAATGGCAGCCAATGGGAGCTAAAGGGGAGTGGCCAGGGGAGGCCCTTGGAACATTCTGGTGGGACTCCGGGGGGCTATAAAACCCGGCCCGGATCCCCGAACTCTCTCTCTGCCCCGAAGGTCGAAGCTCGAGGTCTCTCTGCGTTCTGCCCCGCTCTCGGCTGCCCCGTGCTCCCTGGGTCTGGTCTCTCGTTTGCCCTCGCTTTCTCGAGATAAACGTTCTCGCAGGACGATCTCTCTCGTGCCCTGTGCTCTAACTATCTCCTGCCTGGACACCCTGCACGTGCGCTTCGCCTCGCTGACTTCGGGACACGCTGTGCGGATTCCCACGCGTGCACGACTGGAGGCCGACGTCCTGGCCGCGAACATCCTCGAGGGACACGCCCAACGAGCTGTCCGGGGCGAGCTGCACCAAGCGGCCGCGCTTTGAGCGCGTCCTCTTCTGCCTCCCTTTCCCCACTTGAGTCAGAGGGCCCTTGTCTGGGAACGTAAGTTAAGAACAGTTAAGTTTCTATCCTGTGTCTCTTCTCTTTGGCCATTGTACAAATTGTGAATAAACCTGTGTTTTGCTTCCAACTTGGCCGGCTACGTCTCTTCCCCATTGACCTCGCATTGCACGAGATAAAACCGCTCGATCGGGTTAGTAATAATTAACGGCACGAGTCACGTGACACGCAAACCGCTTGGGCGTATCAACCCAGCGTGACTCGTGTGAGGTTCAGCCCCCGTCCTCGTGGCGGCGTGTGTATCGAAGGTACTCGGGTATTTGACCAGAAACCCTTCCACACGCTCGCTGCGGGGTTGGAGGCTGGAATTGCTCAGCAATCCGCCCCCACGAGTGTAAAGTGGGTAGCGGCCTCGTGGACTCGAAGCTCGAGGGGGAAAAGGGCTCAACTCCCCCTTAGTACGTCGACGGGCTCAAGAACCGCAATATACATCTGATGTTCGACCTTATGTCTTTGTGATATATATTGTTGTGCGAATCCCTCAAGGTTAACACCAGGGACCGCGGAAGACCGAACGGCTTCAACTGAGGTGACGACCAAATACGGATTCGGCTATAAAAGTACGGGAGAAAGAATGAGTCTCACTTTTTGGGTCTCACTATCTGCCATGATCTTTCCTGGGAAAACCACATTTCAAATCTGGCCTCCAAAGCCAGTTGCCGACTGGGCATCCTCCGTCGTGCGAAGTCCTTCCTTGGCACACCTGAGCTCCTCACCACATACAAGGCTTTCATCCGCAGCTCAATGGAATACTGCTCTCCCCTCTGGGCTGGTACTCCTGCCTCACACCTAGCTCGTCTTCACGCTGTTGAAACCAAAGCATTCAGAATCATTGGAATCTCCCGTGATGAAGCTAACTCACCGTACCCAGTCGTACCCAGCTGCTCCTGGACTCTGTGTCCTTTCCTCCTGACAAGGTGGAAAAGTTTGTGTCAACCCTCGACTCGGATTCTGCAACTGGACCTGACGGCATCAGCCCACGGGTCCTAAAATCCTGTTCTTCCGCTCTTTCACTCCCTGTCTCTGTTCTCTTCACCCTCTCTTTTGCTCAAGGTCATCTTCCATCTGCTTGGAAATCTGCCAACATCACTGCTTTGCACAAAAAAGGTGCAAAAACAGATCCCAGCAACTACAGACCAATCAGCCTTCTCCCAATTATCAGCAAAGTCATGGAATCCATCATTGCTTCAGATATGAAATCTTTCCTCTTCTCCAATGGCTTGATCTCTGATCATCAATTTGGTTTCAGACCTGGACACTCTACTCTGGACATGCTGCTTCTGCTTTCTCAACAATGGATGGAGGTCCTCAATGCCAAACAGGAAATTAGAGCAGTCTCCCTTGACATATCACGTGCCTTTGATACGGTCTGGCACCCCGCTCTGCTCACCAAACTCTCCTATTTTGGTATCCATGGAAATCTCCACGCATGGCTGGCGGACTTCCTCTCTAGTCGTAGTCAACGTGTGGCCCTGAATGGGTTTCTCTCATCTCCTCTTCCTGTTCAGGCTGGAGTTCCACAAGGCAGTGTTCTGGGCCCTGTGCTTTTTCTGGTCTTCATCAATGATCTCTCTGACTCTTGAAAATCCTCTGTATCTCTTTGCTGATGACTCTACTCTCTGTTGCTCCATTCTTCATCCCTCAGATCGGCAGTCTGCTGCCTCCTCACTCTCTGCAGACCTGGACAAAATCACAGACTGGGCAAACAAGTGGAACATGTCTTTCAATCCTGACAAATCTCACACTCTTACGATGTCTCTCCGAAAAGACCGACTGGACAACCCTCCCATCCACTTTCTGAATAATCCTCTCCAAGAAGTTCTGTCACTCGAGCTTTTGGGTCTCACTATCTGCCATGATCTTTCCTGGGAAAACCACATTTCTAATCTGGCCTCCAAAGCCAGTCGCCGACTGGGCATCCTCCGTCGTGCGAAGTCCTTCCTTGGCACACCTGAGCTCCTGACCACATACAAGGCTTTCATCCGCAGCTCAATGGAACACTGCTCTCCCCTCTGGGCTGGTGCTCCTGCCTCACACCTAGCTCGTCTTCACGCTGTTGAATCCAAAGCATTCAGAATCGTTGGAATCTCCCGTGGTAAAGCTAACTCCAAGGGCCTCTCACTCACTCACCGCAGGCAGGTTGGTGGTCTTTCCGTCGTCTACCGACTCCTCTCTGGCCTTGCCCCCCCCCCCCCCCAGCTCTCTCTGGGCTCTGTCCCGCAAATATTCCTACAGGTCGCACCAGATCTGCCTGCAACCCTCTTATGGTCAAACTGCCAAAATCAAGACTCTCTGCTCACCTTCACTCCTTCATTCCTCTTTTCTCCCGCCTCTGTTACAAACTCCCTCACTCTCTTCAATCCCACTCCACCCTCCAGGTCTTTAAAACAGCTGTTCACCACCATCTCTTATCTTCCCCCATCCAAAACCTTGATCTTTTCTACCCCCGCTAATTTCACCCCAATTCCACTTTTTTGAAATACCAACTTCTGTCCTGGAAGTCCTTGGTGTCCTTGGTGTCCTTGTGTTTTATACTTCTCCCTCCCCCCCCATCCCCCCTTCCCACGCCTCCTCCCCCCAAGCCCTCTCCCTTCCACACATCTCCCTGCTCTCAAATGTTGTGTTTGTGTGCTTCCCCTTCTCTCCCCATCTTGTTTTCCACTCCCTCTTTTTATATATTTTGTTTGTCTGGTTGATTTGTTTGTGTAGTAAATGTTAGCTCTTTCACGAGCCTCGATTCAGTATACAAAAAATAAAGGTCATTGTAAGGGAAGGGAACTATTTAATGTTGCACTAAAGGGCCTATTTAAGTGTTTATATGTGTGCGTTGCCATAAGGGACAAAGGTTTGATCACCAGGTTTGACACACAAGGGTTTGTCTTAATCCCTACACTATCTAACACTCGAACATTCTGGTATGTTCACAGGTATACACTTCCCCGACAAACCGCCTAAAACACAGAACTTATTACAGGGTAGATTCCCTATCGCGACAGTCGAAGCATGTTACCTATACAGATCTACCTGGCTCTAGATATTCCTTTATCCCCCGACATAACAATATTCAGTGTTTGTATTAAGCAGTTATGGAATAAGTTGTTTTTGGAAAATTGAAGCAACTCGTGCAGGAAAGTTCATCGAGCTCATGTTTGTTGTTGTTTTTGTCTTTAACAACAAATGTTGACTTGTGGGTAAATTATGACCGCATTGTAACATTGATTATGGTTTATATACACAATTCCCATCCATGTTTGCTGCGGTATGGATTCATTAATGTTGGCTCATTTGAGACGTTCTCGAATCATTTCTGGTTACAGGAATGGGGATCAGGGATTGGAGATCAGCGAATGGGGATCAGGGAATGGGGAACAGGGAATGTGGATCAGCGAATGGGGATCAGGGAATGGGGATCAGCGAATGGGGAACAGGGAATGGGGATCAGGGAATGGGGATAAGGTATTGGAGATCAGCGAATGGGGATCAGGGAATGGGGAACAGGGAATGTGGATCAGCGAATGGGGATAAGGGATTGGAGATCAGCGAATGGGGATCAGGGAATGGGGATCAGCGAATGGGGATCAGCGAATGGGGATCAGCGAATGGGGATCAGGGAATGGGGAACAGCGAATGGGGATCAGCGAATGGGGATAAGGGATTTGAGATCAGCGAATGGGGATCAGGTAATGGGGAACAGGGAATGGGGATCAGGTAATGGGGATCAGGTAATGGGGATCAGCGAAAGGGGATCAGCAAATGGGGAACAGCGAATGGGGATCAGGGAATCTGTTCAGGTTCGACCAATTCCCGGGATCAGGGAATGGATCAAGGAATGTGGATCAGGGAATCTGTTCAGGTTCGACCAATTCCCGGGTTATGGATAAAGCGAAGCAAAGTCAGAAATTCTGCCATATTTGCGGATGTAATAAGTAGATTGTGTGTTGTCTGTGATTCTTATCGCTCGAGTTTGCATCCTACTGCATAATGAAGGATTTCGTGGAAATCGTTTAGGAAGTAATTTATTTATATTAGATGAAGTAAAGTAAAATAATTTGTAACCGAAGCTGCGCCATGAAAAACGAGTGGGATTAACCCATTCCCGACACTCTGATGCCACCCATGCAGGGTCCCATTCCCTGCAGTCTGATGCCGCCCATGCGGGGTCCCAGTCCCTACACCCTGATGCCACCCTTGTGGATTCCCATTCCCTACACTCTGATGCCGCCCTCGCGGGATCCCATTCCCGACACGCTGATGCCACCCTTGTGGATTCCCATTCCCTACACTCTGATGCCGCCCTCGCGGGATCCCATTCCCGACACGCTGATGCCACCCTTGCGGGGTCCCATTCCCTACATGCTAATGCCACCCATGCAGGGTCCCATTCCCTACACGCTGATGCCGCCCTTGCGGGGTCCCATTCCCTGCAGTCTGCTGCCGCCCATGCGGGGTCCCAGTCCCTACACCCTGATGCCACCCTTGTGGATTCCCATTCCCTACACTCTGATGCCGCCCTCGCGGGATCCCATTCCCTGCAGTCTGATGCCGCCCATGCGGGGTCCCAGTCCCTACACCCTGATGCCACCCTTGTGGATTCCCATTCCCTACACTCTGATGCCGCCCTCGCGGGATCCCATTCCCGACACGCTGATGCCACCCTTGCGGGGTCCCATTCCCTACACGCTAATGCCACCCATGCAGGGTCCCATTCCCTACACGCAGATGCCGCCCTTGCGGGGTCCCATTCCCTACACGCTGATGCCACCCATGCGGGGTCCCATTCCTTACACGCTGATGCCACCCATGCGGGGTCCCATTCCCTACACGCTGATGCCACCCATGCGGGGTCCCATTTCCTACACGCTGATGCCACCCATGCGGGGTCCCATTCCCTACACGCTGATGCCACCCATGCGGGGTCCCATTCCCTACACGCTGATGCCACCCATGCGGGGTCCCATTTCCTACACGCTGATGCCACCCATGCAGGGTCCCATTCACTACACGCTGATGCCACCCATGCGGGGTCCCATTCCCTACACGCTGATGCCACCCATGCGGGGTCCCATTTCCTACACGCTGATGCCACCCATGCGGGGTCCCATTCCCTACACGCCGATGCCACCCATGCGGGTTCCCATTCCCTACACGCTGATGCCACCCTTGTGGGGTGGACGATTAACCCATTCCCTACATGCTGATGCCACCCATGCGGGGTCCCATTCCCTCCATGCTGATGCCACCCATGCGAGGTCCCATTCCCTACACGCTGTGCCACCCATGCGGATTCCCATTCCCTAAACGCTGATGCCACCCATGCGGTGTCCCATTCCCTACACGCTGATGCCACCCATGCGGGGTCCCATTCCCTAAACGCTGATGCCGCCCTTGCGGAGTCCCATTCCCTAAACGCTTATGCCGCCCATGCGGGGTCCCATTCCCTTCACGCTGATGCCGCCCTTGCGGGGTCCCATTCCCTACACGCTGATGTTGCCCATGCGGGGTCCCATTCCCTAAACGCTGATGCCACCCTTGCAGGGTCCCAATCCCTAAACGCTGATGCCACCCTTGCAGGGTCCCAATCCCTACACGCTGATGCCACCCATGCAGGGTCCCATTGCCTAAACGCTGATGCCGCCCTTGCGGGGTCCCAATCCCTACATGCTGATGCCACCCATGCGGTGTCCCATTCCCCACACGCTGATACCCCCCATGCGGGGTCCCATTCCCGACACGCTGATGCCGCCCATGCGGGGTCCCATTCCCGACACGCTGATGCCACCCATGCGGGGTCCCATTCCCTACACGCTGATGCCACCCTTGCAGGGCCCCATTCCCTACACGCTGATGCCACCCTCGCAGGGTGGACGATTGACCCATTCCCTACACGCTGATGCCGCCTGTGCGGGGTGGACGATTAACCCATTCCCTACACGCTGATGCCGCCCATGCGGGGTCCCATTCCCTATATGCTGATGCCACCCTTGCGGGGTCCCATTCCCAGCACGCTGATGCCACCCTTGTGGGGTGGATGATTAACCCATTCCCGACACGCAGATGCCACCCATGCGAGGTCCCATTCCCTCCATGCTGCTGCCACCCATGCGGGGTCCCATTTCCTACACGGTGATGCCACCCTTGCGGGGTGGACGATTAACCCATTCCCGACACGCTGATGCCACCCATGCGGGGTCCCATTCCCTCCATGATGATGCCACCCATGCGGGGTCCCATTTCCTACACGGTGATGCCACCCTTGCGGGGTGGACGATTAACCCATTCCCTACACGCTGATGCCGCCCTTGCGGGGTGGACGATTAACCCATTCCCTACACGCTGATGCCACTCATGCGGGGTCCCATTCCCTACATGCTGATGCCACCCTTGCGGGGTCCCATTCCATACACGCTGATGCCACCCTTGCGGGGTGGATGATTAACCCATTCCCTACACGCTGATGCCGCCCTTGCGGGGTCCCATTTCCTACACGCTGATGCCGCCCTTGCGGGGTCCCATTTCCTACACGCTGATGCCGCCCTTGCGGAGTCGACATTTCAGTGCGAATTTCTGCCTCGCTGGAGGGGCAACTTGGGCGGAGCCTTTGTGTGGAAGGCTCGGGTGGGGACTGCGTTATGAACGGTAGGCGGTACTTGTGCGTGTAAACGATGCTTTCGGTACAAGGGTAGAGATTGAGATGGGAAACTATGGTTGCAATTGTGTCTGGATGTGGGGTAATGCTTGCGGATGGAGTATGCATGGGGATCGAGCATTGAGAGCTTCCTTTGAAGGACAAAGCTGAAGGCGGCTCCGAACATCTCCCCTACTGCTTACCCTCCTCCCTCCCCGCCCTTCCCTGCCGCCGCAACAGCTCAAGGACAGATCGAGTGATCCAGGCTCAGCAGATGTTATTCTGGATCACAGGCATATGGACTGAATTGCTGGACCTGTGGGCTGAGCACGGGCATCCGAGACCAGGGAGACTAGTCGAGTGTGCATAGGTAAGACCTGTGTACAGACATTTGTATGTTCAAAGCTGGTTTGTAATCGGACCATTCAAACAGCTGGGTACTGGTACTAGGATCTATAGTTGCTGCATGCAGGGATTAGGTATTTGGTGCCGTGTTAACCGGATACTGGCAATTGCTGTGATGTAATTGATTGCTCCCAGTTAGATGGATTACTGTGGATAAACCTAAGATTTCTGGTGGACTCTGCATGTATGTGTGTTTTTTGTGCAGTTTCATGTTCGCTGTTAAAGTTCGATTTGCGATTGAAAATGGACACGTGCTCTTGATCTGATATGGCAGATAGACAGTCCATCTAATTTGACAAAATGGACGCTTGCTCCATCTGAATTTGGAGATGGGCAATGTGTTCGTTCATATTGGGCGAGACAGGCATGTTATATCCTATCTGGTACAATGGATGCATGTTCGATCTTGCCTGCGAAAACAGATTCGTGTTCCATCTGAGTTGGGAGATGGCCATGTGTTCGATCAGAACTGGAGAGATAGACACATGTTCTGTCTGAACTGGTACAATGGGGAAGTGCTAAATCTGATTTTGGACAATGGACACACTCGCTCAGATGTCGGACAATGGAAATGCTTTGGACTTAATTTGGAAAAAGGACACGTGGTTGATTTGATGGAGCTAACCCTAACACTGACCCTAACTCTAACCCTAACACTAACACTGACCCTAACAACTCGATGGTTTAGGATCCTTTGCTGTGTTCTCTTTAGACCTACCATTTGCTGCAATTTGCCATGATTGTGGTGCTGTCATGAATGGCAATGCCATGATTGTGGTGCTGTCATGAATGGCAATGCCATGATTGCGGTGCTGTCATGAATGGCAATGCCATGATTGTGGTGCTGTCATGAATGGCAATGCCATGATTGTGGTGCTGTCATGAATGGCAATGCCATGATTGTGGTGCTGTCATGAATGGCAATGCCATGATTGCGGTGCTGTCGTGAATGGCAATGCCATGATTGCTGTGCTGTCGTGAATGGCAATGCCATGATTGTGGTGCTGTCGTGAATGGCAATGCCATGATTGTGGTGCTGTCATGAATGACAATGCCATGATTGTGGTGCTGTCATGAATGGCAATGCCATGATTGTGGTGCTGTCATGAATGGCAATGCCATGATTGTGGTGCTGTCGTGAATGGCAATGCCATGATTGTGGTGCTGTCATGAATGGCAATGCCATGATTGTGGTGCTGTCATGAATGGCAATGCCATGATTGTGGTGCTGTCATGAATTGAAATGCCACGATTATGGTGCTGTCATGAATGGCAATGCCATGATTGCGGTGCTGTCATGAATGGCAATGCCATGATTGCGGTGCTGTCATGAATGGCAATGCCATGATTGCGGTGCTGTCATGAATGGCAATGCCATGATTGCGGTGCTGTCATGAATGGCAATGCCATGATTGCGTTGCTGTCATGAATGGAAATGCCATGATTGCGGTGCTGTCAGGAATGGCAATGCCATCATTGCGGTGCTGTCATGAATGGCAATGCCATCATTGCGGTGCTGTCATGAATGGCAATGCCATCATTGCGGTGCTGTTATGAATGGCAATGCCATGATTGTGGTGCTGTCATGAATGGCAATGCCGTGATTGCGGTGCTGTCATGAATGGCAATGCCATGATTGCGGTGCTGTCATGAATGCCAATGCCATGATTGCGGTGCTGTCATGAATGGCAATGCCATCATTGCAGTGCTGTCATGAATGGCAATGCCATGATTGCGGTGCTGTCATGAATGGCAATGCCATGATTGCAGTGCTGTCATGAATGGCAATGCCATGATTGCAGTGCTGTCATGAATGGCGATGCCATGATCGCGGTGCTGTCATGAATGGCAATGCCATGATTGCGGTGCTGTCATGAATGGAAATGCCATGATTGTGGTGCTGTCATGAATGGCAATGCCATGATTGCAGTGCTGTCATGAATGGCAATGCCATGATTGCAGTGCTGTCATGAATGGCAATGCCATGATTGCAGTGCTGTCATGAATGGCGATGCCATGATCGCGGTGCTGTCATGAATGGCGATGCCATGATCGCGGTGCTGTCATGAATGGCAATGCCATGATTGCGGTGCTGTCATGAATGGAAATGCCATGATTGTGGTGCTGTCATGAATGGCAATGCCATGATTGTGGTGCTTTCATGAATGCAATGCCATGATTGCGGTGCTTTCATGAATGGCAATGCCATGATTGCAGTGCTGTCATGAATGGCAATGCCATGATTGCGGTGCTGTCATGAATGGCAATGCCATCATTGCGGTGCTGTCATGAATGGCAATGCCATGATTGCGGTGCTGTCATGAATGGCAATGCCATGATTGCGGTGCTGTCATGAATGGCAATGCCATCATTGCGGTGCTGTCATGAATGGCAATGCCGTGATTGCAGTGCTGTCATGAATGGCAATGCCATCATTGCGGTGCTGTAATGAATGGCAATGCCATCATTGCGGTGCTGTCATGAATGGCAATGCCATGATTGCGGTGCTGTCATGAATGGCAATGCCATGATTGCGGTGCTGTCATGAATGGCAATGCCATCATTGCGGTGCTGTCATGAATGGCAATGCCGTGATTGCAGTGCTGTCATGAATGGCAATGCCATCATTGCGGTGCTGTAATGAATGGCAATGCCATCATTGCGGTGCTGTCATGAATGGCAATGCCATGATTGCGGTGCTGTCATGAATGGCAATGCCATGATTGCGTGATGTACGTGCACCGCACGGTTCATGGAGCAGACTGTGCGGAGTCTATGCCGCACGGATACAGTAGAGAAGCAATTGGTATACATGGCGTGTATCTGAAGGCAAACACGCTGCTCGCACGACTCTCATGACTGCACGGTTCCACCCACTTCATTCCGTCCGTCCCGCAGAGACAACGCCGTGCAATTACCGTGTAATCCACGCATACAGTTGAGACTTCAAAGTAAAATGGTGCTGCGGGTTTATCCATCACGTACATGCACTTTTGCTCTGTGTTTTAAACTGCCTTGGTATCGGTGCAACGCCCCCACACATGGCAGTGCCAACGACGTGACCCAAAGCTGTTTACTGTTAGATCAACAGTGTGAATATCACTCTTATCAACGAACATGTGAAGAACAATATGCACAAGAAAAAGAACACCTTAGCCATGGAGAGGAAAGTTAATTAATGTTCATAGTTCCCACTTTTAACTGGTAAATCAATCTTTGCCGAGAAACATGAATTCCAGACAGAAATATCATTCCTATCATAGAAAAGTAATTTGGAAACATGATTGCAGAGAACCGTTCACGTCCTGTATCCAGTTGACCTCCACACGAGGTCACCATGCAGTGCTACAGTGTGATCGACTGGCAAAGCATCAAGTTTGGGAAGTCACATCGAGTCGTCACAAGGACCACCTTTTCCAGGGTCCACGACGAAGACCTGTAACATGCAGTTGCATGCTTGTTTTCTGACATTGTTATGAGAAAGATGGTTTGTCTGAAATTTAAAAGTTCTGATAAAATATGCAAAGTGTTTTTATATTTAATGGGGATTCATCATGGATTTGACCCACATCCCAAGTGCTCCCTCAGTCCATACTGTTGTGCATCACATCGTCACCTTCCATAGGATGCAGAAACGGACAAGATGACGCCATTTTTCCCTCTACACCCTGAAATGTAATCCAATATATTGTCAGATATTAAACATCTATTGCATTTAGTCACATGACTGCAATTTCCAAAGGGTAGATCAAATGTTTGTGACAACTGCAGATGTGACGGGGACGGGTTGCATAATGTCCCTTTCAGTTGGCAACATGCTTCAAATGCAAGGCCCCCCGTCACTACCAGTACACTAAATCGGTCAGAGTTGGCACTCATCTCTTACAAATTCATCATCGACAATTTCTTATCCTGAGATTTTGCAAACCAGCAGCCACATGCACAAAATAGGCAAGGATGCACAAACAACTTGGACGCAGGACGAGGCCGTTCGGTCCATCATGCCTGTGCTACATCCACACCGTATGAATTATGTGACGTGGGAATGAGAACAGTGGCGTGTGCACAGACATGATCAGGGTGTTATTTATTACTGGCAGAAATCTCCGTCAAAATGACAGGTGGGTGACCCTTGTGTATTTTTACACTATTCAGCTTCGAAATGTCAGGCTAAAACCAAAATTACACAAAACAACTTCCATTTCTTACACAAATTGTTCATCCCTTTATTTGGATTACATACATGAAGGAATACAAAATGGTTTTCCTTCATGTATAAAAACCACCTCTAAAGGTGGTTTTTATACATGAAGGAAAACCATTTTGTGTTCTCTCACTAATCAGCCTTCGAGAGATCTCGCTCAGGAGATCTCGCGAGATCTTTGTCGGCGAGGTCATGTCTTTTCGAAGCTGTCCATGCGCTCACGCTTTCGAAGTTAAGTAATTTTTCACAATTGTGTTTTTATCGAAACTGTATCTATCTTTCGGTGTGTGTACCTATAGTGTGTCTTTAGTAAGATTCTCGGTGTTAATTTTTCATACCTGTATACAAAATCGTCGGTTAATTCGTGTCACGTATTTTGAGGCCTAGTAGGCTACCGTGTCCTACCTTGAGGCTTTATTTTTCTCTCAGTGGTCCGTCGATTGTGCTGCAATTACTTTCGTTCTCTGTTTTTGTCCCAGTCTTTCACCCCATACTTCCTTGTCTAAAATCTCAACTCAAAAAAAAAAAAACCCAAAAAAATTCTTTCCTTCTCTGTTCTTATTCGTTGTTCTTATTCGTTTATTCGTTGTTCTTTTTTGTTAGTTCGTTCTTCGATCACGTGTTTCACCCCCATTTCCATTTTCCATTTCCCCAGATAGTTTTCACTGCTCAATTTAAAAATGTTTAAATTTTCCCCTGAAGAACTGTATTCTGTCGTATATTATAACACCTTTTACTTCTTCTATAAAAGGATGCTTTCGACTTTCTCACCAAATCTATTCATTCCAAAAAAAAAATCCATCTCTTACAGTTCCTCTTTTCTACATTCCCGAAACTCTCCTGCACTCCACCCCTCCTCCAGCGTCCTCAAACGTATTTTTGACTCGAAGGTCACAAGAAACTCATTTTGCAATAAATGTTCGTTTTCCATCAATCGTACACTTTCTAAAATCCAATCTCACCCCTCCCCTCCAAATCTTCCCCATCACCCCCTCCCCTCCAAATCTTCCCCATCACCCCTCCCCTCCAAATCTTCCCCATCACCCCTCCCCTCCAGAACTTCCTCATCACCCCTCCCCTCCAAAACTTCCCCATCACCCCTCCCCTCCAAATCTACCCCCTTGCCCCTCCCCTCCAAATCTTCCCCATCACCCATCCCTTTCAAATCTCCCCCCTTACCCCTTCCCTCCTAAACTCCCCCCACACCCCTCCCCTCCGAGACTCTCCCTCGCTCCTCCCCTCCTCGACTCCCCTCTCACCCCTCCTCCTCAAAGCGTCCTCCCCGCTTCTTCCCCCTTCCAACTTTCACCTTCATCTCCCCCAACCTTCTGCCTCGCTCTTCCCCCTCCTCAAATAACACCTCACTGTGCTCACCCAATCACCATCAAACCTTTTGTCCGCCCCATCCTTCCTTCCCTTTCTGGCCATCCTTCCCTTTCTCCAAGCTATTCTGAAAGCTCTGACACACCTTCAACAGCTCTCCCTACCACTTCCTCCTCTTCCACATCTTACCCTACCCCTCCCCCCCCCCCTGTTCTGTATCCGAAGCTCCCCCTTCCTCTTCATTAACGGTATGGACCTCAAACATCCGGGGCCTTCGGAGAGATCGCTTGACTGATCTCTCCATACAGGTTGCTTCTGACAAACCAGACATGATCTGCTTACCAGAAACTTTCCTCCTTCATGATGTCTCTGATTCGTTGGTATCTCTCCGAGGTTACTCCCTCCTCCGGTATGATAGACCTGAGCCTCGTCCTGGAGGTGGGGTTGCTATCTTTATAAAAAACTCTCTTCCTCACTCAACCTGCACTGCCCTCTCTCCACCTCACCCCCAGGAATACCTCTGGCTACGGCTTCCCCTTCGCTCCCACCTTTTGTTCATATGTGTGTTGTACCATCCACCAAACAGTGATGACTCCATCTACATCTCGCTGTCTGATAATATGGACCAACTTCTATCTACCCATCCCAACCCTCTCTTCCTCATATGTGGTGATTTAAATTGTCACCATGCCAGTTGGCTGGGTGTGGGTACCTCTCTCACCAGCCATGGCTCCTCAGCAAAGGACTTCTGCGACTCACTGGGACTGACACAATCTGTCAATTTCCCGACCCGGATCTCAATCAACGGAGCATCTTCTCTTCTGGACTTGGTTATGACTAACTTCCCTGAAAATGTCTGCTGCTCTTCTTCTGCCTCAATCGGCTCATCTGATCATGTGCTTGTTAAAGTGGACATCTCTCTGACCATTCTCAGAGAGCCTCCTCAGCGTCGATGAGTCTGGCATTTCACTCAGGCCAACTGGCACGGTCTTCAAGCAGCCATCAATCATTTGGACTGGTCTCCCATCTCTACTGCCTCTGACATCAACTCATCCTGGGAATTCTTCCAAAGTAAATTGCTCTCTCTCATGCACAGATTTATCCCATCTCGTCTTCAGTTGTCATACCCTTCCTCCCGTCCATGGCACACGGAATCTTGTGGTGAGGCTGTTGCCCAGAAACGACTTGCCTTAGTCTCCTGGAAAGCAAATCAAACAGAAGGAAATCTCATTTCCTTTCACAAAGCCCGAAACAAGTGTGTGTCCACCCTCAGGAGAGCCAGGAAACAATATCTCTCCGTTCTCAAGACCGAACTCTCTTATCTGTCTCTCTCTTCCAAATCCTGGTGGCGTCTGGTCAAACTGTTTCTGGTGTTTGTTCCCTCTCCATCCCCTCCCTCACCTCAAACGGCTACACGGCTGACTCCGCACGTGAAAAAGCTGAATGCCTCAACTCTGTGTTTGCCTATAAATCTTGTGTCCCAAACCCATCCCTCTCTGTACCCACCATACCCAGTCGTACCCAGCTGCTCCTGGACTCTGTGTCCTTTCCTCCTGACAAGGTGGAAAAGTTTCTGACAACCCACGACTCCGATTCTGAAACTGGACCTGACGGCATCAGCCCACGGGTCCTAAAATCCTGTTCTTCCGCTCTTTCACTCCCTCTCTCTGTTCTCTTCACCCTCTCTTTTGCTCAAGGTCATCTGCCATCTGCTTGGAAATCAGCCAACATCGCCGCTTTGCACAAAAAAGGTGCAAAAACAGATCCTAGCAACTACAGACCAATCAGCCTTCTCCCAATTATCAGCAAAGTCATGGAATCCATCATTGCTTCGGATATGAAATCTTTCCTCTTCTCCAATGGCCTGATCTAGGATCATCAATTTGGTTTCAGACCTGGTCACTCTACTCTGGACATGCTGCTTCTGCTTTCTCAACAATGTATGGAGCTCCTCAATGCCAAACAGGAAATTAGAGCTGTCTCCCTTGACATTTGACGTGCCTTCGATACGGTCTGGCACCCTGCTCTGCTCACCAAACGCTCGTCCTTTGGTATCCATGGAAATTTCTCTCATGGTTTCTCTCATCCCCTCTTCCTGTTCAGGCTGGAGTTCCCCAAGGCAGTGTTCTGGGCCCTGTGCTTTTTCTGGTCTTCATCAATGATCTCTCTGACTCTCTTGAAAATCCTCTCTATCTCTTTGCTGATGACTCTACTCTCTGTCGCTCCATTCCTCATCCCTCAGATCGGCAGTCTGCAGCCTCCTCACTCTCTGCAGACCTGGACAAAATCACAGACTGGGAAAACAAGTGGAACATGTCTTTCAATCCTGACAAATCTCACACTCTTATGATGTCTCTCCGAAAAGACCGACTGGACAACCCTCCCATCCACTTCTCGAAATCATCCTCTCCAAGAAGTTCTGTCACTCAAGCTTTTGGGTCTCACGATCTGCCATGATCTTTCCTGGGAAAACCACATTTCAAATCTGGCCTCCAAAGCCAGTCGCCGACTGGGCATCCTCCGTCGTGCGAAGTCCTTCCTTGGCACACCTGAGCCCCTCACCACATGCAAGGCTTTCATCCACAGCTCAATGGAATACTGCTCTCCCCTCTGGGCTGGTGCTCCTGCCTCACACCTAGCTCGTCTTCACGCTGTTGAAACCAAAGCTTTCAGAATCATTGGAATCTCCGGCGATGAAGCTAACTCCAAGGGCCGTTCACTCACTCACCGCATGCAGGTTGGTGGTCTTTCCGTCTTCGACCAACTCCTCTCCGGCCTTGCCCCCCCAGCTCTCTCTGGGCTCTGTCCCCCAAATATTCCTGCAGGTCGCACAAGATCTGCCTGCAACCCTCTTATGGCTAAACTGCCAAAATCAAGACTCCTCTGCTCACCTTCACTCCTCATTCCTCTTTTCTCCCGCCTCTGGAACAAACCCCCTCACTCTCTTCAATCCCACACGTCCCTCCAGGTCTTTAAAACAGCTGTTCACCACCATCTCTTATCTTCCCCCATCCAAAACCTTGATCTTTTCTACCCCCGCTAATTTCACCCCAAATCCACTTTTTTGAAATACCAACCTCTTTCCTGTAAGTCCTTGGTGTCCTTGTGTTTTATACTTCTGCCACCCCCCCCCCCCCCTTCCCACGCCTCCTCCCCCCAAGCCCTCTCCCTCCCACACATCTCTCGATGGGCCTTTTTTTTTTTTTTTTTTTTTGTATACTGAATCGAGGCTCGTGAAAGAGCTAACATTTATTTCACAAACAAATCAACCAGACAAACAAAATATATAAAAAGAGAGAGCAGAAGACAAGATGGGGAGAGAAGGGGAAGCACACAAACACAACATTTGAGAGCAGGGAGATGTGTGGGAGGGAGAGGGCTTGGGGGGAGGAGGCGTGGGAAGGGGGGGGGGGGGGAGGGAAGTATAAAACACAAGGACACCAAGGACTTCCAGGACAGAAGTTGGTATTTCAAGAAAGTGGTTTTTGGGGTGAAATGTTGTTGTTGTTTGTTGATATACTGGTATTGGAAATTTGAATACACTGTATACAACAACAACAACAACAACAACAACAACATGCATTTTAAGGCCATTTTCCCTGCAAGAGCGGGGGTTAGCCTTGCGGTCCCCATGACAATCTTCTCCATTTCGCCCTATTTTCTGCATCTCTCCTTGTTAACCCCCTTGCCCGCATTTCTTCTTCGACCAACTTTAGCCAAGTCTTTCTCGGTCTTCCCCATCCTCTACTTCCTTCTACATTCATTTCCATGACTCTTCTCAACCAGTCACTTCCAGCCTTTCTCAACACATGACCAAACCATCTCAAACTGTTTCTCTTCACAGCATCCATCACAGCCTCTATTCCCATCATATTTCGCAATTCATCATTTGTCTTCCTCTCTCTCAACGATACTCCATATATCCACCGAACCCATGTCTCGCTCCCATAAATCATAACACTTCTCACACATGCAGCTTACACCTTTCCCTTCAGCTTCAACGACACTCCCATCCTCGTCAGCACGCCACTCAGTTCCCGAAACTTCTTCCATGCACATCTCACTCTAGCAACCGTTGCCGAGTCTGATCCACCTTCTCCATTCAGCACGTGTCCCTCGGTAACAAAATGTTTTCACACCTTCCAGCTTCACGCCGTCTCCAAGATCCAACTCAACATTTCCTCCATCTGCAGCTCCCTATGTGCACACCTTACACTTGAATGTAGCTGCCACACTGGTTAATGACCCTCTCAAACCACTACATTTTTGTTGAACCCACTCAGCGCACATTGTACATTGAATGGAATTCACTCCGACACCCTTCCCGCACACAGCACACGGCCACTTCCCAGTTCTTTCCACCTCACCACATGCTTTGCCAGTTGCCATCACCTTCGTTTTTCTGATATTCACCATCAGACCTTTTGTCTCCAAACATTCCTTCCATTTGTTCATCTTCTCCTTCAGTCCATCCATACTTGCTGCAAACAACACCAGATCGCCTGCATAGAACAACTTCCACGGTAAACCCTCTTTTACGTTCCGAGCCAGCACCTCCATCACAGCTACAAATCGTAGTGGACTTAGTACCGACCCCTGATGCACTCCCACCTTCACCTCAAACTCACCACTGTTCCCGTCCTTCGTCCTTACAGCTGTGCGCGCTCTTTTGTACATTGCCATCACGACTCTGATCAACCATTCCTCTGCTCATAACTTCCTCAATGCCCATGTCACTACTTCACGTGGAATCCTATCGAATACTTTCTCCAGATCAACAAACCCAAGAAACAACTTCTTCCTCTTCTCCATGTACTTCTGCAACTGCCTCACAATAAAAAGCGCATCTGTCGTTCCTCTTCCTGGCATAAATCCAAACTGCATTTCGTTGATCTTCACCTTCTTCCTTATCCTCCTCTCCAACACCCTTTCCAATACCTTCATTCCATGCTCCAATAACTTTATCGCTCGATACGAGCTACACACCAGAGGGTCACCTTTCCCCTTGTGTAGAGGGACGAGGGTACTCAGTGCCCAATCCACTGGAATGCGGCCTTCTGTCACCACCAGATTGCAGATCTCTGTCATTCTCTTCACACCCCAATTACCCGCTGCCTTCAACATATCTCCCACAACTCCCGTCGGCCCTCCCGCTTTTCTACTCTTCATTGCTTTTATCGCTTCCTCAACTTCCTTCTCGGTTATCTTCTCTGCCGGTCCTAAAACTGGGTTACTCTCTATGTTGCCATCCCATTCATTCTCTGTATTCAACAGCATTTCCATATATCTCTTCCATCTTCCTTTAATTCCATCTGGGTCCTCAACGATTTGTCCCACTTCATCCTTCAAGCAACTCACCCCCATCACATCACACCTCTCTTTCGCTATCTGCTTTGCAATCCTGAATACCGCTCTCTGACCCTCTTCCAAATCCAAGTGTTCTCCGAACATTTTCCTACATGCGTCCTGTGCCTTTGCTTCCCTCTTTCTTTGCTGCCTTCTTGTCTGCCTTATAACTTTCTTGCTCTGCCTTTTCTGCCACCATACCCTTCGCCTTCTGCCACTCCTTGAACTTCTTCCTCTTCTCGTCAATCTTCTTTCCAACTTCATCATCCCACCACCATGTTTCCGAGTGCCTCGGTGGTCCGGAAGACCAAGACCGGAAGTCTAACAATGGCGCAGCCGGGCTTGTTTGATACTTTCGGTGAAGAGGATTGTATATTACCTTGGTGGAGATACCAGTTAGCAAATAATATAAGTATTAAATTATTTTGAAGTGCTGTATGTCTCTAAGCTGTCTATCACCATGGAAACTAAGATATTGCTTTGAGACACTGGTTTATTCTGTATGTTTCGAGTCAACAATGAACCAACCATACACCGCTTCAATCTAGAATCTTTGCAATAACAATAAAGGGATTGCAGTGTTACGATTATATTTACTATATTATTATTGTTAACATTATTATTATTATTATTATTATTATTATTATTATTATTATGAAAGCATTACTACTGTATTAATAAACCTGCACAAATTTGTCCGAAGCAGCCTGAAGGTGAGCCATGACGGCATGAAGCCGAAAGCCTATACATACTGTGTCGGAAGACCCATAATATCGATGCTTTCCATATTTGATAATCATTTTAACAATCGGTTTGTTTGTTTCACACTGAATGAACAACGTAAAGGCAGAGCATGCAGATTGTGATATATGACAGGTTCGACGATATGTTTGGCCTGAACGGCACAGGAATCAACATGGCGGTGTGTGGAGTCAGCCGTGGTACACCGTGATAACATCACAGACGTAATCACATCACATCACCCTGTCATGTGACCATATCCTCAGCTCTGATTGGTGTACGTTTGAGGGGACATACATACATATGGACAGACAAACACTGTTCTAGACAGCTTTGCCTTATGAGCTATGCCGTAAAAATCGGTATATCCACATAAATATCGTTATATCACCAGCAAATCAAAGAACTGTGTTTACAATCCTTAAATACATGATTTATACAGCTTTGATGCACTCGGCTACACCTGAAAGAGTGGAACGTATGATGTGCAGTAGGTATGGAAGGTGGAGTAGGTTTTAACTTTTAACCCTCAGCATCTGAGAGCGATCTTGTTTTCCTTTATCCTCGGGGCTGTTTTTAATGTAATTGGTTATTTTATATGAATTGGGTGTGTTTCAGAAAGCCTGCACCGATTACCAACACGGCGATCAGCGATAGTGATACCAATATTGGCGTGTACCAATTACCAACACGGCGATCCGCGATAGTGTACCCATATTGGCCTGTACCAATTACCAACACGACGATCCGCGATAGTGTAGCAATATGAGCTTCTACCGATTACCAACACGGTGATCCGCGATAGTGTACCCATATTGGCCTGTACCAATTGCCAACACAACGATCCGCGATAGTGTAGCAATATCGGCCTGTACCGATTACCAACACGGCGATCCGCGATAGTGTACCAATATTGGCCTGTACCAATTACCAACACGGCGATCCACGATAGTGATACCAATATCGGTCTGTGCTGATTACCAACACGGCGATCTGCGATAGTGTACCAATTACCAACATGGCGATCCGCGATAGTGATACCAATATCGGCCTGTGCTGATTACCGGTACAGCATTCCGCAATAGTGATCTCAATATCGGCCTGTGCCGATTACCGGTACAGCATTCCGCAATAGTGATCCCAATATCGGCCTGTGATCCTTCACTTGCTCTGGCCTCACCCCTGCCTGCACTCGCTCCTGTTTTTCACCCTTGCCCGCACTTGCTTTGGGCTCACCCCTGCCTGCACTTGCTCCTATTTTCACCCCTGCCCGCATTTGCTCTGGGCTCACCCCTGCCTGCATTTGCTCCTATTTCACCCCTGCCCGCATTCGCTCCTGTTTTTCACCCCTGCCCGCACTTGCTCTGGGCTCACCCCTGCCTGCACCCGCTCCTATTTCACCCCTGCCCGCATTTGCTCTGGGCTCACCCCTGCCTGCATTTGCTCCTATTTCACCCCTGCCCGCATTCGCTCCTGTTTTTCACCCCTGCCCGCACTTGCTCTGGGCTCACCCCTGCCTGCATTTGCTCCTATTTCACCCCTGCCCGCATTTGCTCCTGTTTTTCACCCCTGCCCGCACTTGCTCTGGGCTCACCCCTGCCTGCACTTGCTCCTATTTCACCCATGCCCGCATTTGCTCTGGGCTCACCCCTGCCTGCACCCGCTCCTATTTCACCCCTGCCCGCACTTGCTCTGGGCTCACCCCTGCCTGCATTTGCTCCTATTTCACCCCTGCCCGCATTTGCTCCTGTTTTTCACCCCTGCCCGCACTTGCTCTGGGCTCACCCCTGCCTGCACTTGCTCCTATTTCACCCATGCCCACACTTGCTCTGGGCTCACCCCTGCCTGCATTTGCTCCTATTTCACCCCTGCCCGCATTTGCTCCTGTTTTTCACCCCTGCCCGCACTTGCTCTGGGCTCACCCCTGCCTGCACTTGCTCCTATTTCACCCATGCCCGCACTTGCCCTGGGCTCACCCCTGCCTGCACCCGCTCCTATTTCACCCCTGCCCGCATTTGCTCTGGGCTCACCCCTGCCTGCATTTGCTCCTATTTCACCCCTGCCCGCATTCGCTCCTGTTTTTCACCCCTGCCCGCACTTGCTCGGGGATCACCCCTGCCTGCATTTGCTCCTATTTCACCCCTGCCCGCATTCGCTCCTGTTTTTCACCCCTGCCCGCACTTGCTCTGGGCTCACCCCTGCCTGCACTTGCTCCTATTTCACCCATGCCCGCATTTGCTCTGGCCTCACTCCTGCCTGCATTTGCTCCTATTTCACCCCTGCCCGCATTCGCTCCTGTTTTTCACCCCTGCCTGCACTTGCTCTGGCCTCACCCCTGCCTGCACTCACTCCTACCTCACCTCTGCCTGCACATCACTCTGGCCTCAGCCCTTCCTGCACACACTTCATCCTCACTCCTGCCATTGATTCCATTGTAGTTTCAGAATAATTTCCTGAGACTACTGGTGTAATATGTCGGTATATCTAAAATTTCAGAGCACACACCAACTTATTTCAGTGATGGAGTACTTGATAATGTGCTGACATTAGTAGTGTTGTCATGGATGAGGTGAGGGTAAGACTACTAGAGTAAATAATAAGTCATAATAGAGCTCAGAGAATATCCAGGATACGATTCAGTCAGAAGATGAGAGGATCTAAGGCCTATTATTTTTTGAGTGCGTATCTCTTTTGAAATCGACATGCCAAAGTGAAGGAAATAAGTCAGAAAAATAATGAAAATGAGTGAATCTCTTCGAAGAGAAATGATGGAAAAACATGTCTGTGACGCAAATATATAGACATCTTTTGAGAAAATCTTCAATAAAGCTGCAGTGTAGTTTATTTGTGGGTGTGGCAGCCACTTGACGTCACCATACACTGCAGTCCAGCTCAGAAGTGGGACCAGAGTGAAGGCTAGTGGGCCACATGCTGATCTCGACTCTCCTAGTCCGTTTAGGCCTCGTTTCTTTGACCAGTTTTCATGGTTTCTATTCTCTCTCTGTCCCGATTTATTGTCACCTGAATCTCTGTCCAACACTTGGTTTATTGTACAAAGTGCCATGAAACATTGCAGGACAATACAAACGAGACCATGTTGTGTGCTCTTTGAGGTCGAGTGTACTATTCACTTGTACCCTGATTGCGTCATTTGTTTTCACAGTGTGGTATTCTTCCAGTAACTTCAGCACAATGATCGGGCTTTTCCGGGGAGATTAGGCATGAGCGGGCAAAAGGTAAGTCTGCAAAGACGCAATTTAGCGACTAGTTCCCAGAATATGTCTCGGAGAGGAGAAACACAGTTCAAAGGTAAAACAGGTAAAATGTAATTTTTCAATGGTGATAATTCTTGCTCAACCCGGGGACCTTTGCACGAGGTTTGTGCAGCACGACCAAGGACGAATGATTGGTCAGAGCACGATGCCCGATGATCGGCCATTTTTTGTTCTTGTATTTCAACATTGTGATCATCACGGCCGTGGGAGGACAGCATCCCGGGAACTTTGCCTTATCCCCAGATGGCTACCAGATGTTCATGGATGAACCAAATGAGAATTGGACCGTGCCGTGCTTACTGAGGAATGGGACGCGCAATTACACTTTGCTCTCATTTGATTAAAGCAGCATGTTTTGGAGCCGTCGAGAGCATGTACATGGACAGAGCATGGTTGGAGCATGTACGAGAGGCCCTGTGCTTTTTCTGGGGACTAGTCTGCAGTCAGGACCCGAGCATTTCACGCAACGGCGAACGAGGTTCTGAGCATTTTTTGTAACCGAGGAAGATGGTGAACAAGAATGTAATTTGTTTTGATTTGCAATGCTTTTGTAATATTCCAACATGGAGGGGTGCTCCAACCGAAGGTACGATAGAATTTGTGTGAGTGTACCTGTCGACCGCAGGACCACACCCATCGTCACTCTTGCCAATCTATGATTGGTGAATGCATATGTGACCGAGGATCGATGATTATTTCACTCTGCTCGTAACAGACGCGTTGGGTACCAGGGCCTGGGTCACATTGCACACGAGCAGGGAATTTATCATTTATTCCATGGTGTCTGAAGACCTGCTCTAAAATAAACAAGGAGCTGCTGCTCCAGGGCTCCTGCCTTTTGGGTGGTACAAGGAATAGATTTGTGTGATGTGAAAACGAAATCTTTAACGGTTTTTTAAAATATCGCATACACAAGCCTAGTTACCGAGATGGTTGCCATGGCTCGTATTCCTGTCGCCCGCCTCAACCTTGTCAGAAGGATGGGGGATGATGAAGGACGGGGGATGATCAAGGGCGGGGGATGATGAAGATCCCTTAGGATACTTTAATTACACAAGTGAGTGCTTGTACGTTCGCTGGACATTGTCCTGAAAGTATGGCAAGTATAATTTTGTTTAAGATTAAAGGTTTGAATTTCAAACATTTTGTTAGCAATCAAAATTAGTCTGGACATCTTGGAGACGAGAACTCGATCAATGAGCTATCCTGCTGGTATATATATATATAGAGGAATAAAAAAGAGGTATGCGCTCTACTAAGCACTGTTCAGCCTGGCGGAGGTATATTCTCCACCATGTACTGTTCAGCCTGTTGGAGGTATGCGCACCACCAAGTCCTGTTCAGCCTGGTGGAGGTATGCGCTCTACCAAGTACTGTTCAGCCTGGTGGAGGTATTATCTCTACCACGTACTGTTCAGCCTGGTGGAGGTATGCGCACCACCAAGTCCTGTTCAGCCTGGTGGAGGTATGCGCACCACCAAGTCCTGTTCAGCCTGTTGGAGGTATGCGCACCACCAAGTCCTGTTCAGCCTGGTGGAGGTATGCGCTCTACCAAGTACTGTTCAGCCTGGTGGAGGTATTATCTCTACCACGTACTGTTCAGCCTGGTGGAGGTATGCGCACCACCAAGTCCTGTTCAGCCTGGTGGAGGTATTATCTCTACTACGTACTATTCAGCCTGGTGGAGGTATGCGCACCACCAAGTCCTGTTCAGCCTGGTGGAGGTATGTGCTCTACCAAGTACTGTTCAGCCTGGTGGAGGTATGCGCACCACCAAGTCCTGTTCAGCCTGTTGGAGGTATGCGCTCTACCAAGCGCCGTTCAGCCTGGTGGAGGTATGCACTCTACCAAGCACTGTTCAGCCTGGTGGAGGTATTATCTCTACCACGTACTGTTCAGCCTGGTGGAGGTATGCGCACCACCAAGTCCTGTTCAGCCTGGTGGAGGTATGCGCTCTACCAAGTACTGTTCAGCCTGGTGGAGGTATTATCTCTACCACATACTGTTCAGCCTGGTGGAGGTATGCGCACCACCAAGTCCTGTTCAGCCTGGTGGAGGTATGTGCTCTACCAAGCACTGTTCAGCCTGGTGGAGGTATGCGCTCTACCAAGCACTGTTCAGCCTGGTGGAGGTATGCGCTCTACCACGTACTGTTCAGCCTGGTGGAGGTATGTGCACCACCAAGTCCTGTTCAGCCTGGTGGAGGTATGCGCTCTACCAAGTACTGTTCAGCCTGGTGGAGGTATGCGCTCTACCAAGTACTGTGCAGCCTGGTGGAGGTATGCGCTCTACCAAGCACTGTTCAGCCTGGTGGAGGTATGCGCACCACCACGTACTGTTCAGCCTGGTGGAGGTATGCGCACTACCAAGTACTGTTCAGCCTGGTGGAGGTATGCGCTCTACCAAGTACTGTGCAGCCTGGTGGAGGTATGCGCTCTACCAAGCACTGTTCAGCCTGGTGGAGGTATGCGCTCTACCAGGTACTGTTCAGCCTGGTGGAGGTATGCTCTCTGCCAAGTACTGTTCAGCCTGGTGGAGGTATGCGCTCTACCAAGTACTGTTCAGCCTGGTGGAGGTATGCGCTCTATCAAGCACTGTTCAGCCTGGTGGAGGTAAGCGCTCTCCCAAGTACTGTTCAGCCTGGTGGAGGTATGCTCTCTACCAAGCACTGTTCAGCCTTGCGGAGGTATGCGCTCTACCAAGCACTGTTCAGCCTGGTGGAGGTATGCTCTCTACCAAGCACTGTTCAGCCTGGTGGAGGTATGCGTGCTACCAAGTACTGTTCAGCCTGGTGGAGGTATGCACTCACCAAGGACTGTTCAGCCTGGTGGAGGTATGCACTCCACCAAGTACTGTTCAGCCTGGTGGAGGTATGCTCTCTACCAAGCACTGTTCAGCCTGGTGGAGGTATGCGTGCTACCAAGTACTGTTCAGCCTGGTGGAGGTATGCACTCACCAAGTACTGTTCAGCCTGGTGGAGGTAGGCGCACTCCACCAAGTACTGTTCAGCCTGGTGGAGGTATGCTCTCTACCAAGCACTGTTCAGCCTGGTGGAGGTATGCGTGCTACCAAGCACTGTTCAGCCTGGTGGAGGTATTATCTCTACCACGTACTGTTCAGCCTGGTGGAGGTATGCTCTCTACCAAGTACTGTTCAGCCTGGTGGAGGTATGCGTGCTACCAAGCACTGTTCAGCCTGGTGGAGGTATTATCTCTACCACGTACTGTTCAGCCTGGTGGAGGTATGCTCTCTACCAAGCACTGTTCAGCCTGGTGGAGGTATGCTCTCTACCAAGCACTGTTCAGCCTGGTGGAGGTATGCTCTCTACCAAGTACTGTTCAGCCTGGTGGAGGTATGCGTGCTACCAAGCACTGTTCAGCCTGGTGGAGGTATTATCTCTACCACGTACTGTTCAGCCTGGTGGAGGTATGCACTCTACCACGTACTGTTCTAATTTATTTTTATCTTCACCTTGTGGGATATAATATCCCTTGTGGGACCTTGTGGGACCACATACTGTTCATTGGGGGATACTATAAATACAGGTAAGTCTGCACTGTGCTAAGGTGCAAATGAGCTTCTCAGAATAACAATTAATCGGATCACAGGTGTAATGACCATTTGAATGACCAGGGAAAGCTGTTGAAATGGAATGCTATTTGAATGCAGATTTGAGACGAAACCCTCCACGTGATGTCATTCCTTTGTGCACAACATGGTAGTTTGGGCATAACAATACATTTTGATTTTGAATCTTTTTTGTCCAGGTAAGCCAACAATCTTTGAAGCACACTTTGTGAGGCCATTTGGATGGAGCTGTTGAAATAACCCAGACCATTTTCCTTTATAACCAAATGTCTCGTGTTAACAGCATTCCGTAATTTTGATAATGAGCCATCGATCAGCCTTGGGCTGAGATGATTGCCATCTTCCAATAACCTCTAATGTGTATTCCCTTTCCTGCAAGTACTAACACTGAAAGCCTGTGTATTATTTAGAAAATATGGGACTGTTTTTTGCAGGCCTTTAATGGTCCAATTTTCCTCCCTCGCCGAAATGTTTGTGGTCGTGTGGTGGAACTTGGGTTTCAAAGGTGTGGACCACGGGGATGTTATAAATGCATCTGGCTGAACTCTCTTCTGTATCCACCGCATTCCCGACAACTCTTACCCCCACCTCCCCACTGTTCTTATCACCACCCGCAACCTCCCCACTGCTCTTACCACCACCCAAACCTCCCCACTGCTCTTACCACCACCCAAACCTCCCCACTGCTCTTACCACCACCCAAACCTCCCCACTGCTCTTACCACCACCCGCAACCACCTCGCTGCTCTTACCACCACCCCAACCTCCCCGCTGCTCTTACCACCACCCAAACCTCCCCACTGCTCTTATCACCACCCGCAACCTCCCCACTGCTCTTACCACCACCCGCAACCACCCCGCTGCTCTTACCACCACCCCAACCTCCCCGCTGCTCTTACCACCACCCCAACCTCTCCTCTGCTCTTACCATCACACAAACCTCCCCAATGCACTTACCACCACCCCAACCTCTCCACTGCTCTTACCACCACCCCAACATCCCCACTGCTCTTGCCACCACCCCAACCTCGATCTACTGCTCTTACCACCACCCCAACCTCCCCGCTGCTCTTACCACCACCCACAACCTTCCCACTGCTCCACAACCTCCCCACTGCTTTTTCCATCACCCACAACCTCCCCACTGCTCTTACCACCACCCCAACCTCTCCACTGCTCTTACCACCACCCCAACCTCCCCACTGCTCTTGCCACCACCCCAACCTCTCCACTGCTCTCACCACCACCCCAACCTCCCCACTGCTCTTACCACCAACCCAACCTCTCCACCGCTCTTACCACAACCCCAACCTCCCTACTCCTCCTACTACGCCACACTGTTCCTACTACCCCCACCTCCTTGTTTCTCTCACCACCCCCTCCTTCCCACCCTCTTACCACTCCCACCTCAATGTTCTTACTCCACCCACCTATTTCCTGCGCTTACCCCCTTCCACCACCTCCCCTCTGCTCTTACCATCCACCACCTCCTTTCTGCTCATGACTCCCTCCCCTTGCCTCCCCAATGCTATTGACACTCCCATCCACCTCTCTACTGCTCTTGACCACCCCCCCCCACCTCTATACTGCTCTTGACCACCCAACTTATCTTCCCGCTGCTCCCACCACCTCCCTCCTGTCCTCCCTATTTCCTTACACTGTTGCACCCCTTTCACGTTCCCTCCGCTACCACTCGCTAAGTCTCTAATCCCCTCAGTTTTTTCTCCTCATTCTGTGTGTCTGGAACATCAGTGAGCAGAAAACAAATTTCTCAGATCTGTCTGTCTAGGTACCTGTGCTCTTCCTGACATTACCTGACAGAAAGTCTCTATTGCGGGATATTCTTGACTCTATTGCGGGATATTCTTGACTCCATTACAGGATGTCCCTGACTCCATTACAGGATGTCCCTGACTCCATTACAGGATGTGCCTGATTCTATTGCAGAATGTCCCTGACTCCATTACAGGATGTCCCTGACTCCATTACAGGATGTCCCTGACTCTATTGCAGAATGTCCCTGACTCCATTACAGGATGTGCCTGATTCTATTGCAGAATGTCCCTGACTCCATTACAGGATGTCCCTGACTCTATTGCAGAATGCCCCTGACTCCATTATAGGATGTCCCTGACTCTATTGCAGAATGTCCCTGACTCCATTACAGGATGTCCCTGACTCTATTACAGAATGTCCCTGACTCTATAACAGGATGTCCCTGACTCTATTACAGAATGTCCCTGACTCCATTACAGGATGTCCCTGACTCTATTGCAGAATGTCCCTGACTCCATTACAGGATGTCCCTGACTCTATTGCAGAATGTCCCTGACTCTATTACAGAATGTCCCTGACTCCATTACAGGATGTCCCTGACTCTATTACAGGATGTCCCTGACTCTATTACAGGATGTCCTTGACTCTATTGCAGAATGTCCCTGACTCCATTACAGGATGTCCCTGACTCTATTGCAGGATGTCCCTGACTCCATTACAGGATGTCCCTGACTCTATTACAGGATGCCCCTGACTCTATTGCAGAATGTCCCTGACTCCATTACAGGATGTCCCTGACTCTATTACAGAATGTCCCTGACTCCATTACAGGATGTCCCTGACTCTATTACAGGATGTCCTTGACTCTATTGCAGAATGTCCCTGACTCCATTAAAGGATGTCCCTGACTCTATTACAGGATGTCCTTGACTCTATTGCAGAATGTCCCTGACTCCATTACAGGATGTCCCTGACTCCATTACAGGATGTCCCTGACTCCATTACAGGATGTCCCTGACTCCATTACAGGATGTCCCTGACTCTATTGCAGGATGTCCCTGACTCTTTTACAGGATGTCCCTGACTATATTACAGAATGTCCCTGACTCCATTACAGGATGTCCCTGACTCTATTGCAGAATGTCCCTGACTCCATTACAGGATGTGCCTGACTCTATTGCAGAATGTCCCTGACTCCATTACAGGATGTCCCTGACTCTATTGCAGGATGTCCCTGACTCCATTATAGGATGTCCCTGACTCTATTGCAGAATGTCCCTGACTCCATTACAGGATGTCCCTGACTCTATTATAGAATGTCCCTGACTCTATTACAGGATGTCCCTGACTCTATTGCAGAATGTCCCTGACTCTATTACAGGATGTCCCTGACTCTATTACAGGATGTCCTTGACTCTATTGCAGAATGTCCCTGACTCCATTACAGGATGTCCCTGACTCTATTGCAGGATGTCCCTGACTCTTTTACAGGATGTCCCTGACTCTATTGCAGAATGTCCCTGACTCCATTACAGGATGTCCCTGACTCTATTTCAGGATGTCCCTGACTCTATTTCAGGATGTCCCTGACTCTTTTACAGGATGTCCCTGACTCTTTTACAGGATGTCCCTGACTCTATTACAGGATGTCGCTGACTATTGCAGAATGTCCCTGACTCCATTACAGGATGTCCCTGACTATTACAGGATGTCCCTGACTCTATTGCGGGATATTCTTGACTCCATTACAGGATGTCCCTGACTCCATTGCAGGATGTCCCTGACTATTACAGGATGTCCCTGACTCTATTGCAGGATATTCTTGACTCCATTACAGGATGTCCCTGACTCTATTACAGGATGTCCCTGACTCTATTGCAGGATGTCCCTGACTCTTTTACAGGATGTCCCTGACTCGATGACAGGATGTCCCTGACTCTATTGCAGAATGGCCCTGACTCCATTACAGGATGTCCCTGACTCTATTACAGGATGTCCCTGACTCTATTGCAGGATGTTCCTGACTCTATTGCAGGATGTCCCTGACTCCATTACAGGATGTCCCTGACTCTATTACAGGATGTCCCTGACTCTATTACAGGATGTCCCTGACTCTATTACAGGATGTCCCTGACTCTATTACAGGATGTCCCTGACTATTACAGGATGTCCCTGACTCTATTACAGGATGTCCCTGACTCTATCACAGGATGTCCCTGACTCTATTACAGGATGTCCCTGACTCTATTACAGGATGTCACTGACTCTATCACAGGATGTCCCTGACTCTATTGCAGGATGTCCCTGACTTTTTACAGGATGTCCCTGACTCTATTACAGGATGTCCCTGACTCTATTACAGGATGTCCTTGACTCTATTACAGGATGTCCCTGACGCTATTACAGGATGTCCCTGACTCTATTACAGGATGTCCCTGACTCTATTGCAGAATGTCCCTGACTCCATTACAGGATGTCCCTGACTCTATTACAGGATGTCCCTGACTATTGCAGGATGTCCCTGACTCTATTGCAGGATGTCCCTGACTCCATTACAGGATGTCCCTGACTCTATTACAGGATGTCCTTGACTCTATTACAGGATGTCCCTTACTCTACTACAGGATGTCCCTTACTCTACTACAGGATGTCCCTGACTCTATTACAGGATGTCCCTGACTCTATCACAGGATGTCCCTGACTCTATTGCAGGATGTCCCTGACTCTTTTACAGGATGTCCCTGACTCTATTACAGGATGTCCCTGACTCTATTGCAGAATGTCCCTGACTCTATTACAGGATGTCCCTGACTCTATTACAGGATGTCCCTGACTCTATTACGAGATGTCCGTGACTATTACAGGATGTCCCTGACTCTATGACAGGATGTCCCTGACTCTATGACAGGATGTCCCTGACTCTATCACAGGATGTCCCTGACTCCATTACAGCATGTCCCTGACTCTATTACAGGATCTCCCTGACTCTATTACAGGATGTCCCTGACTCTATTACAGGATGTCCCTGACTCTATTACAGGATGTCCCTGACTATTGCAGGATGTCCCTGACTCTATCACAGGATGTCCCTGACTCTATCACAGGATGTCCCTGACTCTATTACAGGATCTCCCTGACTCTATTACAGGATCTCCCTGACTCTATTACAGGATCTCCCTGACTCTATTGTGGAATGTCCCTGACTCTATCACAGGATGTCCCTGACTCTATCACAGGATGTCCCTGACTCTATTGCAGAATGTCCCTGACTCCATTACAGGATGTCCCTGACTCTATTGCAGGATGTCCCTGACTCTTTTACAGGATGTCCCTGACTATATTACAGGATGTCCCTGACTCTATTGCAGAATGTCCCTGACTCCATTACAGGATGTCCCTGACTCTATTGCAGAATGTCCCTGACTCCATTACAGGATGTGCCTGACTCTATTGCAGAATGTCCCTGACTCCATTGCAGGATGTCCCTGACTCTATTGCAGAATGTCCCTGACTCCATTATAGGATGTCCCTGACTCTATTGCAGAATGTCCCTGACTCCATTACAGGATGTCCCTGACTCTATTATAGAATGTCCCTGACTCTATTACAGGATGTCCCTGACTCTATTGCAGAATGTCCCTGACTCTATTACAGGATGTCCCTGACTCTATTACAGGATGTCCTTGACTCTATTGCAGAATGTCCCTGACTCCATTACAGGATGTCCCTGACTCCATTACAGGATGTCCCTGACTCTATTGCGGGATATTCTTGACTCCATTACAGGATGTCCCTGACTCCATTGCAGGATGTCCCTGACTATTACAGGATGTCCCTGACTCTATTGCAGGATATTCTTGACTCTATTACAGGATGTCCCTGACTCCATTACAGGATGTCCCTGACTCTATTGCAGGATGTCCCTGACTCTTTTACAGGATGTCCCTGACTCGATGACAGGATGTCCCTGACTCTATTGCAGGATGTCCCTGCCTCCATTACAGGATGTCCCTGACTCTATTACAGGATGTCCCTGACTCTATTGCAGGATGTTCCTGACTCTATTGCAGGATGTCCCTGACTCCATTACAGGATGTCCCTGACTCTATTACAGGATGTCCCTGACTCTATTACAGGATGTCCCTGACTCTATTACAGGATGTCCCTGACTCTATTACAGGATGTCCCTGACTCTATTACAGGATGTCCCTGACTCTATTACAGGATGTCCCTGACTCTATTACAGGATGTCCCTGACTCTATCACAGGATGTCCCTGACTCTATTACAGGATGTCCCTGACTCTATTACAGGATGTCCCTGACTCTATCACAGGATGTCCCTGACTGTATTGCAGGATGTCCCTGACTCTTTTACAGGATGTCCCTGACTCTTTTACAGGATGTCCCTGACTCGATTACAGGATGTCCCTGACTCTATTACAGGATGTCCTTGACTCTATTACAGGATGTCCCTGACGCTATTACAGGATGTCCCTGACTCTATTACAGGATGTCCCTGACTCTATTGCAGAATGTCCCTGGCTCCATTACAGGATGTCCCTGACTCTATTACAGGATGTCCTTGACTCTATTGCAGGATGTCCCTGACTCTATTGCAGGATGTCCCTGACTCCATTACAGGATGTCCCTGACTCTATTACAGTATTACAGGATGTCCCTGACTCTATTACAGGATGTCCCTTACTCTACTACAGGATGTCCCTGACTCTATTACAGGATGTCCCTAACTCTATCACAGGATGTCCCTGACTCTATTGCAGGATGTCCCTGACTCTTTTACAGGATGTCCCTGACTCTATTACAGGATGTCCCTGACTCTATTGCAGAATGTCCCTGACTCCATTACAGGATGTCCCTGACTCTATTGCAGGATGTCCCTGACTCTATTGCAGAATGTCCCTGACTCCATTACAGGATGTCCCTGACTCTATTACAGGATGTCCCTGACGCTATTACAGGATGTCCCTGACTCTATTACAGGATGTCCCTGACTCTATTGCAGAATGTCCCTGACTCCATTACAGGATGTCCCTGACTCTATTACAGGATGTCCCTGACTCTATTGCAGAATGTCCCTGACTCCATTACAGGATGTCCCTGACTCTATTACAGGATGTCCCTGACTCTATTGCAGAATGTCCCTGACTCCATTACAGGATGTCCCTGACTCTATTAGAGGATCTCCCTGACTCTATTGTGGAATGTCCCTGACTCTATCACAGGATGTCCCTGACTCTATCACAGGATGTCCCTGACTCTATTACCGGATCTCCCTGACTCTATTACAGGATCTCCCTGACTCTATTACAGGATCTCCCTGACTCTATTACAGGATCTCCCTGACTATTGCGGGATGTCCATGACTCTATTGCGGGATGTCCCTGATTCTATTGCGGGATGTCCCTGACTTTATTACGGGATGTCCACGACTATTGCCGGATGTCCATGATTCTATTACATGATGTCCATGACCCTATTACGGGATGTCCCTGTCTCTTGCGGAATGTCCCTGACTCTATTACATGATGTTCCTGACTTTAATACGAGATGTCCATGACTCTATTGCGGGATGTCCCTGACCATTAAGGGATGTCCCTGACTATTGCAGGATGTCCCTGATTCTATTGTGGGATGTCCCTTATTCTGTTGTGGGATGTCCCTGATTCTATTGCGGGATGTCCCTGATTCTATTGCGGGATATCCCTGATTCTATTGTGGGATGTCCCTGATTCTATTGCGGGATGGCCCTGATTCTATTGCGGAATATCCCTGATTCTATTGCGGGATGTCCCTGATTATATTGCGGGATGTCCCTGATTATATTGCGGGATGTCCCTGATTATATTGCGGGATGTCCCTGATTATATTGCGGGATGTCCCTGATTATATTGCGGGATGTCCCTGATTATATTGCGGGATGTCCCTGATTATATTGCGGGATGTCCCTGATTATATTGCGGGATGTCCCTGATTATATTGCGGGATGTCCTTGATTATATTGCGGGATGTCCCTGATTATATTGCGGGATGTCCCTGATTATATTGCGGGATGTCCCTGATTATATTGCGGGATGTCCCTGATTATATTGCGGGATGTCCCTGATTATATTGCGGGATGTCCCTGATTATATTGCGGGATGTCCCTGATTATATTGCGGGATGTCCCTGATTATATTGCGGGATGTCCCTGATTATATTGCGGGATGTCCCTGATTATATTGCGGGATGTCCCTGATTATATTGCGGGATGTCCTTGATTATATTGCGGGATGTCCCTGATTATATTGCGGGATGTCCCTGATTATATTGCGGGATGTCCCTGATTATATTGCGGGATGTCCCTGATTATATTGCGGGATGTCCCAGATTATATTGCGGGATGTCCCTGATTATATTGCGGGATGTCCCTGATTATATTGCGGGATGTCCCTGATTATATTGCGGGATGTCCCTGACTATACAAGTCCAACGTCAAGATTGCTTGCTGTCCAGTTGTTTTGGTCTCCAAAGTCTTTCACCTTTCTCCAAAGCATTGTGGCAATTGGTCAGGTCTATCTCTTGTACACATCCACTCTCTGTTCCTTTGCTCCAAAATGATATGCTCACGTTGGAAAAATCTGATGACCTTAACGGTGTCATTTCTGTAATAAGAAAAGGTACACAATACCTAATTTCCCCTACCCAACATTTTCCCTGTAACACTGTTCTCTGCAACACGTGGACTTTACTCCCATTCCCACTAAGTTTGAGAATTTCCATTGGTCAATCTTGGCACCTAAGCAACTGTGTCCAACGGCAGTGGTACTTAAACATCAAGAACTCAGCCCCATCCTCTCCTCTGGCCTCACTCTCTTCTCCACACCGTTCTCAGATAGCCTCCTGCCTTCGTTTGTAAAATTTCAAACATCACCTGATTCACAAGAAATGTGCAAAGATTGATCCACTCAGCTCCAGGCTGGTAAAGCCGCACCTCATCATAAGCAAAGTGATGCAATCTATCACCGCTGCAGGTCGACCTCAGGTATTATCTCTTGAATTCTTGAATCACTGATTTTCAGTTCGGTTTCTGCCCCGAATATTCTACCATGAACAGGTTGCTTATTCGAACCCAATTATGGATGAATGCATTAGAATCACTAAATCTCAAATGAGAGATGATGGCGCCATCTCTTGAGCTTTCAATACTGTATGGCACGCCGCCTTTCCAGACTCTTGCTAATGGTATTCAGGAGCCCATCCATGAAAGGTTACCTGATTTTCCTCCCGCTCCCCCAAATTTCTCTCTTTCTGGGGTGCTACCCCATCCTGCGCTGATTTTTCCACTCTTCTACTTGCGCTAATCTCATACCATTCCCTCTTCTCCCTTTCCACCTTTTGCTACCAATCCATTCATGTGCAATGTGTTTGTCTATCTGTACCCTTTGGTCCTCTGTCAGTCTGTGAATTTGCTAGCCTCTGTTACTTAGCTTGTTACATGAGCCTTGATTAATAATAATAATAATAATAATAATACATTTATTTTATATAGCGCTTTTCAAGAAGCCCAAAGGCGCTTTGACAGAGTACAAAAAACAAGTGCAAAAAGACAAAAATCAATAGGTAAATAATCAAAGCAAAAGGATTGATGTGTACAAACTTAAAAAGTAAAAACAACTGTCACAGATGTGATCACAGGTAGTTTTTTTAAGGTAAAAAATAACTGATAAATTTGTGAAATCATCGTGTGTGTGTGTGTGTGTGTGTGTGTGTGTGTGTGTGTGTGTGTGTGTGTAGTTGTGTGTGTGTGTAGTTGTGTGTGTGTGTAGTTGTGTGTGTGTGTAGTTGTGTGTGTAGTTGTGTGTGTAGTTGTGTGTGTAGTTGTGAAAGGAACACTAATGCATGGAGCTGGAGGATATTTGCTTGCGTTACATCAACATGACAATCAGTGGTGTAGTGTTAAAACATGATGTGGGTAAACTATATGAGTGTCATTTGAGGCTGGGAAGCAACCGACCTTGAAGGCTAACCCGATGAGGTGCGTATTCGAGTACGGGGAGGATGCTGGAGGGTAGCTGTCTCTGTGTCTCTCTGTCTCTGTCTCTCTCTGTGTCTCTGTCTCTGTCTCTCTCTCTCTGTCTCTGTCTCTCTCTCTCTCTCTCTCTCTGCCCCTTTCTAAAGTAAAATGCTCTTGGCTCGACACTGGAGGCAGCGTAGCATCTCAATTGTGTGGGACATTTGGGCTGCTCCTGCAGGATCAGTTGGCTGTCGCCATACTCGGGCCAGTTTGTTCAGAACTGACCCGGGTTATTATTCAACAACAACAGCAATGACATTATGTAAGACCTCGGTCCTGGCTTCACATAGGCAACAGCACAACATCAAAGATGTGAGCAATCTCTGGATCGCTCCTGGGAGATCTTTAGGCTATCTCCGTGATGTTGGTCTGTTCGAGCAGAACTGACCAGGGGAAAAAACAAGAAGAAGAACAGCAGTTATAATATTTTCCACAGTGCTTCCTTGTCTTTCTGTTTCGAAACGAATTGGCATAGGCGTGTACATGTGTCTGTGGCTCCTCTGTGACGTATCAGCCAAGACCTGACATACTGTTGATCCCATTTCTGCAATGGAGGACCACTCAGATTGACAAACATCAGGGATGATACATTCTCCAGCGTTGGACTGTTCCACAAGGTATTTCTGATTGTGTTCATCAGGCTGAATCCCGGTCACATTCAGCAGAACTCACAGGAATAATGTTCAGGATGCGAATAAGCGGCAATAGGCCATCTGGTTCAACTTTGTTCTTCTCTTTATAGTCCCTGAACCCTTCAGTTGCACTTGTAGAATGGAGGTGAAGTTTGGGTTTCACCATAGCGCTCATCCATTCCCTTAGGCCAGTTAGCCGGCTCGAGAACGTCAAACTTCTGAAGCAAGTCGGAATACCAGGCTGCGTTTTCACCTGCTGCTCCATGGTTTGTGATGGTGGTGGATGCTGTTGTAAATGGTCTCCGCTCCATATTTGCAATAAGGCAAGAAACTTCCCAGCCTTGATGTGTTGCATTTTTGTGTTTGATCACAATGGAATTAAATTGAAATCCAGTTTCTCTGCAGCGTCCAGGGCTTTTTCCAACTTTTTTCCTGCCTGTTCTTTCATGGAAGAGAGTGTCGAATGGTACGCTTCATCAGCTTGTCAGCCTTTGACAAGGACATTTTGTGGTCTTGAAGTTGCAGAGACAGATATTATATCTGTTCCGACATGTCATGTGTTAGACCAAGGTCACATAGGAACTCTTTTGATCCCCAACCGAATCATTAGCCCCTTGTATTTTGACCTTTCCTTGGCATCCCTAGTTGCATCCTGTGAGGCAGTAGAGAAGTGCCTGAAGAGTTCCCTGTAAGAGTTCCAAACTGCTTTAATGGTACTAAAGCTACGAGCAGCCCAACGAACATCAAGCACCCTTCCACAGGAAGGGCAATTGGTAGCGACACATGAATGAGGTAAGGGAGGGGATGGAAGGGGAACAAACACCAGGAACAGATTTGACCAGATGCCACCAGGATTTGGAGGAGGGAGACAGGTTTGAGAGTTCAATATTGAGAGTAGAGAGATAGTGCTTCCTGACACTCCTGAGGGTAGACGCACACTTGTTCCGAGCTTGGTGGAAGGAACTGAGATTTCCTTTAGTTGGTTTTGCCTTCCAAGAGGTGAAGGCAAGCTGTTTCAGGGCAACTGCCTCGCCACAAGATTCAGTGTACCATGGATGTGAGGAACGGTATGACGACTGAAGACGAGATGGGATAAATCTGTGCATGGTAAAAATTTCTAAAAATCCCTGGTCTTATTGCCATCCTAAGTCTTCTCTCCTTCACTTAAAGGTCGTAGCCTCTGGTCCTGTCACTTTAACTTGTGCTGAAAAACGTTTCTGCACTTAATTTGTCTATTCCTTTCATTATCTTCAATCTAGTTATCGAGTTCCATCAAGTTGTGTCTGTGACCTTTGGTAACACTATTGATCAGATTTCTCCAAGCATCCCTATTCTGCACTGCTTCCCGAAGCTCTGGCACAGACAGCTTGTTTCAGCCTTCACCCCATCCATCCAGCTCATATGTGGTCTGTTCTTCCTCTTCTTCCCTCAAACATACCCAGCATGGTTGACTTCTTCAGACTTTCGTGTATCTAAATACCTCCATCATATCTGCTCGTTATTGCCTCCTTTCTAATGAATAAATTCTGTCTCCAAATGCTCCTCAAAACTTAGTCAATATACAGTCACGTGAAAAAGTAAGTACACCCCATGTAAAGTTTTGACTTTTTCAACATATTTCAAGATACAGCTATTTGATCTTAATTTCAACAATATTGATCGATAAAGGTGATATAATACAACAAATATCAAGAAACATTTACATTTTGGAGTCCATTGTATCATTTAAATAAACATAAATGCAAATTTCGCATGTGGAAAAAGTACGTACACCCCTACATTTATCATTACTTCAAATACCTAAAATTAGAATCAGGTGCACCAGCTCAGGTGCAAATGATTAGAACATCGTTAGAGAGGATCTTGGAGGAACCTGTCTTATTTAAACCTCAGACATTTAGTTTGGTTTGCTCTTTGTTGTTGATGTTCGCTCTTTCACGAGCCTCGATCTTGTATACAAAAAAAAAAAAAAAAAAAAAAAATGTGTGCAGCGTCACCATGCCGAGATAAAAAGAGCTCTCTGAGGCCTTCAGAGAGAAGGTTATAGATGCCTACAAGTCTGAGAAGGGATTTAAGAAGATCTCCAAACAATTTGAAATCAATCATTCGACTGTCCGGAAGATCATCTACAAGTGGAGAAGATTCCAAGCAAATGCCAACTTGTTCAGGCCAGGCCGCCCAGCAAGTTCAGCCCGAGAGCAGACCGCAAGATGCTGAAAGAGGTCTGTAAGAACCCCAGATTGTCATCACGGGACCTACAGGTAGCTCATGCCACTGTTGACGTCAAAGTGCACGAGTCTACCATTCGAAAGAGGCTGCACAAATTTGATCTACATGGGAGGTGTGCCAGGAGGAAACCTTTGCTGTCCAGAAAGAACATCAGGGCAAGACTAAAGTCTGCCAATGAACACCTGGGGAAAGACCAGCACTTCTGGAACAATGTGCTCTGGACAGATGAGTCAAAGGTAGAGCTATTTGGCCACAGTACCAGAAGACATGTTTGGCGAAAACCAAAGACAGCATTTGACCACAATAACCTGATACCAACTGCAAAGCATGGTGGTGGAAATATTATGGTTTGGGGCAGCTTTGCTGCATCACGGCCTGGGCAGCTCACCATCATAGAATCCACTATGAATTCTTCATTGTACCAGAGGGTGCTTGAGGATAATGTGAGGCCATCTGTCGGAAAGTTGAAGCTCAACCGAAGGTGGACCTTGCAACATGACAATGACCCTAAACATACCAGTAAATCCACCAAGGAATGGCTGAAAAGAAAGAAATGGAGGGTTCTGGAATGGCCAAGTCAAAGCCCGGATCGAAATCCCATCGAGATGTTGTGGGGGGATTTGAAACGAGCTGTGCATGCAAGAAACCCCGCAAACATCGCACAGCTGAAAGAATTCTGCATGGAGGAGTGGGCAAAAATTTCTCCCAGTCGATGTCAGAGACTGGTAGACAGTTACAAGAAACGCCTACTTGAGGTTGTTTCTGCCAAAGGGGGCAATACCACCTATTGGAGCCAAGGGTGTACTTACTTTTTCCACATGCGAAATTTGCATTTATGTTTATTTAAATTATACAATGGACAACAAAATGTAAATGTTTCATGATATTTGTTATATTATATCACCTTTATCTATCAATATTTTTGAAATGAAAATCAAATAGCTGTATGTTGAAATTTGTTGAAAAAGTCAAAACTTTACATGGGGTGTACTTACTTTTTCACGTGACTGTATATATAGTTCCCTACTTTGCAGTTTCTCTGGGTGGTGTATAGGTAGAGTGTGCTGGAAACTAGTTCATGGCAAAATGGTATGATTTAAAACAGATGGGACAGACAACAGGGTAAGCATACCACACTGACATGACATGTATACACCACCACAAATCTTTACCACACCACACTGGAATACGGCTTCACCATACAATGCAGGCACACTCGCCCACATCCCATTCCTACCTGCTCACAAAGCACGTGACTAGCTTGCCAGCTCAGTCTACCTACACACACCACACAGGGCACCCATAGGTGCGGCGACAGCAACACTGTTCCCTTGGAAATGCATAAGCAGATAAATGTTTGTGGAGCTGCTCACATATATGTGCAATTTCAGAGCAGAACCCCAATGATTGATGGCGTGGCTCTGTCGCGAGACCCTAAAAATTGCATGCTTTGGCACTTGGCCGGAAACGAGCTACAAATTGGATATAAGATGGCTGCCGGGTGGCTGAGGTGGAGTTTGGGCTTGAGGAACTTAGTGGATCACACATGTGTTGTTGCCTGAGGCTCAGTCTGCTGTTTCCTGGTTGTTTCAAATCGGTGTAGTGGAGATTAGTACAAGTTATTGCTTGGCTGTGCCTCCAACTAAACAATGGATAATCCGAAATGCTCCGATGAAATGGCATTTTTTGTTTTTGTTGTTTTTCTGTATCCAGAGTCAAACCGCGTGGAAGAGCTGGAACACTGAATGGATCAGGACACAACAGAACAAATGGAACAGGAGAAAGAGAGGGGAGGGGGGATGGACAACAACAGCTGGGTTTAAGGGAGAGGGAGACTTGGACAAATAAGCGATGTGAGGTAGGGGATGACACGTTGGGGTGGACAATATGGACACAAAGGCAAAGTCTCAGGAAGGAGGTGATGGTGCGTTAACACAAATACCCAAATGTGAGGTAGGGGAGGACATGTGGGGTGGACAATATGGACACAGAGGCAAAGTCTCAGGAAGGAGGTGATGGTGCGTTAACACAAATACCCAAATGTGAGGTAGGGGAGGACATGTGGGGTGGACAATATGGACACAGAGGCAAAGTCTCAGGAAGGAGGTGATGGTGCATTAACACAAATACCCAAATGTGAGGTAGGGGAGGACATGTGGGGTGGACAATATGGACACAGAGGCAAAGTCTCAGGAAGGAGGTGATGGTGCATTAACACAAATACCCAAATGTGAGGTAGGGGAGGACATGTGGGGTGGACAATATGGACACAGAGGCAAAGTCTCAGGAAGGAGGTGGGGGTGCGTTAACACAAATACCCAAATGTGAGGTAAGGGAGGACATGTGGGGTGGACAATATGGACACAGAGGCAAAGTCTCAGGAAGGAGGTGGGGGTGCGTTAACAACAAATAGCCAATGTGGAGTAGGGGAGGACATGTGGGGTGGACAAGATGGACACAGAGGCAAAGTCTCAGGAAGGAGGTGGGGGTGCGTTAACAACAAATAGCCAATGTGGAGTAGGGGAGGACATGTGGGGTGGACAAGATGGACACAGAGGCAAAGTCTCAGGAAGGAGGTGGGGGTGTGTCAACAGGGGTAGAAAAGATCATGGTTTTGGATGGGGATGACTTGAGATGGTGGTGAACATCTGTTTTAAAGACCTGGAGGGAAGAAAGAGTGGGATTGAAGAGGATGTGGACGTTGATTACACAAGCAGGGAAAAAATGAATGGAGGTGGGATTTGAAAATGTGTATTCTCTGTTACGCGGAGGCCATTTATTTATTTCATCCATAACAATAACCAAGTTGTTATCGTTTGTTATACCTTCCCTGTATGTTCACCTCTCCGACGCTCCCCATCACCAGCTTTCCTCCCTCTTCTCGTTTTTCCCTTTCTATTTTCTTTATTCACCTTCAGTCCCCACGAACCCATGTAGCCATATATAGGCCGACATTTCTTGGATTCTATATTGGTACAATGTACTCGGTTCACACACTCCGCTCATACACAGCAAACGTCCTTTGTGAAGGTTTGGAGGGAAAAATAGCATCCCCACTCCAAAACGTCACATCTATGGATGAATGGCACATTCACACGGCCGGGTTAGTTTTCTCAACGTCATGACAAAAGGTCACCTTTGATGAAGTTTAACCACTTCCATACACCTGTACAGCCTGGCTCCCTGTGTGCCCTTTTTAAAGGTGCGTGTTCATCACTGCTCTCAAACCGTACAAAATAACTAACGAGAATCTTTTTACCTCCATGACAAATTTCTATGCTACCTCATTTTATTGGATCACGGGAATACCTCCGGACCTTTTCCAGCACTCTTCACAGTTCTGGTGTGTTTTGTTAATACGTGATATCGTTGGTTATACATATGGAGGGAACGCATTGTTGATCGTTTGGTAGGCCGATCATTTTGGTTTTGGCTGTTTGGCATTCCCATTTGAGCATTTTGCTCACTATGCTGGAATTCCAAGTTCAAATCCCATCAAGTGTTGATTTTTTCCAAGATTCCGAATGTACTTTTATTTGATGAAAAAGCACATTGAGGTCTCCTAATGTCCCTTGCTCTGCGTATTATTTAAAACTAGAAAAATCCCGTTCAAAAAAATGACGGCTTGGAACAGTTTATTTGATGGTGCAGCCTCACGAGCGTGCCAAAGTCTGAAGCCTCGGCCTAGTGTCAGGTGTGCTTGTATCTTTTTATTCATTACACATCCTGTGGACGTAAATGAGCACTGGTTTTGCTCTGCACACGTTGCACATCATGTGCAGCAAATTTCACCTTCCTGCACCTTATATTGATTGTTATTTTTTTAAAAACGTTCCTGTACACCGCCCTTGAGGCTCGGTTTGCAAGCCACCGTCTACATTTCCAATAGAGGAGACATAATTACTCCTTTATGGAAAATGTTATTCGAGTTTGTTTCATCCTCAAAAATAGACCGTAGTGAACCATAAGGTCACATTCGTGTGAAAAGATTGGTCTTTTGATTGATTGATTGATTGATTGGTTGATTGGGTTACTCCCATGAAGGGGGCCGACATCTGTACTAACACACAAACCGACATTGTATTTTATATGGCAGATAAAATTTTATGCACTGACTCAATGGGGTTCCTTGGACACTGCAAAACAAAACCAAAAATTGGATTTCGGAAACTCCATCCGGTCCTTTTGCCATCTTGCACATCCCGACAGCCGGTGGTCTCTGAGCAAATACACAAGCAGTACCTGAGGACCTCACCTTTGTGTCTGCTGTCATTGTCACATCATAGTTTATCAGAATAACTATGAATTGCCACATACTGTTTATGACACATTCCTGTCTGTTCGGTTTCCCCACGTGTTACCTGGTGTGCCTGTATATGTGACCTACACAGACCGTCACAAGATTACATGTACATGGCACAAAGCTCCCATTGTCATCCCCTAAATTACTATGTTCAAGGGAAGCCTACCTCCCTCTTGCCAAGTTGTCCGACCATGACCCCTATTCCTAGGAGTCCGCTCGGTGATTTCCAACGAACCGGCAAACCCGCCACACTATGCCCATCCTCGGTCACATCCACTAAGACAGGGTTCATAAACCACCGTATTCAATTATATAATTGAATTGAAATAAAATAATTTTAAAGGTTCCATAAAAATATTCATTCCGGAAGTTTACCGCCATTGATGCAGCTTCTTTTACACCACTCTATCAAACACATTTTACAACACTATCTAATCAGCAGAGGCCTACAAGCCTGATGTCTTAGGCCCACCAGAAAATCAAGATAGCGGCCATTTTTATCTGGGTGCTATGGCGGGTAGGGTCAAGTGACAAATGTGGGTGAGGTCCGGCAGCTGTCCATCCAATGGGTGCACGTTTCAAACATTGACCCCCAAACAAGAACAACAACCATGCGGTGCTCTTGTCGCAGGTAAAAATTGAGAATGCTTCTGCTGATCTTTTGGATTTGTTGTCATCATTTCCAGTGATGAAAACTTCTGATTTAAAGGGGAAAACAAATCGGGATTCGACACGAGGTGATGATTGTCACATAAATGCTTCATGAGTGACTGTTAGGCCGTGTGTGTCGTGCTCAGTGTGATGTTTACGCTTGTATACTTGTGGTTTGATGTGGAACGAATTGTACATGATACTGTGAGTTCATTGAGGCGAGGTGTTTCTTGCCAATGTGGAGGAGAGTAAATAGAGTGACATATTAATATTCAAGTTACATTGTTCAGCTTGTGGATGGGTCACGAGTATTTTAGGGCATTCTTCCAGATACGGAACGATCTCGTGGTGGCAGTTTCTGGCCTGGTCTCGGTTATAGAACCCTCTCGTATTGACCAGTGGTTTATATAGGAAGGGGCTGTCAGGATTGTTTGTGAGTTGTCTGTACACTTGGGAAGGCAGAGGCAAAGGGGGAAGTGGAGAAGAAGAGTCGGTCGCCATTTTCTTTACTCCATACAGTGCTGTGTTGGTGTGTTTTGAGTATCGCTTGTGTTTCATCTTCGAAATAAACGCAAGCTGGACTATGCTCACCGATCGATCAATGAACCTTCGGTTTTGTGACATGAAAATATCAAGATTAGTCACAAGGTGACAACATGCTGCCATATTGATGGATTGAAGCCCAGTGATACCTAGGTACGGTTCAGGATTGATTGTGGAAGAAGATTGGAGGGATAGCCAGTTCTGTGTGAGATTGTAAGGATGTTGTAGTGGTTACCTTATTCACATGTCGCGGTTACCTTATTCACTTGTCGCGGTTAACTTATCCACATGTGACAGTTACCATTACGATGGGTTTGTTCTAACCCACGCACACGGGCTTTTGGTTGTGTCTCGTGACGCACGCGCGGCTGTTGGAGCCACGCCCTCCGAAGAGGGTTCTTGTTTTTATATAAGCCGTTACGACTTCCATTCGCTAGCAGTTGCTGGAGATTTCTGTACAATAAACAACCTTTTGTACCCAATGAAATGGCCTCTTCTTATCGTCTTCGGCAACCGCTAAACTGGTGACCCCGTTGCCCCAGAATGTATTGGGGGGCCAAATGAACACGGCAGGATTGCGACCGCAATTTCTTCCACAAGACCTAAACTCGAACTGCCGGAGTTTTAGCAACGACGAGCGGCCATGTGGTTCGCGCATCGCGCTCGGTTCCTCCTCTACGACTAGAGGGGCGAACCAGCTCCGGGACCCTCCGAAGGAACGCCGTTACGGGGCGTTGGCGGCACGGCTACTTCGTCGCCTTCGCACACACAGGCCGAGTACTGCTGCTCGTCGCCTCCGCGCACACAGGCCGGGCACGGCTACTTCGTCGCCTTCGCGCACACAGGCCGAGCACCGCTGCTCGTCGCCTCCGCGCACACAGGCTGAGTACTGCTGCTCGTCGCCTTCGCGCACACAGGCCGAGTACTGGTACTTCGTCGCCTCCGCGCACACAGGCCGAGTACTGCTGCTCGCCACTCCTACTACTGCTCCTACGGCGGATCCCGAGGCTGATGCTCCTGCAACTACAGCTACTACCGCTGCTCATCTCTTGCGCACACACGGCTGCTTCGTTACCTTCACGCGCACTGCTGCTCGCCACTCCCGCAATTCCTACTGCTGCAGCTACAACGGCTACCGCTGCTCAGCACCCGCGGCCCGGCTCTTTTCCACCCGCGGCCCGGCTCTTTTCCACCCGCGGCCCGGCTCTGTTCCACCTGCGGCCCGGCTCTGTTCCACCCGCGAACTACGTACACGCCCGTGGCGTGCCTTCTGGGGGGACGCATGTAGTGGTTACCTTATTCACATGTCGCGGTTACCTTATTCACTTGTCGCGGTTAACTTATCCGCATGTGACGGTTACCATTACGATGGGTTTGTTCTAACCCACGCACACGGGCTTTTGGTTGTGTCGTCGTGACGCACGCGCGGCTGTTGGAGCCACGCCCTCCGAAGAGGGTTCTTGGTTTTATATAAGCCGTTACGACTTCCGTTCGCTAGCAGTTGCTGGAGATTTCTGTACAATAAACAACCTTTTGTACCCAACGAAATGGCCTCTTCTTATCGTCTTCGGCAACCGCTAAAATGTGACATTTTATTTTTGTTTCTCAGTTGCCAGAAATAGGTCTTGCGGAAACATATCTCTCTTTAATGCTGAGGACTAGTCTGCCATGGGTCGCGGCGACCTGCAAGTAGCATTTTCCAAAGGTGTGAAGAGGTTGCATGTTCATGTCAACCAGTGAGGTCGATTACCATCGGCACATTCGATTCAAGCACAAGGAATAGTCATGGTATTAAATGAGAATAACTTATTTTACCGAATGATTTGACGCACATTTCTGAATGACCGGCACTGGGATTTTTTAAGCGTTTACTTCAACCTTTTATATGAACAAGAACCGTATATACTTCAACCTTATGGATTAATTTGTTATGTGCACTCCTTTTGATTAGCTATGGCTGTTCACGGCACCCGAGGCTCGAAGTTAAGCTGGTATCCACAAATTGTACGTACACACAAATAGACAAATACATGACGCCCGATAAACAGCCACTGAGCTTGGGGGAAGTGACGTCACCATCTTTGATGATGTCACTTCCGTCTCTGCACCCAAATGGCGCAATTACGTTGTAATGTCCTCCTCCCCCATAACTGCCAAACTATGGTTGTTTATCCATACTCTATCCCCTTTAAATGCTGAGTGTCAATCAAGGAAGTATCCCGTACCATTATTGAAGTCTTCGGTATGCCTCGGCCTGGGTACGAACCATTGACGTCCCAGACTCGGAGCAGACCCTCTGAACGTGATGCCACTATTTCTTTCTTCTTTTTATTTTTTTAAAATTTAATTTGTTGTCGTCTTTATTCATTGTAGTTCAAAAATAACATGTAAAAAGATTCGTCAATGACGTTTTGACAAAAATAATAAATTCCTTCCGACATGACGAAATAACCTAATCTCAGCTTGTTTTTCACTGCACATCGGACGTTTCAAAAACTATTTTGAACTGCTACACATATTGGTGTTTAGTTTTTCTTCATCTCTATTTTTGAAAATTGTGCAAACAATAACGCACGACTACATAATCCAGCTTACAATTCGGATTTTGTTATTTGTCCAGAAGTTGATGGACAAGATAAATTAGTTTTGTAGCCCTGTACTTTGCCTGCACATGTTGAGTACCTTTGTTTGATGTGAACACCGGTGTTAATCAAATACCTTAGCTGGAGCTGCACGCTTTGCAGGATCCTGCGCTCTGCTGAGAGGGCACTGCCTATTGATTCCAAGTAAATGTTTGCAGCCTTTTCAGATGTCCAAAGAAGGGTAATGTGAGTCTTGAGGTTTGCTTCGTTTCATAAATCTTTGCAGAGGACTCAATTTTTATCCAGATGTCTGGACTGATCATGGAAGACAGATGGTACTGGGAATACATACTAATGAGACCATATTGGCCCACCATGCCCACTGTTATTTAGATGGTGTTCTGAGCTCAAGCAATAGCAGGTTGGTTGGCAAGTGACGAGGTAATATCTTCATGATCCATTAAGTTAGGAAGTTGTTGCTTTTTCGAGTTATCATGCATGTCTATTTATTGCTTTGTTTTACCAGCTGACTGATATTGCTCCAAAGGTGAAGCAGAGTCACACCTGTAAACTTGCTAAGTGTGTCCAGCAGCAAGATTGTTCGAGTTTAGCACCAGAGATAGGATTATCCAGTAGTTTATCAAGAAGGGATAGCACAGGTTGCACATTCTTACTGGGGATACTGGATTTCTCAGGATGCTTCTATAATTAATCAGGTTTTACGACCTAAGTGTCCCAGGTGACCTGGATTTGAAGCACGAAGTGAATTCCATGGGCCACCAAGTGCTGACCCCCCGCTTCTTCCACTTTATGGATTTCAGGTTATATCATTCTCTAATAAAGCTAAAAAATAGTGATACTGGATGCAGGACATCTGACTCTTGCTCTCGGGTAATAACATTCACCGACTACACATCTTTTTAATTTGTGCTTCATTCTGTTGGGTCAGGCCCTATATATATATTGAGAGGGACAACACAACTGTAGCTTCAGGGCAAGCACACCAGGTGAAGATCTGACAACTAAACCTCTTCTCCAAAACGAGCTGCTCTGGTCTCCAGACTGATCTCTGGTGTGACTGGTCTCCAGACTGGTCTCTGGTGTGACTGGTCTCCAGACTGGTCTCTGGTGTGACTGGTCTCCAGACTGGTCTCTGGTGTGACAGGTCTCCAGACTGGTCTCTGGTGTGACTGGTCCCCAGGCTGGTCTCTGGGGTGACTGGTCTCTAGAATGGTCTCTGGGGTGACTGATCTCCAGACTGGTCTGTGGTGTGAGTGGTCTCTGGTGTGACTGGTCTTCAGACTGCTCTCTGGTGTGACTGGTCTCTGGGGTGACTGGTCTCCAGACTGGTCTCTGGTGTGACTGGTCCCCAGGCTGGTCTCTGGGGTGACTGGTCTCCAGACTGCTCTCTGGTGTGACTGGTCTCTAGAATGGTCTCTGGGGTGACTGATCTCCAGACTGGTCTGTGGTGTGAGTGGTCTCTGGTGTGACTGGTCTTCAGACTGCTCTCTGGTGTGACTGGTCTCTGGGGTGACTGGTCTCCAGACTGGTCTCTGGGGTGACTGGTCTCCAGAATGCTCTCTGGTGTGACTGGTCTCTAGACTGGTCTCTGGGGTGACTGGTCTCTGGGGTGACTGATCGCCAGACTGGTCTGTGGTGTGAGTGGTCTCTGGTGTGACTGGTCTTCAGACTGCTCTCTGGTGTGACTGGTCTCTGGGGTGACTGGTCTCCAGACTGGTCTCTGGGGTGACTGGTCTCCAGTGGCTTTCCTTCGTTTCTTTCTTTTCCTCTGCCTTATTTCACATCCTCGTCAAGCTTGCCAAGGTCAAGCCTCAGCTTTATGACTTAGAGTTCCTGAGTCTGACAAATACAATAGGTCTTTTCTAATTCAATTTCAAGAGCTTATTAAATGTTTATAGAATCGAATTTGAGGAATACGTAAGATCATTATCATTAACGGAGGCAGATGTTTGATGAAAGTGAATCTGATGAGCTTTTATCTCCTTGTTTGACATTTATGCACAAAAATTAACCTTTCATGAAAACTGAGGTTATTCAGTAACTGTGCAGAGATATTATATTGTGTCGAACCTATTTGGACAATTTATTCCACAATAAGCTGACACTGTCATGTAAGTTCCCTTTTGCTAAATAAACCTTGATCTGGATATTGTGCCAGGTGTGCTACATGTATGTTGTGCTTTCACTCGTGCATGTAACACATCTGCCCCCTCCTCTCCCCCACCCTCCCCCCGCCCCCCAAAAAGGAAAAGTATGGAATCCATCATTGCTCCAGACATCAAGAATTCCCACTTCCCCCACTTTCCAACCTCTGATTATCATTCCAGCTTCTGCCCTGGATATTCTACCATTGACCTGTTGTTTCTTTCTATTCCATCCATGTACAGATGCTCTAAATCTCAAGTAAAAGATCAAGGCCATCTATCTGTACACTTATCAAGGTTTCTCCACTGCCAGGCACTCAGCCTTGCTTTCCAAGCTTTCTATGGATGGTATTCCAGGCCACCTCCTTGAATTCCTCTCCGATTTTCTTTGTGAGTGCAAACAACCTGTTATTCTTGATGCCATTCTTTGATATGATCTCCTTCTAGAGGCTGGTGTCCTGCAAGCAGCTTCCTCTGACCGACCTTATCCTTCGTTTACGTCAATTACTTCTCTGCTTCCCTTGAAAATTCCCCATACTATTTTGCTATTGACTTCACCCTGTGCAGAACAGTACTCGCTACACATCTGAGAGGGAAGCTCAAGCAGTGTCCATCTCTGAAGATCTGAAAAAAAACAAGTGGCTGGTCAGATACCTGGTACACCTGTCAACGCCGAAAATCCCATGCACTCACTCGGTCCCTGCACACAGAATGGGAAACATTTGCTCTCACCCATCGCAGGCAGGTTGGTGAACTCTTTGTTTCTCTTTGAATTTTGGGAAGTGCACTACATCTGACCTCGCTCCTATTGCCTTGCCCTCCCACAGGCCAGCCAGGTCACACCCGTCAGCCACCAAAATCCATCACCTAGTTACCCTCCCAGATTTTTAGGTGAATGCTCATTTCCATTCTTCACCCATATTTTCTCTTCTCTGTGGAACTGACTCCCTGTGTTTGAATTCTCATGTACCTCCCGTCAGACTTTCAGGAATGTTGTCTGTAGTCTCCTCGTGCGTTCACCCTGTCTGCTGTCTTCCACCCTGACACCATCAAACCTCTTTTCTTTCTGACTCGTACAGTCATCCATCACATGCTATATCTCTGTCTACATGTGTCTTATGATCCTCTCTGTTGTTCCGCTCTTCAACAAGGCTAGATTTGTATTCCGGTGTTAAAAATACCGACTTTTTTTTAAATGCGGACCTCTTTCCTGGACGTTCTAGCAGCGTCCAATGTCCATGTGTTTTGTACCTCTCCCACCTCCCCCACCCCCCGCCTTCCCATGCCTCCTCCCCCCAAGCCCTCTCCCTCCCACAGATCTCCTGATGTCCCTGTTCTCTGCTGTTGTACTTGTGTGCTTTCCTCTCCCCATATTGTCTCCCGCTCCCTTTATTGTATGTTTTGTGCGTCCGTTTTTTCTTTTCTTGTGATTGATGTTAGCTCTTACACGAGCCTCGATCTTGTACACGCACACACACAAAAAAAAGCATTCCCCTTTAAAAAAAAACATTTTTACAAAAATCATTTTTTTTACAACCGTCCGATTTTCTGCATGTGTGTACTACTGTTACTACTACAAGTGAAAAGTGAGGTCAATCAGTTGGTTCACCACTTTGTCTGCCTGTCTGTCTAATTATGATCGAGAATCAAATAGTTCCTCGATCATAATTGGTTTATGAACGAGGAACTACTTGCTTAAGCAAAATATAACATGGGCCCTAATTTTAAAATTAGGGTCCATGTTACATTTTGAACATAAATCTGAAAGCGAACCTGTAGTTTAACAGTACTTTGGCTCTGAATTTGTTGCATAGAATCTTGTACATAGAATCTTGCATGCATACAAACGAGTGAGATCATATATTTTGCTCTTTCTGCCTGTGGCAGTCAAACAAAATTGAAAATCATTCCAAACAGGAAACTTACCGTTTTTAAAGATGTCAAGAAGGATACAAACAGGCACGAACAACTAATGTAACGTGTTAATAAGGTGGTGTAAAAGACGCTGCATCAATGGCAGTAAACATCTGCATTTTTTTTTTCTACAGCCTTTAAAATCTTTATTTTATTTGAATTTAATTATATACTTTAACACTGTAGAACACAAATCACCCTTTGACACTTTCAAAACCTTCCGTTTAGCAGTACTTGGACAAATTAATATGGAATTTTATATGATCACGACCAATCAAATTTGCCGCTCGCAGACCCTGCCCATATCCTTGTTTTTCAAGACTGCACAAGGTAAGGTGTTCTATGAACTCTCGTTATTATTATCATTATCATTAAACATCCAGGAGTGTGGTAGAAAATTTAAAGACCATATAAACGAGACAAAAATTATATTTTGTCAATCAGGATCAATAATAAACAACGGGGCAATACCCCTGGTGCTCACCTGGTAGAGTAAACAGTATACTGCACCGACTAAAGGTATTTTAAACCAATTTCAATCTTTGCTCGACTACAGGGCAGCACGTAGAATCGTACTAACATAATCATAAGACTTTAAATTAACAAACAAAAAAAAATACCTCTTTTGGGGGACAACCCGCTTCCCCAACCCCGTTTCCCTCCTCAGACCTCAATTTTTATAATGTGTTGAACAAATATTGGTACATCATGGGTGATGAAGGTTGTGGTGAAGCTTCATCGAAATTGCGTGTGTAGGTTCTGAGAAGAAAGCAAATACCTATTTTGGGGGGGTCACACCTGGACCCACTGACCACCGGTAGATCCCCTTGGACCCAGACCTCGTTAATGCCGAGAACAAACTTTAGTCACAACACAACAAATAACATTTGTGCCAAGTTTTGTCGCAATCCCATCAGCGGTTTCGGAGAAGAAATTTCAAGTGTTTACGGACTGACTGACGACGCGCCATCGCATAAGCTCACCTGAACCTCGTTCCAGGTGAGCTAAAAAGAATCCATCCTGCACAAGAATTGCGATTAACCATACAAAGTAGAATGTTTCACTAAGCATGACAAACTCTTTCAAAAAGGAAACAGTGGAAAAATAACATTTAGCGGCGGCTAATTTCCCTCAGGTTATCCTTGAAAGCATTGTAAGATGTTCAAGCTGTATGCGGAAGCATTGTAAGATGTTCAAGGTGTATGCGGAAGCATTGTAAGATGTTCAAGGTGTATGCGGAAGCATTGTAAGATGTTCAAGGTGTATGCGGAAGCATTGTAAGATGTTCAAGCTGTATGCGGAAGCATTGTAAGATGTTCAAGGTGTATGCGGAAGCATTGTAAGATGTTCAAGGTGTATGCGGAAGCATTGTAACATGTTCAAGCTGTATGCGGAAGCATTGTAAGATGTTCAAGGTGTATGCGGAAGCATTGTAAGATGTTCAAGGTGTATGCGGAAGTATTGTAAGATGTTCAAGGTGTATGCGGAAGCATTGTAAGATGTTCAAGCTGTATGCCGAAGCATTGTAAGATGTTCAAGCTGTATGCGGAAGCATTGTAACATGTTCAAGCTGTATGCGGAAGCATTGTAAGATGTTCAAGCTGTATGCGGAAGCATTGTAAGATGTTCAAGCTGTATGCGGAAGCATTGTAAGATGTTCAAGGTGTATGCGGAAGCATTGTAACATGTTCAAGGTGTATGCGGAAGCATTGTAAGATGTTCAAGCTGTATGCGGAAGCATTGTTAGATGTTCAAGGTGTATGTGAAAGCATTGTAAGATGTTCAAGGTGTATGCGGAAGCATTGTAAGATGTTCAAGGTGTACGCGGAAGCATTGTAAGATGTTCAAGGTGTATGCGGAAGCATTGTAACATGTTCAAGGTGTATGCGGAAGCATTGTAACATGTTCAAGCTGTATGCGGAAGCATTGTTAGATGTTCAAGGTGTATGTGAAAGCATTGTAAGATGTTCAAGGTGTATGCGGAAGCATTGTAAGATGTTCAAGGTGTATGCGGAAGCATTGTAACATGTTCAAGGTGTATGCGGAAGCATTGTAACATGTTCAAGGTGTATGCGGAAGCATTGTAAGATGTTCAAGGTGTATGCGGAAGCATTGTAAGATGTTCAAGGTGTATGCAGAAGCATTGTAAGATGTTCAAGGTGTATGTGAAAGCATTGTAACATGTTCAAGGTGTATGCGGAAGCATTGTAAGATGTTCAAGGTGTATGCGGAAGCATTGTAAGATGTTCAAGGTGTACGTGAAAGCATTGTAAGATGTCCATGGTGTATGCGGCTGCCTTTAACCTCGTTATGTCAGATGCGATATTGCTATTTCGATAGGATGAATGACTGAGTGAAGGTGCTTCTTCATCCTTTGGTACAATCATCTTTGACCTAATTGTCAGATGTTATGTTCTTCCACACTACCTCGTCCCACGAAGGCAGATCACCTTTTTTTCATGTGACCTGCCTCCCTGCTCCAATCACGTTCTTTTAATGGAAGAGAGTTTAAAAGCATACCTGCAAAGAAAGTGGGTTCAAAGTGGCCCTCGCCCTTTGGAAATGATGTCGCAGCAGACTCCCTGGTGTAACGGTTGGAGCAGATGCTCGGAGTCTGGGAGGTTGAAGGTCGAACCCCAAACGAGTCACAACAAACACTAAACATGGTGCTTGCTGCTTCCTTGGTTCTCAGCATTTCAAAATTCTCAGCATTTCAAAAGGACAGAACATGGCCAAACAACCATCTTGGGTGTCAACCTTTGCACAGACTTGATGGGCCAGAGGGTCTCCTCCTGTGTTGCTCCTTGTAAGGGATCTCATATTATTAGCTCACCTGGGACATTATTAGCTCACCTGGAACGAAGTTCAGAGGAGCTTAGGCGATGGCACATAGTCCGTCAGTCCGCAAACACTTAAAAAACTTCTTCTCCGAAACCGCTGATGGGATTGCGACCAAATTTGGCACAAATGTTATTTGTTTTGTTGTGACTAAAGTTTGTTCACGGCATTAAAAAAAATCGGTGTCTAAGGGGGTTTACCGGGGTCAAAGTGGATCCAGGTTTGACCCCCCAAAATAGGAATTTGCTTTTTCCTCTGAAACTACACGCAATTTTGATGAAACTTCACCACAACCTTCATCACATGCGATGTATCGAAGATTGTTCATGGCATTAAAAAAATCGAAGTCGAAGAGAGTATACAGGGGTCAAAGTGGGTCCAGGTTTGACCCCCAAAATAGGTATTTGCTTTCTTCTCTGAAACTACACACGCAATTTTGATGAAACTTCACCACAACCTTCATCACCCATGATGTACCAATCTGTTCAAGGCATTATAAAAATTGGGGTCTTTAAGGTATACGGGGTTGGGGAGATGGTTGCCCCCCAAAATAGGTATTTTTTTGTTTGTTTGTTTAAATTCTTATGATTATGTTAGTATGATTCTACATGCTGTCTTGTCTCTTAGCAACCATTGAAATTGGTTTAAAATTCCTTTAGTCGGTGCGGTGTATTATTTATTCTACCAAGTGAGCACCAGGGGTATTGCCCGATGTTTATATTGTATCATTACACAAGCAGAAATTGAATCACTTACTCATGTGAATCTGAACACTAACGATATGTAATCATTTTTTCTGAACATTGTGAGACCGAGCACACATCTTCTAAATGAAGCTTCAAAATTGGAAGCATGTCAATGTTGCTTTTCGATCAACCTCTTGATTTGAATCATCAATAATTCATCCTTACTCCATATGGGAAATGGGATCGAGTTGATTGTAATGAATGGAATATGATCATGTCGGAAAGGTTCAGAAAGTGGAATTGTTGGGAAAAATATGGCAGATTTCTTCAAACACCTTTGCCTTTGAGTTTATCTCACGATGTTTCTCCTTCACACGATGTTCAGTGACCAAGAATAGTAATGTTTCTCTTTCTTTGTGTTTGTGGCTTAAACACTTTAGTATGTTTGAAGTTGTTTGGAATATTGTGCACACCTTGTGTAAACTGTTGTCAGGTCTGTAGAGACATGGAATAAGAATGTCTGCTCAGCGCATAGATCAGCATTGAATGATTTATTACACATGGGGGGGCTTCAGGTTTGTTTAGAATCTGAGTAAGACTTGTCTTTACGACGCTTTCCGAAACAATGAAATACCAAAGGATAACTAGAACTACAGTCGGTAGAGCGCATACCTCCATAGCTTAGTATCCCATTGATAGGCCGCATCCGGGCCATAAACAAAATCCATTCGGCTTGTTCTTGTCATGTACCCAACCCATCCACCTAGTTTTGTCATAACTCGGCAACAACTCTGAGATATCGTGTTATATATCGTTTTGGCCTCTATCTTTCAATGGTGAAGAACCACTTTAAAAAAAATGTAATCTCAGATCTGGATCTTCACCAAAGTCTAACCACTTAGTCCTCGTCACACACTCAACATGTCCACCAAGTTTCATCTGAAATCGTCAATAAGTATTTGAGATATCGTGCTCGCAAACAAAGAAACAGGTGTGAATACATAACCTCCATCCTGGTGTTGGCTTAGCGGTTAGGGTTCCGGCTTGGGATCGCAGGATCCCGGGTTTGAATCCTGGTCGATCGCTGAATTAACCCCAGGGGGGTTGACTCAGCCTGTCATCCTTCCGAGGTGGGCAAATTGAGTACCAGCTTGCTGGTAATTCCCTGTGTCGCAAGAGGCGACTAACAGGCTTGGCGGCAGTAAGGGCATCCGGCCATAAAACATTGCTTCAAAAAGGAGACCACGGTGCCAAAAAATGGCCACCCTCTGCTCTGTGGGGAAAGATGGCCTCCAAAGGTGGTTCAGGTAATAATGGCATTTCCTTTTCATGATAGGTGCGTTACCTGTAGGCTATATAGGGCTATATATAGCCGACAGGTAACGTCGTGTAGGCTATATAGTCATGGCCAAAAATATTGGCACCCTTGCACATTTTTCAAATAATGCACAATTTCTTCCAGAAAATTGCTGGAATTTAAAAAATCTTTTGGTAGCCACAAATGTATTTCTTTGGTTTTCAGTGGAATAAAACAAAAAAAGCTGAAAAAATTACGAAATCTTAGCTTATTCCACACAACAACAACAAACAACAGGCATTTTAAGGCCATTTTCCCTGCTAAAGCGGGGGTTAGCCTTGCGGTCCCCATGACAATCTTCTCCATTTTGCCCTATTTTCTGCATCTCACCTTGTTAACCCCCTTGCCCGCATTTCTTCTTCCACCATCTTTAGCCAAGTCTTTCTCGGTCTTCCCCGTCCTCGACTTCCTTCTACATTCATTTCCATCACTCTTCTCAACCAGTCACCTTCATCCTTCCTCAACACATGACCAAACCATCTCAACCTGTTTCTCATCACAGCATCACTCACAGGCTCTATTCCCATCATCTTTCGCAATTCATCATTTGTCTTCCTCTCTCTCAAGGATGCTCCGCACATCCACCGAACCATTCGCATTTCCACCCTTTCCAACCTTCGTTGCTGCTCTACGTTCATTACCCATGTCTCGCTCCCATAAATCATAACACTTCTCACACATGCAGCATACACCTTTCCCTTCAGCTTCAACGGCACTCCCCTGCTCATCAGCATGCCACTCAGTTCCCGAAACTTCTTCCATGCATATCTCACTCCAGCAACCGTTGCCGAGTCTGATCCACCTTCTCCATTCAGCATGTCTCCGAGGTAGCAAAATGTTTTCACACCTTCCAGCTTCACGCCATCTCCAAGATCCAACTCAACATTTCCTCCATCTGCAGCTCCCTCTGTGCACACCTTACATTTGAATGTAGCTGCCACACCCTCTCAGATGACCCTCTCAATGACCCTCTCAATGACCCTCTCATTGAGACCCTCTCAGATGACCCTCTCAGATCTTAATGACCCTCTCAGACCACTACATTTTTGATGAACCCACTCAGCGCACATTGTACATTGAATGGAGTTCACTCTGACACCCTTCCTGCACACAGCACACGGCCACTTCCCAGTTCTTTCCACCTCACCACATGCTTTACCACTTGCCATCACCTTCGTCTTTCCGATATTCACCTTCAGACCTTTTGTCTCCATACATTCCTTCCACTTGTTCATCTTTTCCTTCAGTCCATCCATACTTTCCGCAATCAACACCAGATCATCTGCATACAACAACTCCCACGGTAAACCCTTCTTTGCGTTCTGAGCCAGCACCTCCATCACAGCTACAAATAGTAGTGGACTTAGGACCGACCCCTGATGCACTCCCACCTTCACCTCAAACTCACCACTGTTCCCGTCCTTCATCCTTACAGTTGTGCTGTAAAGCTGTACAGCTTATTCCACACAGAAATCCTAAAATGGTCCGGACATTATTATTGGCACCTTTTAGAAGTTGCTAGAAATAATTAGATTTCAAGCAGGTGATTCTCTTTGCTGTGGAATTGAACACACCTGTGGTGAGTTGCAGGTGCCTGCAATGTATAAATCACTCATTCAACCAGTTTGAATAGAGAAAATGAGTCATTCTGATGTTTTGTGTGACTGTGTGTACTGCAACGAGCATGGAGAAAAGAAAGAAAACCAGAGAATTGTCTGAGGTCAGACACAAGATTGTAGCGAAGCATGGACAATCTCAAGGCTACAAGTCCATCTCCGGAGACCTTGATGTTCCTGTGTCCACCGTACGCAATATTATCAGGAAGTTTAAGGCCCATGACACTGTAGCCAACCTCCATGGACGTGATCGCAAGAGAAAAGTTGATCGTAGATTGCAGCAAAGGATTGTTCGAATGGTGGAGAAAGCACCTCGATCAACTGCCAAACAGATTCAAGCTGACCTTCAGACACAAGGTACGACAGTTTCAATTTGCACCATCCGTCGCAACTCAATGAAAGGGGGTTCTCTGGTAGGAGACCCAGGAGGACCCCACTGCTGATAAATCCCGACTGGACTTTTCCAAAACACACCTGAACAAGCCAAAATCCTTCTGGGAGAATGTCCTGTGGACAGATGAGATCAAATTCGAGCTTTTTGGTGAATCACATCATCTCTACGTTTACAGAAAACTAAATGAAGCCTTCAAAGAAAAGAACACCTTCCCTACAGTCAAACATGGAGGAGGTTCAGTGATGTTTTGGGGTTGCTGTGCTGCCTCTGGCACTGGGTACCTTGAATGTGTGCATGGCATCATGAAATCAGGAGATTACCAAGGCATTTTGGAGCGCAATGTTCAACCTAGTGTCAGAAAGCTGGGTCTCCGTTGAAGGTCATGGGTCTTGCAGCAGGAGAATGACCCCAAACACACTTCAAAATGCACCCAGGAATGGTAAAAGACAAAATGCTGGACTGTTCTGAAGTGGCCAGAAATTAGTCCAGATCTAAATCCCATTGAACACCTGTGGGGAGATCTGAAAACAGCTGTTGGGAGAACGTACCCTTCAAATCTTGGAGAACTGGAGCAGTTTGAACAAGAAGAGTGGGGCAAACTGCCAGTAGAGAGATGTGGGAAGCTCATGCATGGCTATAAGAAGTGCATGACTGCAGTTATTTTGTCCAAAGACTGTGATACTAAATATTAAGTCTTGGGTGTCAATAATTTTATTACTGTCATTTCTAATTATTTTCTGATTTAAAAGGATATATTATAAGTTCTGAATCAAAAACAAAGATTCTGTAATATTAACAGTGAAATAAAGAATTGTGGAGACCAAATACTTTTGTCAATTTCAACTTATTTTTAGAGAAATTTGTGAGTTATTTGAAAAAAGTGAAAGGGTGCCAATATTTTTGGCCACGACTGTATATCCGGGATACTGGAACACTTCTTTGCGTTAAGCTTTATGTGCATCTGCTTTTTGTAAGAATGATTATCATCAACATCAATGATATCTAGTCGGGAAACAAGACCATCCATATCGGTCGCTTTCAGAGCATCGTGTTCCAGGAGGAGACAAACACGTTTCCATGAGGGATGGTAATCGCACGTGAGAGTGCGCCCCTCCATCAGGATGAGGATACATCAGGATACAAAGTGCTGCTCACTGTTTGGAGATTCATTACCAAATTAAAAGACAAAATTGGAGGTGGTGATTAAACGGAAGTGATTATATTGCACCGCCAGTGGGGACTCTAGTAAATCATACATGGGAGAGACTGGGAAATTTTCAAACCAACACTGGAAGAACACACAAAGACAACGCTTCTGGGTAGAATAGGTCGGTTGGATGTATTGCACCATTAGAGGCAATCCGGCCATATTTGACCACTTTGATTCATCTCCTTCTCATGCACATCCTCCACATTCTCTCTCCCATGGCACTAACGATTCTCCCAATAACATTTACCTTGTCGAACCAGACCAAAGAGAGTGTCCAGTCACAAATCTGATGTTATAAAGGGTGTTTCCCTAAAGAATGCCTTTTTTTCCCGAAACGAATCGCGTGCTCACACATACCGCAATGTGAACGTACAAGTGATTATAATGAATTGTAGCAAGTCTCAACAACACGTTGAGACTGCATGGCTATAAGAAGTGCATGACTGCAGTTATTTTGTCCAAAGACTGTGATAGGTGAAAAGTCTCCAAAAAATCTCAATTTTTTCTCATTTTTTTTCTCATTTTTTAAAGATATGACCGAAAAACTCGTCGCTCAAAGGATCGCCTGTGTTGCGTTTGGAATTGCACGCAAGCTTTTTGCAGACGCTCTCAGGCCCATTAAGGCTGCACAGCGTTGGCTTTGTTTTGCATTATTTTCACAGCGTTGGCTTTGGGCGACAGCCTGGAAATTCGCCAGACCTCAATCCAGCGGAGAACCTTGGAGCCATTATGAAAGAGCGAGTTGAAGACCGCTTGTTGGATTTTTCGGAGAGCGAACAGTATTCCCGTGACCGTTTAATAGATATAATCAACGAGGTATTGGAAGGAATGAAAGGTGGTACTGACCTCTTTTGCAATTTGTTGAGGTCGTTTCAAACGCATTTGAATCTTGTGAAAGCCGCTGGCGGAAAATCGATTAAAAATTATTTAAGTCTGAGGTGTGCATCCGGTCGGGAAAAAAGGCATTCTTTCGGGAAACACCCTTTACATTCTAGCAGCGGCCCATCTTGGCCCACCATTGGTGGGCAATTTAAACTGGAGGTATTGCCACTAGGTAAGTGATCCTTTCTTCAGGAACACGCGGTACACCTGAAAACAAGATTGATAGTCTAACTCAGGATCTGCTGAGTAGAGGATCTGCTGTCCCCCTGTCATGTGACCAGATACTCTGCTCTGATTTGTGGACGTTTGTGAGGGACAGACATACACCGGACGGACAAACGCTGTTCCAGACGGAATTGGCCTATGGGCTTCGCGGTAAAAATATGGCTGCCAAATCATGTGACCAATGACATCATCAACTTATTTTTCTCGACGAATTTATCCCTAGATCACGCTCATTACATTTTATACTGATCGGATCAAGTGTTCTCCTTGTCAATTTATGATGTCATAATGAAGTTATCTATGACATCATCATTAACATATGTTATTCCCCTTGGGGAGTACTTTACAATGAGCCACCTTTGAATTTTTTTTTCCCATCGAGCGGTTTCCGCGATATCGAGGTGTAATTTTTTTTGCCTTTTCCAAGATGGTAGCTGTACCACGTGATCTATGACGTAAGAATTATCATTATGTTAATCGGAGCAACGGTTGCAGAGCAAACGAATTTTAAAGGGAATAAACGCGCAAAATGTCAGACGAAGGGATATGCATACACTGGACGGACGGACAAACGCTGTTCCGGATGGAATTTCCCGACGGGCTGCGGCGTAAAAATGGGATATACTGGAACCATATTTTGCCTTGCTGGACACACCAAAGTTTTTGTGATTTTAAAGTTTTTTTTCACATCCACTTGAACTTGTCCCACTGATGTGCAGGTGTGTTTCCTGCAATTTTATTTGATTTTCACACTGTGTTTATATTCCGTTGTCCTGTTCAACTTGTAGGGCCTTTTATGATATCCTTGTGTCAAGTTCAACTTGTAGGGCCTTTTATGATATCCTGGTGTCAAGTTCAACTTGTAGGGCCTTTTATGATATTCTGGTGTCATGTTCAACTTGTCGGGCCTTTTGTGATATGCTGGTGTCATGTTCAACTTGTAGGGCCTTTTATGATATCCTGGTGTCAAGTTCAACTTGTAGGGCCTTTTATGATATTCTGGTGTCCTGTTCAACTTGTAGGGCCTTTTATGATATTCTGGTGTCATGTTCAACTTACTGGGCCTTTTATGATATCCTGGTGTCAAGTTCAACCTGTAGGGCCTTTCATGATATTCTGGTGTCAAGTTCAACCTGTAGGGCCTTTCATGATATTCTGGTGTCAAGTTCAACCTGTAGGGCCTTTTATGATATCCTTGTGTCAAGTTCAACTTGTAGGGCCTTTTATGATATTCTGGTGTCATGTTCAACTTACTGGGCCTTTTATGATATCCTGGTGTCAAGTTCAACCTGTAGGGCCTTTCATGATATTCTGGTGTCAAGTTCAACCTGTAGGGCCTTTTATGATATTCTGGGGTCATGTTCAACTTTTTTTTTTTTCTTTTTCTTTTTTTCTATACTGAATCGAGGCTCGTGAAAGAGTACTGGGCCTTTCATGATATTCTGGTGTCAAGTTCAACTTGTCGGGCCTTTTATGATATCCTGGTGTCAAGTTCAACTTGTAGGGCCTTCCATGATATTCTGGTGTCCTGTTCAACCTGTAGGGCCTTTTATGATATCCTGGTGTCAAGTTCAACCTATGTGGCGTTTTATGATATCCTGGTGTCAAGTTCAACCTATGTGGCGTTTTATGATATCCTGGTGTCAAGTTCAACTTGTAGGGCCTTCCATGATATTCTGGTGTCCTGTTCAACCTGTAGGGCCTTTTATGATATCCTGGTGTCAAGTTCAACCTATGTGGCCTTTTATGATATCCTGGTGTCAAGTTCAACCTATGTGGCGTTTTATGATATCCTGGTGTCCTGTTCAACTTGTCGGGCCTTTTATGATATCCTGGTGTCCTGTTCAACTTGTCGGGCCTTTTATGATATCCTGGTGTCAAGTTCAACTTGTAGGGCCTTCCATGATATTCTGGTGTCCTGTTCAACCTGTAGGGCCTTTTATGATATCCTGGTGTCAAGTTCAACCTATGTGGCGTTTTATGATATCCTGGTGTCCTGTTCAACTTGTCGGGCCTTTTATGATATCCTGGTGTCCTGTTCAACTTGTCGGGCCTTTCATGATATCCTGGTGCCAAGTTCAACTTGTCGGGCCTTTTATGATATCCTGGTGTCCTGTTCAACTTGTCGGGCCTTTTATGATATCCTGGTGTCAAGTTCAACTTGGTGGGCCTTTCATGATATTCTGGTGTCCTGTTCAACTTGTCGGGCCTTTTATGATATCCTGGTGTCCTGTTCAACTTGTCGGGCCTTTCATGATATCCTGGTGTCAAGTTCAACTTGTTGGGCCTTTCATGATAATCTGGTGTCAAGTTCAACTTGTCGGGCCTTTTATGATATCCTGGTGTCCTGTTCAACTTGTCGGGCCTTTTATGATATCCTGGTGTCAAGTTCAACTTGGTGGGCCTTTCATGATATTCTGGTGTCCTGTTCAACTTGTCGGGCCTTTTATGATATCCTGGTGTCCTGTTCAACTTGTCGGGCCTTTTATGATATCCTGGTGTCCTGTTCAACTTGTCGGGCCTTTTATGATATCCTGGTGTCCTGTTCAACTTGTCGGGCCTTTCATGATATCCTGGTGTCAAGTTCAACTTGTTGGGCCTTTCATGATAATCTGGTGTCAAGTTCAACTTGTCGGGCCTTTTATGATATCCTGGTGTCCTGTTCAACTTGTCGGGCCTTTTATGATATCCTGGTGTCAAGTTCAACTTGGTGGGCCTTTCATGATATCCTGGTGTCCTGTTCAACTTGTCGGGCCTTTTATGATATCCTGGTGTCCTGTTCAACTTGTCGGGCCTTTTATGATATCCTGGTGTCAAGTTCAACTTACTGGGCCTTTCATGATATTCTGGTGTCCTGTTCAACTTGTCGGGCCCTTTTATGATATCCTGGTGTCAAGTTCAACTTGTCGGGCCTTTTATGATATCCTGGTGTCAAGTTCAACTTACTGGGCCTTTCATGATATTCTGGTGTCCTGTTCAACTTGTCGGGCCTTTTATGATATCCTGGTGTCAAGTTCAACTTGTTGGGCTTTTCATGATAATCTGGTGTCAAGTTCAACTTATTGGGCCTTTCATGATAATCTGGTGTCAAGTTCAACTTGTCGGGCCTTTTATGATATCCTGGTGTCAAGTTCAACTTACTGGGCCTTTCATGATAATGTGGTGTCATGTGTGTCATGTGGTGTGATGTCATGTGGTGTGGTGTCATGTAGGGCCTTTTATGATATGCTGGTGTCCTGTTCAACTTGTCGGGCCTTTTATGATATTCTGGTGTCAAGTTCAACTTGTCGGGCCTTTTATGATATGCTGGTGTCATGTTCAACTTGTTGGGCCTTTTATGATATTCTGGTGTCAAGTTCAACTTGTCGGGCCTTTTATGATATGCTGGTGTCATGTTCAACTTGTTGGGCCTTTTATGATATTCTGGTGTCAAGTTCAACTTGGTGGGCCTTTCATGATATTCTGGTGTCCTGTTCAACTTGTCGGGCCTTTTATGATATCCTGGTGTCAAGTTCAACTTGGTGGGCCTTTCATGATATTCTGGTGTCCTGTTCAACTTGTCGGGCCTTTTATGATATCCTGGTGTCCTGTTCAACTTGTCGGGCCTTTTATGATATCCTGGTGTCCTGTTCAACTTGTCGGGCCTTTTATGATATCCTGGTGTCAAGTTCAACTTGTTGGGCCTTTCATGATAATCTGGTGTCAAGTTCAACTTGTCGGGCCTTTTATGATATCCTGGTGTCCTGTTCAACTTGTCGGGCCTTTTATGATATCCTGGTGTCCTGTTCAACTTGTCGGGCCTTTCATGATATCCTGGTGTCAAGTTCAACTTGTTGGGCCTTTCATGATAATCTGGTGTCAAGTTCAACTTGTCGGGCCTTTTATGATATCCTGGTGTCCTGTTCAACTTGTCGGGCCTTTTATGATATCCTGGTGTCAAGTTCAACTTGGTGGGCCTTTCATGATATCCTGGTGTCCTGTTCAACTTGTCGGGCCTTTTATGATATCCTGGTGTCCTGTTCAACTTGTCGGGCCTTTTATGATATCCTGGTGTCAAGTTCAACTTACTGGGCCTTTCATGATATTCTGGTGTCCTGTTCAACTTGTCGGGCCCTTTTATGATATCCTGGTGTCCTGTTCAACTTGTCGGGCCTTTTATGATATCCTGGTGTCAAGTTCAACTTGTTGGGCCTTTCATGATAATCTGGTGTCAAGTTCAACTTGTCGGGCCTTTTATGATATCCTGGTGTCCTGTTCAACTTGTCGGGCCTTTTATGATATCCTGGTGTCCTGTTCAACTTGTCGGGCCTTTCATGATATCCTGGTGTCAAGTTCAACTTGTTGGGCCTTTCATGATAATCTGGTGTCAAGTTCAACTTGTCGGGCCTTTTATGATATCCTGGTGTCCTGTTCAACTTGTCGGGCCTTTTATGATATCCTGGTGTCAAGTTCAACTTGGTGGGCCTTTCATGATATCCTGGTGTCCTGTTCAACTTGTCGGGCCTTTTATGATATCCTGGTGTCCTGTTCAACTTGTCGGGCCTTTTATGATATCCTGGTGTCAAGTTCAACTTACTGGGCCTTTCATGATATTCTGGTGTCCTGTTCAACTTGTCGGGCCCTTTTATGATATCCTGGTGTCAAGTTCAACTTGTCGGGCCTTTTATGATATTCTGGTGTCCTGTTCAACTTGTCGGGCCCTTTTATGATATCCTGGTGTCAAGTTCAACTTGTTGGGCTTTTCATGATAATCTGGTGTCCTGTTCAACTTGTCGGGCCCTTTTATGATATCCTGGTGTCAAGTTCAACTTACTGGGCCTTTCATGATATCCTGGTGTCCTGTTCAACTTGTCGGGCCTTTTATGATATCCTGGTGTCCTGTTCAACTTGTCGGGCCTTTTATGATATCCTGGTGTCAAGTTCAACTTACTGGGCCTTTCATGATATTCTGGTGTCCTGTTCAACTTGTCGGGCCCTTTTATGATATCCTGGTGTCAAGTTCAACTTGTCGGGCCTTTTATGATATTCTGGTGTCAAGTTCAACTTGTCGGGCCCTTTTATGATATCCTGGTGTCAAGTTCAACTTGTCGGGCCCTTTTATGATATCCTGGTGTCAAGTTCAACTTGTCGGGCCCTTTTATGATATCCTGGTGTCAAGTTCAACTTGTTGGGCCTTTCATGATATCCTGGTGTCCTGTTCAACTTGTCGGGCCTTTTATGATATTCTGGTGTCCTGTTCAACTTGTCGGGCCTTTTATGATATCCTGGTGTCAAGTTCAACTTACTGGGCCTTTCATGATATTCTGGTGTCCTGTTCAACTTGTCGGGCCCTTTTATGATATCCTGGTGTCAAGTTCAACTTACTGGGCCTTTCATGATATTCTGGTGTCCTGTTCAACTTGTCGGGCCTTTTATGATATCCTGGTGTCAAGTTCAACTTGTTGGGCTTTTCATGATAATCTGGTGTCAAGTTCAACTTATTGGGCCTTTCATGATAATCTGGTGTCAAGTTCAACTTGTCGGGCCTTTTATGATATCCTGGTGTCAAGTTCAACTTACTGGGCCTTTCATGATAATGTGGTGTCATGTGTGTCATGTGGTGTGATGTCATGTGGTGTGGTGTCATGTAGGGCCTTTTATGATATTCTGGTGTCATGTTCAACTTGTCGGGCCTTTTATGATATTCTGGTGTCATGTTCAACTTGTCGGGCCTTTTATGATATTCTGGTGTCAAGTTCAACTTGTCGGGCCTTTTATGATATGCTGGTGTCATGTTCAACTTGTTGGGCCTTTTATGATATTCTGGTGTCAAGTTCAACTTGTCGGGCCTTTTATGATATGCTGGTGTCATGTTCAACTTGTTGGGCCTTTTATGATATTCTGGTGTCAAGTTCAACTTGTCGGGCCTTTTATGATATTCTGGTGTCAAGTTCAACTTGTCGGGCCTTTTATGATATGCTGGTGTCATGTTCAACTTGTTGGGCCTTTTATGATATTCTGGTGTCATGTTCAACTTGTCGGGCCTTTTATGATATTCTGGTGTCAAGTTCAACTTGTCGGGCCTTTTATGATATGCTGGTGTCATGTTCAACTTGTTGGGCCTTTTATGATATTCTGGTGTCCTGTTCAACTTGTTGGGCCTTTTATGATATTCTGGTGTCATGTTCAACTTGTTGGGCCTTTTATGATATTCTGGTGTCCTGTTCAACTTGTCGGGCCTTTTATGATATGCTGGTGTCATGTTCAACTTGTTGGGCCTTTTATGATATTCTGGTGTCATGTTCAACTTGTTGGGCCTTTTATGATATTCTGGTGTCATGTTCAACTTGTCGGGCCTTTTATGATATCCTGGTGTCAAGTTCAACTTGTCGGGCCTTTTATGATATTCTGGTGTCAAGTTCAACTTGTCGGGCCTTTTATGATATTCTGGTGTCCTGTTCAACTTGTCGGGCCCTTTTATGATATCCTGGTGTCAAGTTCAACTTGTCGGGCCCTTTTATGATATCCTGGTGTCAAGTTCAACTTGTTGGGCCTTTCATGATATCCTGGTGTCCTGTTCAACTTGTCGGGCCTTTTATGATATTCTGGTGTCCTGTTCAACTTGTCGGGCCTTTTATGATATCCTGGTGTCAAGTTCAACTTACTGGGCCTTTCATGATATTCTGGTGTCCTGTTCAACTTGTCGGGCCCTTTTATGATATCCTGGTGTCAAGTTCAACTTACTGGGCCTTTCATGATATTCTGGTGTCCTGTTCAACTTGTCGGGCCTTTTATGATATCCTGGTGTCAAGTTCAACTTGTTGGGCTTTTCATGATAATCTGGTGTCAAGTTCAACTTATTGGGCCTTTCATGATAATCTGGTGTCAAGTTCAACTTGTCGGGCCTTTTATGATATCCTGGTGTCAAGTTCAACTTACTGGGCCTTTCATGATAATGTGGTGTCATGTGTGTCATGTGGTGTGATGTCATGTGGTGTGGTGTCATGTAGGGCCTTTTATGATATTCTGGTGTCATGTTCAACTTGTCGGGCCTTTTATGATATTCTGGTGTCATGTTCAACTTGTCGGGCCTTTTATGATATTCTGGTGTCAAGTTCAACTTGTCGGGCCTTTTATGATATGCTGGTGTCATGTTCAACTTGTTGGGCCTTTTATGATATTCTGGTGTCAAGTTCAACTTGTCGGGCCTTTTATGATATGCTGGTGTCATGTTCAACTTGTTGGGCCTTTTATGATATTCTGGTGTCAAGTTCAACTTGTCGGGCCTTTTATGATATTCTGGTGTCAAGTTCAACTTGTCGGGCCTTTTATGATATGCTGGTGTCATGTTCAACTTGTTGGGCCTTTTATGATATTCTGGTGTCATGTTCAACTTGTCGGGCCTTTTATGATATTCTGGTGTCAAGTTCAACTTGTCGGGCCTTTTATGATATGCTGGTGTCATGTTCAACTTGTTGGGCCTTTTATGATATTCTGGTGTCAAGTTCAACTTGTCGGGCCTTTTATGATATGCTGGTGTCATGTTCAACTTGTTGGGCCTTTTATGATATTCTGGTGTCAAGTTCAACTTGTCGGGCCTTTTATGATATGCTGGTGTCATGTTCAACTTGTCGGGCCTTTTGTGATATGCTGGTGTCATGTTCAACTTGTCGGGCCTTTTATGATATTCTGGTGTCAAGTTCAACTTGTCGGGCCTTTTATGATATGCTGGTGTCCTGTTCAACTTGTAGGGCCTTTTATGATATCCTGGTGTCATGTTCAACTTGTCGGGCCTTTCATGATATGCTGGTGTCCTGTTCAACTTGTAGGGCCTTTTATGATATGCTGGTGTCCTGTTCAACTTGTAGGGCCTTTTATGATATCCTGGTGTCATGTTCAACTTGTCGGGCCTTTCATGATATTCTGGTGTCAAGTTCAACTTGTCGGGCCTTTTATGATATGCTGGTGTCCTGTTCAACTTGTAGGGCCTTTTATGATATTCTGGTGTCAAGTTCAACTTGTCGGGCCTTTTATGATATGCTGGTGTCCTGTTCAACTTGTAGGGCCTTTTATGATATCCTGGTGTCATGTTCAACTTGTCGGGCCTTTCATGATATGCTGGTGTCCTGTTCAACTTGTAGGGCCTTTTATGATATGCTGGTGTCCTGTTCAACTTGTAGGGCCTTTTATGATATCCTGGTGTCATGTTCAACTTGTCGGGCCTTTCATGATATTCTGGTGTCAAGTTCAACTTGTCGGGCCTTTTATGATATGCTGGTGTCCTGTTCAACTTGTAGGGCCTTTTATGATATTCTGGTGTCAAGTTCAACTTGTCGGGCCTTTTATGATATTCTGGTGTCAAGTTCAACTTGTCGGGGCTTTTATGATATTCTGGTGTCATGTTCAACTTGTCGGGCCTTTTATGATATTCTGGTGTCATGTTCAACTTGTTGGGCCTTTCATGATATTTTGTTTGCCTTTTCAACTTGTAGGGCCTTTTATGATATTTTGTTGTCCTGTTCAACTTGTAGGGCCTTTTATGGTATGCTGTTGTCAAGTTCAACTTACTGGGCCTTTCATGATAATGTGGTGTCATGTGGTGTGGTGTCACTGTGTGTCACATGTGTGTCATGTGTCATGTGGTGTGGTGCCATGTGGTGTGGTGTCATGATAATGTGGTGTCATTTGGTGTCATGTAGGGCCTTTTATGATATGCTGGTGTCAAGTTCAACTTGTAGGGCCTTTTGTGATATTCTGGTGTCATGTTCAACTTGTCGGGCCTTTTATGATATTCTGGTGTCAAGTTCAACTTGTCGGGCCTTTTATGATATGCTGGTGTCATGTTCAACTTGTAGGGCCTTTTGTGATATGCTGGTGTCATGTTCAACCTGTAGGGCCTTTTATGATATCCTGGTGTCCTGTTCAACTTGTCGGGCCGTTTATGATATCCTGGTGTCAAGTTCAACCTATGTGGCCTTTTATGATATCCTGGTGTCCTGTTCAACTTGTCGGGCCTTTTATGATATCCTGGTGTCCTGTTCAACTTGTCGGGCCTTTTATGATATCCTGGTGTCAAGTTCAACTTGTCGGGCCTTTCATGATATCCTGGTGTCAAGTTCAACTTGTTGGGCCTTTCATGATAATCTGGTGTCAAGTTCAACTTGTCGGGCCTTTTATGATATCCTGGTGTCCTGTTCAACTTGTCGGGCCTTTCATGATATCCTGGTGTCAAGTTCAACTTGTTGGGCCTTTCATGATAATCTGGTGTCAAGTTCAACTTGTCGGGCCTTTTATGATATCCTGGTGTCCTGTTCAACTTGTCGGGCCTTTTATGATATCCTGGTGTCCTGTTCAACTTGTCGGGCCTTTTATGATATCCTGGTGTCCTGTTCAACTTGTCGGGCCTTTTATGATATCCTGGTGTCAAGTTCAACTTGGTGGGCCTTTCATGATATTCTGGTGTCCTGTTCAACTTGTCGGGCCTTTTATGATATCCTGGTGTCAAGTTCAACTTACTGGGCCTTTCATGATATTCTGGTGTCCTGTTCAACTTGTCGGGCCTTTTATGATATCCTGGTGTCAAGTTCAACTTGTTGGGCTTTTCATGATAATCTGGTGTCAAGTTCAACTTATTGGGCCTTTCATGATAATCTGGTGTCAAGTTCAACTTACTGGGCCTTTCATGATTATGTGGTGTCATGTGTGTCATGTGGTGTGATGTCATGTGGTGTGGTGTCATGTGGTGTCATGTAGGGCCTTTTATGATATTCTGGTGTCATGTTCAACTTGTTGGGCCTTTTATGATATTCTGGTGTCATGTTCAACTTGTCGGGCCTTTTATGATATTCTGGTGTCGTGTTCAACTTGTCGGGCCTTTTATGATATTCTGGTGTCATGTTCAACTTGTCGGGCCTTTTATGATATTCTGGTGTCAAGTTCAACTTGTCAGGCCTTTTATGATATTCTGGTGTCATGTTCAACTTGTTGGGCCTTTTATGATATTTTGTTGTCCTGTTCAACTTGTAGGGCCTTTTATGATATCCTGGTGTCATGTTCAACTTGTCGGGCCTTTTATGATATTCTGGTGTCAAGTTCAACTTGTCGGGCCTTTTATGATATTCTGGTGTCATGTTCAACTTGTCGGGCCTTTTATGATATTCTGGTGTCATGTTCAACTTGTTGGGCCTTTCATGATATTTTGTTTGCCTTTTCAACTTGTAGGGCCTTTTATGATAATGTGGTGTCATGTGGTGTGGTGTCACTGTGTGTCACATGTGTGTCATGTGTCATGTGGTGTGGTGCCATGTGGTGTGGTGTCATGATAATGTGGTGTCATTTGGTGTCATGTAGGGCCTTTTGTGATATTCTGGTGTCATGTTCAACTTGTCGGGCCTTTTATGATATTCTGGTGTCAAGTTCAACTTGTAGGGCCTTTTGTGATACTAGGGCATGCCCGTACTATATCTATATCTATAATTATATCCCCCCCCTCTATTTACATGAAATGGTTTGGTCCAAAGCGAACGGCTTGCGATTACGGTGACAATCCCCCCCCTCTATTTACATGAAATGGTTTGGTCCAAAGCGAACGGCTTGCGGAGTTTGGTAAAGAAATCGCCATAGCATGCACAAACGCGCAGGAAAGCGAAAGAATCGCAAATTAGTTTTAATTAGTTTTAAAACATCGTTTCACGCCAACATAGCGGCAACATAGTTTGCCAACGTGAAATAAATGAATACGCTCTCAAATGTGCCGTCCGAGGCAGAGTCTGTTCGCCACGTTCGGCACACGTGATAGCTCGCTGCTCTCTGATTGGTTGAATCGTTTTTTGGACATAGCTCGGTAACTACTTCTCCGATTAATATGAAACCTTGAAAAGGCACATCCTCGGGTCCCCAGCAATATACCTGGCAAGTTTAAAGTATATCGGACCCGTGGTTGTCGAGAAACAGCGGTCACAGACATACATACATACATACATACATACATACATACATACATACATACATACATACACACAGAGATTACTGGAATTATAGATAGATGCTGGTGTCAAGTTCAACTTGTTGGGCCTTTTATGATATTCTGGTGTCAAGTTCAACTTGTAGGGCCTTTTGTGATATGCTGGTGTCAAGTTCAACTTGTCGGGCCTTTTATGATATTCTGGTGTCAAGTTCAACTTGTAGGGCCTTTTATGATATGCTGGTGTCATGTTCAACTTGTAGGAGCTTTTGTGATATGCTGGTGTCATGTTCAACTTGTAGGGCCTTTTATGATATTCTGGTGTCATGTTCAACTTGTTGGGCCTTTTATGATATTCTGGTGTCATGTTCAACTTGTAGGGCCTTTTGTGATATGCTGGTGTCATGTTCAACTTGTCGGGCCTTTTATGATATTCTGGTGTCATGTTCAACTTGTAGGGCCTTTTGTGATATGCTGGTGTCAAGTTCAACTTGTAAGGCCTTTTATGATATTCTGGTGTCATGTTCAACTTGTAGGGCCTTTTATGATATTCTGGTGTCATGTTCAACTTGTAGGGCCTTTTGTGATATGCTGGTGTCAAGTTCAACTTGTAGGGCCTTTTATGATATTCTGGTGTCATGTTCAACTTGTCGGGCCTTTTATGATATTCTGGTGTCATGTTCAACTTGTAGGGCCTTTTGTGATATGCTGGTGTCAAGTTCAACTTGTAAGGCCTTTTATGATATGCTGGTGTCAAGTTCAACTTGTTGGGCCTTTTATGATATTCTGGTGTCAAGTTCAACTTGTCGGGCCTTTTATGATATGCTGTTGTCAAGTTCAACTTGTTGGGCCTTTTATGATATTCTGGTGTCAAGTTCAACTTGTCGGGCCTTTTATGATATGCTGGTGTCAAGTTCAACTTGTCGGGCCTTTTATGATATCCTGGTGTCAAGTTCAACTTGTCGGGCCTTTTATGATATGCTGGTGTCATGTTCAACTTGTCGGGCCTTTTATGATATTCTGGTATCAAGTTCAACTTGTCGGGCCTTTTATGATATTCTGGTGTCAAGTTCAACTTGTCGGGCCTTTTATGATATGCTGTTGTCAAGTTCAACTTGTTGGGCCTTTTATGATATTCTGGTGTCAAGTTCAACTTGTCGGGCCTTTTATGATATGCTGGTGTCAAGTTCAACTTGTCGGGCCTTTTATGATATTCTGGTGTCAAGTTCAACTTGTCGGGCCTTTTATGATATTCTGGTGTCAAGTTCAACTTGTCGGGCCTTTTATGATATGCTGTTGTCAAGTTCAACTTGTTGGGCCTTTTATGATATTCTGGTGTCAAGTTCAACTTGTCGGGCCTTTTATGATATGCTGGTGTCAAGTTCAACTTGTCGGGCCTTTTATGATATTCTGGTGTCAAGTTCAACTTGTCGGGCCTTTTATGATATTCTGGTGTCAAGTTCAACTTGTCGGGCCTTTTATGATATTCTGGTGTCAAGTTCAACTTGTCGGGCCTTTTATGATATGCTGGTGTCATGTTCAACTTGTGGGACCCATTGCTGGGATTTTCAGCCTAGTTCCTGAAAAGTAAAGATTTTAACGACACTCATTATTCTGTTTATGCTTTAACGTTTGGAAACTTGAGGTGCCCATCAGTCTTGGAGTGATAATTAAAGCTAAGCCAGGAGAATAAGATGTTGATGAAGTACAGTTGGAGTACAAGAGACTTCCCAGGTCATGGCACCAGGATGGACTAAACAGGGCATTCCGTTTGTGAGTTTTGTTTACAAAATCTCATCCACCATGGTATTTCCTTCCGTCATTAATGGCTTTGGTGACTGCAAAGTGACATTACACATCCCCAAATGACGTCAAACAGTGCAAGCATGACGGGATTGGGTTTGGCACAAGTTGGCCTCATCTTGGAGCGAACATTTATTGCATGACGCGTTCAAAATACCAGGATCGATACGCAAATGGTTCTTTACAAGACTCGACATTGTTGTTATCATTGCTGCAGTTACTTCAACCGTTGTTATCCACCTGGGTTGCTGTGATATTGGAGGGTGAGTGAACTCCCCATCGAGCTGGCTTGGTTTTTCCGTTCAGGTTTTATGACTCGCCTGTCTTTTCTGTTCATGTTCGTGCCTTTGCCAAATTGCAAAAGGGTCATTGTACCAGTAGCATGGTGGATGATATTTTGTCGACAAAATTCAGAAATGGAATGTCCTCTTTAGTCCATCCTGGTGCCATGACCTGGCAAGTCTCTTTTACTCCAACTGTGCCGCATCGACTTCTTCTTCTTCTTCTCCTGGCTTAGTTTTAATTATGACTCCAAGACTGATGGACACTTCAAGTTTCCAAACGTAAAGCATTAACAGAACTAGAACAGCTCTCGGTAGAGCAGGTACCTCTGCCAGGCCGAACAGTTTGTTTTGTATTCCACTGATAGGCCGGATCTGGATTCGGACCTCGCCCAAAATCGAATCGGCTTGTTCTCGTCACCGAACCAACTCGTCCCCCAAGTTTAGTCACAACTCGTCCATCACTTTTTTAAATATCATGTTATATATCGCTTTTCACCCGATCTCTCAATGGTGAAGAATCACTTAAAAATTAAATAATTCTCGTATCCGAATCCACATTCAGATCTTTACCAAAATCGAATCGAATCGTCCTTGTCATACACCCAACCGGTCCACCAAATTTCGTCCGAATCCGTCCACAACCTTTTGAGATATTTTGTTCACAAACAAACGCACAGGGGTGAAAACTACAACGCCACTCAGTGGAGCGCATACTCCCGCCGTGGGTCAAGTTGGAATAGTACGATTTCACAAAAGTTTGAGTGAGTAGTTCAGTGACAACACAAGACAAGACAACACAAGACAGACACTGCACAGATACGTATATATATATTTGGAATATATTGAAGATAATGTTAAAAAAAAAAAAAACAAGGCAATTTCACTTACATTTTCGGATTCAGCGTTCAATTCTATATAAGTGAGTGTATTTTGAGGCATGTGGGACTTCAAATAAAATTGTAAGCCAGGAAAAACGTTCGTTTCATTCCTTAGGGATACAACATGTAAAACTGGCCCAAACGTGAAAACAAAACTCGCTCATTTTAAGTCGTACAAGCTAATGCGACCACTCATTCTTCTGGGAAGAATCCCGTGCACATGCTTGTCACACTTATAAGTTACTTAATTCTTTATAAGTTCATCAAATACTGACACCGCGATTGACATATGCTGAGGTAAATGTTGATATCTCTTCTGAGGTAAAAAAACAAAAAACACTTTTAAAGCATTATACGTATCAACCGATACATTTTATGAAACGGGGAAACCTAATACACACTTTGGTGGTTTTAAAATGACAGAATATGTCTTTATTATAAAAAAATAATGAACATTGAAGACGATGCTGCTAAGAAATACACCGCTCTAACACATAACCACGAGTTTAAACTACATTTACAACAAATATGAAAACTATTTTCATATCACAATGTTAAATATAGAAACGTTTAAAAAAAATGAGCCCTATCTTCCAATGGTAAACAATTAACAATCCTTCAAAAAATTCCTGGATTGGGAATAATATCCTGAGCTTCACCAAAAACTAATCAATTCTTCCTTATCCCAAGGGCAATCATCCCACCAACTTTCATCCAAATCCGTTCAGAACTTTTCTAGATATCTTGTTCACAAACACACGAACATACACACACACGGACGGACACGATCGAATGCATTACTCCCCGGCGGGAGTAACAACCTCCATCCATCTTCGGTGGGGCGGAGGTAATAACGAGTGTAGTTAAAATCTTCCTTTACTTCCTATAAAACTAAGATGAAAGGCCCTGCAAGTTTAACAGGACACCAGAATATAACGGCACTGCCAAAATTCAGCACTGTACATACCCACTGTACATACCTGTACACCTTGCATCATGTGTACAGGTATTTTCAGAATTGCCTTCATAAATGATGTAACCAGCAAACACGTACTAAATGTGCGAAGAGCAATGCCATTGTCATCATTATATTCACCAATATCTACACACAGTGTCCATCGATCAGGCACTGCCATTGTTCGTTACCATAGCAACATGCGATTGTCTAGCCAATGATGCTTCAGCCCTGGTGCAGTATGTTATCGATTAGTATGATTTATTTATTTTGTATACATGATAGACAATCGCCGAAGAGCTCGGGCAGAATGGAAGGGAACAAAATGGAAGGGGGAAACAGCAATAGCAGAGTAGAAGTGAGATTGTGGTCATGGGGAAGGGGAGAAGGACACATGGAGTTGGGGTGCACAAGGTGAATGAAACACAGCAAGAAGAGGAAGCGGAAAGTGGGGATGAAACACAAAAGCAGCAAACCAACCGACAACCGACAGATGAAAAGAGGAGAGGGAATGGGGTGCGGGATCACAATAACCTGGAAGTGGGGAATACCTGGGTATGGGGTCATTTGGGGTGGAAGAGATTATGAGTATGGATGGGGGATGATGTCAGGTAGCGGTGAACAGGTTTCTTGAAGCTCTGAAGGGAAGACTGGGACTGAACAGACTGGGGTAGTTTGTTCCACAATATGTTAATGGTTTAACTGCACACCCGAATTGCTCCATTTGGGAGACCAATCAGAAGTCATTGGTTACAATCATTCTCGATCTTTCTAAATAAACCATTTGCTTTGCATTCCATTGCGGAATTGTTGGAATGTTGCACAATTCATCATTTGGATGCCGCATGCCAAAGCAGAGCAACGAAACTTTGCCTCTTTCTGTGATGTAAGGTAGCTCACGTGGTCATGTGCTTGATCTTCAGCAGAAGAGGATTTGACAAAGACGACATACTGGTGCAGTGCCAGCACGGGTGCTGCAACACGGAGTATGCCTTCGTCAGCCGTCCCAAATGGAAACACGCGCTATCTTGTTAATAAAATGCCATTGCTGTCTTCATTTGGAAGTTCCAGAAGTGGTTTCAATCTGTCAGAACTCAAACCGGAAGATATTGACCAGGGGAGTACTCTGGGTGCAAGGAGGGGCTTAAGTGAATTATCCCAGCCCTTTCCTACCTCTACCTCTACCTCTCCACATCCTCCCTCCCACCCCCACATGCTTACGGTTTGTTTCAGTGTGAAACGGTTAACTTGGCGATTGCCACAATAAAGCGGATTGAATATTTTAAAGTAGTACAATTATGCAAATTTGATTTTATAAAGTTCTACTAGCCGGATCAATTATGCAAAAAAATTTTTTTAGGCCGTACAAGTATGCAAATATATATATATTTTAAGTACTGTAGTACAATTATGCAAATTTGATTTTCTTTAAAGGAGTACAATTTTACAAATTCAACTATTTTAAGTAGTACAATTATGCAAATTTGATTTTGTTAGGTCGTATAATTATGCAAATTTGTTTTTGTTTTGTAAAATTATGCAAATCTGATTTTGGTAGGTAGTACAATTATGCAAATTTGATTTTGTTAGGTCGTATAATTATGCAAATTTGTTTTTGTTTTGTAAAATTATGCAAATTTGATTTTGGTAGGTAGTACAATTATGCAAATTTGATTTTTTAAGTAGTTCAATTATGCAAATTTGATTTTTTAAGTCGTACAATTATGCAATTTTTTTTTTTTGCACAATTATGCAAATTTGATTTTTTAAGTAGTAAAATTATGCAAATTTGATTTTGGTAGGTAGTACAATTATGCAAATTTGATTTTTTAAGTAGTACAATTATGCAAATTTGATTTTTTAAGTAGTACAATTATTCAAATTTTTTTTTTTGCACAATTATGCAAATTTGATTTTTAAAGTAGTACAATTATGCAAAAAAAAAAATTTGTACAATTATGCAAATTTGATTTTTTAAGTAGTACAATTATGCAAATTTGATTCTTATTTTTTGTATAATTATGCAAATTTGATTTTGTTAAATAGTACAATTATGCAAATTTGATTTTTTTTAAAGTAATACAATTATGCAAATTTGATTTTTTAAGTAGTACAATTATGCAAAAAAAATTATTTGTACAATTATGCAAATTAGATTTTTAAAGTAGTACAATTATGCAAATTTGATTATTATTTTTTGTATAATTATGCAAATTTGATTTTGTTAAATAGTACAATTATGCAAATTTGATTTTTTAAGTAGTACAATTATGCAAAAAAAAAAATTTGTACAATTATGCAAATTTGATTTTTTAAGTAGTACAATTATGCAAATTTGATTCTTATTTTTTGTATAATTATGCAAATTTGATTTTGTTAAATAGTACAATTATGCAAATTTGATTTTTTTTAAAGTAATACAATTATGCAAATTTGATTTTTTAAGTAGTACAATTATGCAAAAAAAATTATTTGTACAATTATGCAAATTAGATTTTTAAAGTAGTACAATTATGCAAATTTGATTATTATTTTTTGTATAATTATGCAAATTTGATTTTGTTAAATAGTACAATTATGCAAATTTGATTTTGTTAAATAGTACAATTATGCAAATTTGATTTTTTAAAGTAGTACGATTATGCAAATTTGATTTTTTTTCTTTTTTAATCAAAATGTCAAGCATTGCTTAAAAAGGTCTGCTTTGAGAAAATATAAATAGAGATGTGTGTTTGTTTAAGTTTGCCGATAGGAACACGTTTTTGTGTAATGATCTCGACACAAGCAATAGCTTTGTGTTTTCATTTCGTCTTTACAAGGTCGAGGCTCAGGGAAGAATGAGATGGCAGAGGGTAAAAGGGCAACAACCTGACCATGAGGCAGTGGTTGTAACATGTAGACGCAACAAGTAAAGAAAGAATTCGTTTGTTGTTTGCGTGAGTGGTTAAGCGATCGCCTGCGTGAGTGGTTAAGCGATCGGCTGCGTGAGTGGTTAAGCGATCGGCTGCGTGAGTACGTGTGATGTACGTATGTGTCTGCATTTTTAAAATTCATTTTCTCGGAAACCTTTGGTGACACGGAATTTTCACCATCGGAGCGGCTCCTCCTGCAGAATTGTTTTATTCATAATTATGACATCATAGGTCATGTGGGAGGACGCCATCTTGGAAAAATGTTGCATCTCTTCATCTCTGAAACTGCTCCAAGGGACAACGATTAGTTTGATCAGTTTGAAATTTCTTGAGCGTGATCTACACAACAATCATATTAGAGAATATAAATTTATGATGTCATCGCTCACGTGGTCTGGCATCCATAATGTATCCAAGGAAAAAAAAAAACCCTTCAAAAACAGAAGAGTTGGCTCGCACCAAGTTGCCTGCGCAGGGTAAGTGTTGTATGAATATCATCTAGTTTCGTATTCGTATTCAGCCTTTAACTGCTCGTTTACATCATTGTTCAGAGTGTGGCTGTGCCGCTGATGCAGTGCCCCCTCTAGTTTGGGCAGCAACTTCTAATTTGTTCAGTATGCAGGCGATGGCTTGCCCATTCTTTGGGAAGGACATCATGGGATTTTTAATGCCGACCAACTAATGCTGACAGATGGGACGCCCAGTTTAACGTCCAGTTTAACGTCCAGTTTAACACCCAGTTTAACGTCCAGTTTAACACCCAGTGTAACGTCCATCCAAGGGACGGCACACACACATTGATTGATTCGCCCTGTCTGTGAAACACCTGGATGACAGTTTATAGCCGGGGGGGTGGGATTCAAATCCAGACGAGATGGATCAGGGGGAATGGGGACGAATGACGCAAGATGGTTCTGCAGCACCTTCTCAAAGCACTGGATGGAAGAGTGGGATTGAACCATCTTTGGAAAGCAGTCCCACAAATGGGGAAAGCATGTAAATAGAAGAGCTTAGGTGTGTGGTAATGGCTGGATTTTGGGAGTTTAACTATGAGAATGTGTCTGTCCTGGAGGAGCTGGGGAGAGTTAGTTATATACTGTACTTTAAGTAAGTGCATGGTGTATGTACAAAGTGATTGAGGGGCCCCGTTATTCTTCAAGGGCACAGTGCGCATGCGCGGAGGCACACGCAGAGGCACACCAGCATGGCAACAAACATTGATGGGAAGGAGAGAATGATGAGTGACAAATCTGACCTCAGGAAATGTCAATTTGCCTTTATGTATCTTGTTATAAATTAATTAATTAATAAAGTGGTAATTACAAGTCAAAAGTCACATGGACGTTTGTGGTGAAAATCCACCTTTAAAACCCAATTATGTGCAATAATTGCAGAATTGGCTTCAGATTGGGACTGATTAATATTTAGTTTCCAAGGTTATTTAAACCATAAATGTCATGTATGTGCATGGTGACACGCATGACGATCTGTCGGATCAGGTCACAAGGTTTGGGGGAAAAAAAATTCAAAATTCCGCATTTCTTTTTTTTCTTTGTCGTGCGATCACGTGAACACATCTTTGTCATCTTGAGATCGATCCAGGTGGTACAGGGCAGGTTCACAGGTCGAGCAATGACGATTTACTATGCTTACTTTAGAAAGATAAACACAACTGTGTAAGCACACCGATGCCAATGGAGATGCTGAAGGTGCATTGAATGTGATGAGCGAGGGCAGGTTGTTGCGGACCGACGACCGCATCGTGTCTAGCTCGTATCCATGGTGACGGCAGTGAGAAGGTGACGTGTGCACGATGTATTGTCGCTGCTTCTTGCTCACACCTGTGATTGTGTGTGCCGTTTCCCAGCTCGTGTGCAGAGGCATCCTGGGAAGGGAGAGCGATGCATGGCGCATACCAATAGGGCCGGGCACGACGAGGTGGCCATGCTTGGTGGCACACGTCGCCGGACCCCGACCTTATTCTGATGCACGCTCAGCTCCGGACACCTGGACGATCATCGCGTTCCGAGTGGCCACGTGGCCGGCTCCGCACGCCCTCTGAATGTGCGCGGCGCACGCACCTGCAGGAGCACAGCACCTGGTACACCCACGAAGCTCGGGTCTTGGTACTGCAGCACCTGCGGACGGCTCACAACTTGGAGCCGGGGCACACTGCAACTCTGCATCCACCTGCGCCAATTAAAAAGGTGTGTGCTCATTTCCTCGCCAACACACATTCAGAAATCACCTTCATGTGGATCAGTGGATGTGCAACTTGCGATAGGTTCGAATACTTCAAACCTGTCCTTGTGAACCTCACCTATCCTTGTTTACCTGACCTGTCCTTGTTTACCTGACCTGTCCTTGTGAACCTCACCTGTCCTTGTGAACCTCACCTGTCCTTGTTTACCTGACCTGTCCTTGTTTACCTGACCTGTCCTTGTTTACCTGACCTGTCCTTGTGAACCTGACCTGTCCTTGTGAACCTGACCTGTCCTTGTTAACCTGACCTGTCCTTGTTAACCTGACCTGTCCTTGAGAACCTCACCTGTCCTTGTTTACCTGACCTGTCCTTGTGAACCTCACCTGTCCTTGTTTACCTGACCTGTGATTGTGAACCTCACCTGTCCTTGTTTACCTGACCTGTTCTTGTGAACCTGACCTGTCCTTGAAACCAGAATCGAGGCTCGTGTAAGAGCGAAAACATTGAACATGAAAACATGCACAGACACATAAAACATGCAATGAAGGGAGCGGGAGACAAGCGGGGCAGAGAGAGGGAGACAAGCACACAAGTGTTTGTGTAATATGTTTGATTTTTGCACTCCCTGCTTTGCTCAGAAAATGAACGCCAGAATATCCATCCTGTGTGTGTGTGTGTGTGTGTGTGTGTGTGTGTGTGTGTGTGTGTGTGTGTGTGTGTGTGTGTGTGTGTGTGTGTGTGTGCGCGTGTGTGTGTGTACATATGTATTTGTGCATGTATGTGTGTACGCATGCATGTATGTATGTATATATTATGTGTATGACGTATGTATGTATCTGTGTGTGCATACAGTCATGTGAAAAAGTAAGTACACCCCATGTAAAGTTTTGACTTTTTCAACATATTTCAACACACAGCTATTTGATCTTCATTTCAAGAATGTTGATAGATAAAGGTGATATAATATAACAAATATCATGAAACATTTACATTTTGTCGTCCATTGTATAATTTAAATAAACACAAATCCAAATTTCGCATGTGGAAAAAGTAAGTACACCGTTGGCTCTAATAGGTGGTATTGCCCCCTTTGGCAGAAACAACCTCAAGTAGGCGTTTCTTATAAAAGTCTACCAGTCTCTGACATCGACTGGGAGAAATTGTTACCCACTCCTCCATGCAGAATTATTTGAGCTGTGCGACGTTTGAGGGGTTTCTTGCATGCACAGCTCGTTTCAAATCCCCCCACAACATCCCGATGGGATTTAGATCCGGGCTTTGACTTGGCCATTCCAGAACCCTCCATTTCTTTCTTTTCAGCCATTTCTTAGTGGATTTACTGGTATGTTTAGGGTCATTGTCATGTTGAAAGGTCCACCTTCGGTTGAGCTTCAACTTTCCGACAGATGGCCTCACATTATCCTCAAGCACCCTCTGGTACAATGAAGAATTCATAGTGGATTCTATGATGGTGAGCTGCCCAGGCCCTGGTGCAGCAAAGCTGCCCCAAACCATAATATTTCCCCCACCATGCTTTGCAGTTGGTATCAGGTTCTTGTGGTCAAATGCTGTCTTTGGTTTTCGCCAAACATGTCTTCTGGTACTGTGGCCAAATAGCTCTACCTTTGACTCATCTGTGCAGAGTACATTGTTCCAGAAGTGGTGGTCTTTGCCGAGGTGTTAATTGGCAAACTTTAGTCTTGCCCTGATGTTCTTTCTGGACAGCAAAGGTTTCCTCCTGGCACACCTCCCATGAAGATCAAATTTGTGCAGCCTCTTTCTAATGGTAGACTCGTGCACTTTGACATCAACAGTGGCAAGAGCTACCTGTAGGTCCTGTGATGACATTCTGGGGTTCTTAGAGACTTCTTTCAGCATCTTGCGGTCTGTTCTCGGGCTGAACTTGCTGGGGCGGCCTGGCCTGAACAAGTTGGCAGTTGTTTGGAATCTTCTCCACTTGTAGATGATCTTCCGGACAGTGGAATGATTGATTTCAAATTGTTTGGAGATCTTTTAAAATCCCTTCCCAGACTCGTAGGCATCTATAACCTTCTTTCCGAAGGCCTCAGAGAGCTCTTTTGTTCTAGGCATGGTGACGCCGCACACTTCAACAACAAAGAGCAAACCAAACTAAATGTCTGAGGTTTAAATAAGACAGGTTCCTCCAAGATCCTCTCTAATGATGTTCTCATCATTTGCACCTGAGCTGGTGCACCTGATTCTAATTTTAGGTATTTGAAGTAGTGATAAATGTGGGGGTGTACTTACTTTTTCCACATGCGAAATTTGCATTTATGTTTATTTAAATTATACAATGGACTATAAAATGTAAATGTTTCATGATATTTGTTATATTATATCACCTTTATCTATCAACATTCTTGAAATGAAGATCAAATAGCTGCATGTTGAAATATGTTGAAAAAGTCAAAACTTTACATGGGGTGTACTTACTTTTTCACGTGACTGTATATGTATGTATGTCCCTTCCACTGTCATTTTGCAGATTTATTCCCTTTAAAATTCGTTGGTCCGATTGACACAATTTTCACCATAGAGGAGCACCTCCTCCTGCCGAATTTTAAAATGATAATTATGATGACATCGGTCACGTGATACGGGAGCCATCTTGGAAAAACCGAAAACCTTTGTACCACCATATCTCCAAAACCACTCCATGGAAACGTATGTTAATGATGATATCTAAGGTGCCTTCATTTTGACATCATAAATCGACAACTACAGCGTTTGATCTGATCAGTATGAAATTTATTGAGTGTGATGTAGGGATAAATTGGTCAAAGAACCAGCTTTAGAGGCCATTTTTCCCCGCAGAGCAGGGGTTGGCCTTTTTCTGGCACCATGGCCCCCTTTTTGAAGCAATGTTTTATGGCCGGATGCCCTTCCTGCCGCCAACCCTGTTAGTCGCCTCTTGTGATACATAGGGAATTACCAGGGAGCTAGTACTCAATTTGCCGACCTCGGAAGGAAAACAGGCTGAGTCAACCCCCCTGGTGTTAATTCAGTGATCAATCGGGATTCGAACCCAGGATCCTAGGATCCCAAGCCTGCACCCTAACCGCTAAGCCAAGGAACCCAGGATCCGAGGATCCCAAGCCTGCACCCGAACCGCTAAGACAAATAACCCAGGATCCTAACCGCTAAGCAAAGGAACCCAGGATCCGAGGATCCCAAGCTTGCACCCGAACTGCTAAGCCAAGGAACCCAGGATCTGAGGATCCCAAGCTTGCACCCGAACCGCTAAGCCAAGGAACCCAGGATCCTAGGATCCCAAGCCTGCACCCGAACCGCTAAGCCAAGGAACCCAGGATCCTAGGATCCCAAGCCAGCACCCGAACCGCTAAGCCAAGGAACCCAGGATCCTAGGATCCCAAGCCGGCACCCGAACCGCTAAGCCAAGGAACCCAAGATCCTAGGATCCCAAGCCGGCACCTGAACCGCTAAGCCAAGGAACCCAGGATCCTTGGATCCCAAGCCGGCACCCGAACCGCTAAGCCAAGGAACCCAGGATACTAGGATCCCAAGCCGGCACCCTAATCGCTAAGCCAACGAACCCAGGATCCTAGGATCCCAATCTTGCACCCGAACCGCTAAGCCAAGGAACCTCGGATCCCAAGCCGGCACCCTAACCGCTAAGCCAACGAACCCAGGATCCTAGGATCCCAAGCCGGCACCCGAACCGCTAAGCCAAGGAACCCAGGATCTTAGGATCCCAAGCCGGCACCCGAACCGCTAAGCCAAGGAACCCAGGATCCTAGGATCCCAAGCCGGCACCCGAACCGCTAAGCCAAGGAACCCAGGATCCTAGGATCCCAAGCCGGCACCCTAACCGCTAAGCCAACGAACCCAGGATCCTAGGATCCCAAGCCGGCACCCGAACCGCTAAGCCAAGGAACCCAGGATCTTAGGATCCTAAGCCGGCACCCGAACCGCTAAGCCAAGGAACCCAGGATCCTAGGATCCCAAGCCGGCACCCGAACCGCTAAGCCAAGGAACCCAGGATCCTAGGATCCCAAGCCGGCACCCTAACCGCTAAGCCAAGGAACGATCCTAGGATCCCAAGCTGGCACCCTAACTGCTGAGCCAACGAACCCAGGATCCTAGGATCCCAAGCCAGCACCCGAACCGCTAAGCCAAGGAGGAACGCAGGATCCTTGGATCCCAAGCCGGCACCCGAATCGCTAAGCCAACACCAAGCTTCAGGGATAAATTGGTCAAGAAAAAAAAATTGATAACGTCATCAGTCATTTGGTTCAGCAGCGTTTTTTTTTTTTCTATTGTATACTGAATCGAGGCTCGTGAAAGAGCTGACATTTACTTCACAAACAAAAATTTATTTTATTTATTATTTTTATTTATTATTTTATTTATTTTATTTTATTTATAATAAAATTTATTATTTTTTAAGGCGTAGCCAGTGGGGCAATGCCATCTGAAACAGCGTTTGTCTGTCCGTCCGGTGTATGGTACTGTATGTATGTATGTCCCTCACAAATGTCCACAAATCAGAGCTGAGGATCGATGAAATGACAGGGGAACAGCCGAGCCTCCAATCAGCAGATCCAAGGCCGGCTACGTCGTTGTTAGACTGTAGGTCTTGTTATTTTTCTGTGTTGGTCGAAGAAGTGCTCACGGCTTCATGCACAAAACGATTTGCTCTCTAAACAAAGTCACCACTTGCTAAGTGACAAAACTGGGCAAATGCTCGCACAAGTGTCACATCTTATGCTCGATGTATGTCGCTTTGATAAACTGGTAAATGAGCATTTAGAAACTGGTTCCAGTGCCCTCTGTAAGTTAGAACAGGATTAAGATTTTGTAATTTGTTCATGGCGCCCGCAATAGGACGCTTACTCTTCAAGCAGCGCGATCCATAATGTCCACCAACTTACAGATGATGACCTGCATATGGGACGTCCTGTTTAAGGTCCATCTGAGGGACTCGCCGTGGATGCAAAACAGGGATGGCTGTTCTATCGGTGTGCATCATAAGTCTTTGGAACAAGTCTGCAGCCATTTTAGGACATTGATCTTCACTTCCTTATCACGACTGAATTTTCTTTTCATGCAGTTGTTTCTTAAATGGCCCAAAGAGGTGAAAGTCACAAGGTGACAGATCATGGGCTGCAAGGTGTGTGGTTTAGATTATAACCTCCCACCCCATCTTGACAAGCGTTACACTGCTGAAATTTGCTGTTGTGTGAGGTTTGGTGTCGTCATGTGACACCAGTGGAGACCATTCCTTGCTGCCGACTGTGTGAAATACGTTGCAGGTATCACTGTGAGGGAGGCCATTGTAAAACTGTTTATTGTTCTTTCACCGGCAAGAAAATCCACCTGGATCATTTCTTGGCAACTCCAAAACACCGTAGCCAACACTTTTTCTGACAGATGTTGCGGTCATTACCTTCTTGGGTCGTGGGCAGTCATTGTGGTGCCATTCCATGCTCGAACATTTGCTTTCCAGTGTGTAACGCTGAACCCCAAATTTATCACAGATTACATGTTTCTTCAGAAAGTCATCTCGCTCTCCGTGACATTGTCGCGGAGGTTTAGATGCCACTGTCAGGTGGCCTTTTGATCAAAGGGAAGGTTTTTCAGGGGCTACTTTGCACTCCATTTTTGAGAACATGAAATTTATGTGTATGAAGGTCCCCACACTTCCGATACCTATTCCAACTTCTGCAATATCATGATGCACAGATGGGTGGCAGTTCCGCAGAATCGGTTGTCCAGATAATCTCGAGGTTATGGCAGGAGTCACGGAGCTACTGTTTCTGCAGAAGATCTTTGACCGATTGTCGCCCACCTTTGTCACCAAACTCTTTCGTAGGTATTCTGTGAATTTCAGCCGGTTTAACGTTCTGTTTCACAAAACATTTGAGCACATATTGATGTTACCCAGAACACGGTATAATGTTTGCTGCCATCATTGCTTTGTGTTTGGTGCGGTGTCGTTAAGTTTAATGATCATGGTCATGGTCATATGGCATGTTTGTGGCGGTTTCATGTGCCATGGTCATGCGTGCGGTTTCAGCCCATGCGTATGGTTTTGATGGGAATTCCTTGATGCTGTTAAATGATTTCACGGCTCAAAATGCACAGAAATACACGAGAACTGCACTCGGTAGAGAGCACACCTCCGCCAGGCTGAACAGGTCACGTTTTGTATCCACTGATAGGGCCGATCTGGATCTGGACGTGAACCAAAGTCTAATCGGCTTGTTCGTGTCACCTAACAAACTCATCTACCGAGTTTTGTCACAACTCTTCCACAGCGTACTGAGATCATGTTATACATGTGTCCTTGACGTTGTCCCGGTTAATGTTGTTTCGTTATGAAGTCTATAATAATTATTAGATACCAGGGCTTCAAAGAATGTCGTGATTATTTAACCATAACTCACTATTACATTTTCGGTCATTGTACAATACAGAATGTACATAGTACAATACAGAATATATATCTAGTACAATGCAGAATATATATAGTACAATACAGAATACATATATAGTACAATACAGAATATATATATCTAGTGCAATGCAGAATATATATAGTACAATACAGAATATATATCGCACAATACAGAATATATATCTAGTACAATACAGAATATATATCTAGTACAATACAGAATATATATCGTACAATACAGAATATATATCCTACAATACAGAATATATATCTGGTACAATACAGAATATATATATCTGGTACAATACAGAATATATATCTGGTACACTACAGAATATGGTGTTGTGGTTTTGGAATAAAGGCAAACCCCCCTCTTAGCTAGTTGCACCACAACATGCAGCCTCGCTTAGTTCAGTTATTTCTTATTGAATGTTAAGTATAGTCTCCTTTCTTGTGTTAGTATGCGTTGATGCAGGCAAGTAAGTGTTGGACTCATTGGGCTGGAATGACATGTGCTAGGGCCTGGAACAAGTCTGGAAGGCCCGAGGGAGGAGCTAATGGGGAGTGGCCGGTAAGCGGCAAGCAGCCAATGGGAGCTAAAGGGGAGTGGCCAGGGGAGGTGCTTGGAACATTTGGGTGGGACTCTGGGAGGGCGGGGGGGCTATAAAACCGGCCCGGATCCCCGAACTCTCTCTCTAGCCCAGGACTCCGAAGCACGAACTCTCTCTCTGTGGCCAAGCTCCCAGCTCTCTCTCTGCGCTCTGTGGTCGAAAGCACGCACTCTCTCTGTAGTCTGCGTTCTGCCCTGTTCTCTGCCGCCTGTCATAAGCGCTTTCGCAGGACGTTCTCTCCCGGGGCCCGAGACTCCAACGATCTTCCTGCCTGGGCTCCCTGCACGTGCGCGGTTGCCTCACTAACATTGGGACACGCCGGGCGGATTCCCGTGCGTGCACGACCGAGGCCGACGTCCGTGCCGCAAAGATCCTCAAGGGAACGCCCAACGAGCTGTCCGGGGCGAACTGCACCAACGACCGCGCTTGAGTGCGTTCTTTCTTCTTCATCCTTTCCCCGCGTGAGTGAAAGGGCCCTTGTCTGGGGAATTAAGTTAAGGACATTAAGTTTCTACCCTGTGTCTCTTTGCCCTGATCACTGCACAAATTATAAATAAACCTGTGTTCTTTTGCTTCCATTTGGCCGTTCACATCTCTTCCCAATTGGCCTCGCATTGTACGAGATAAAACCGCTCAATCGGGTTCAATAATAATTAACGGCACGGGTCACGTGACACGCAAACCGCTCGGGCGTATCAGACCAGCGTGACTCGTGCGAGGTTCAGCCCCCGTCTTCGCGGCGGCGTGTGTAAAGAAGGTACATGGGTATTTGACCAGAGACCCTTCCGCACGCTCGCTACGGTGGTGGCGGCTGGAATTGCTCCGCAATCCACCCCACGAGTGTAAAGTGGATAGCGGCCTCGTGGACTCAAAGGCCCGAGGGGGAAAAAGGTTTAACCCCCCTTTGTACGTCGACGGGCTCAAGATACGCAACAATATATCTTCTACAATACAGAATATACATAGTGCAATACAGAATATTTATCTAGTACAATGCAGAATATTGTTACAGATACGACTTTGATGGTATGGTGGGCCGAGCGGGATGGCCGCCGTATCCGTACAAGTTACCCCGATTGCACCCGGGGTTGACTAATCGCGCTATGCTAGACCAATGAAGGAAAAAGAAGACACCCGGCTGGGTTATAATGACACAATACGACACCAGGGGTTCAGTTCTCAAGACCTCCGGAGGAGGTTATATTAAGGCGGAAGGTTAGATTACAGGGACAAGAGGGAAACATAGGAAGGTGGGCACTTAGACACAACCTTATATTATTCCCGACAGACCACAGAGAAACAGGACAAAAACTGACTCACACGGGGATTGATGGCTAGGAAAGCGGGTATTCGATGGCCAGCACAAGGTGCACCTTGTGCTCAGGGACAGGATGGCGCGGCCCAACAGATGCAGGAGGTCTCTCAGCGCTCGAGGTGGCGTCTTGTCGTCTCAAGCTGGGGGCGCATCTGACGTCACGTCCGGCAAGCGGCTGCGTATATCCGGCGGGGAGTGACACGCCCTCGGCTCGTTAGCTCCGCCTCGTGGAATCGGCACGTTGCTTCTCATTGGGTGCGTGCGGGGGGGGTTACTGGCTCCGCCCCTGACGAGGAGCTGACAGCCAGCCCCTTCGGGGTAACCCCGTGGAGCGCATGGTCTGGAGCTAATCGAGCCGGTGTGAGGACGCATCCTCCCCCGCTCCGCCGCCATCTCCTCTGTTGTTGTTGTAATTGTTGTTGTAGTTGTTGTTATTGTTGTTGTTTGGGGAAGAAGATGGGAGGAGGTATGGGAAAGGTCCTAAACTCACTACTGATGCCATATAATCACATTCTGGTGCAACGAAGAGTCATAATTAATGGAGACGAGGCCTTAACTGACATAGAATAAGAATAACTAGGAAGATGTCCGAAAGTTGTCTACCTGTGGTGCGGTGGACCTGGGCACGACATTTAATGGGGGAATAAGGGGAAGGTCGGCTCTACTGATTGTTATTTACATGCAATGGGACTAGGGAATGGGGGATCGGGGAAAGTTGGGGAGTATTGGAGAAAATAGGGGAATATTTACAAGCGGATATGGAGGCCAAATTCCATATTCGCAACATTGCACCCTTCTCTACCCTCGGGGCGTCCCGACCCGATAAATTTTTACCTACTTTAGTGTGGCACGCAATGTAGTTCCCTCTACTATTAACTCTACCCTGAGTGCGACAGTTTTACAGATATTCACAAATGAGTAAATATGTCCCCCTGCGACGTTGCACCCTTCTCCTCACAGAAACACACCCACAGGATAACCGAATCCGGAAAGAATTCGCAAACTACACATACAGCCGGTAGGGAGCATTATTTACAAGATTACGCTGATATCTACACTACGATCCAGGACCTGTCTTTGGAGGAACACATGCAGATGTTATGCATAGAGAGAGCGCGCTTGCCAACATCGATACACCAACCCACGAGTGCTCTGTGGCCGACGGCCTTTAATAACGTGCAGAGCACCCTTCCCGAGCATCAACAGCACCACCCCACCACCAATCGGTGCAGTCACCATTGTTCATTGGAATAAAAATAAATTCGACAACCCCTAACCCTGCAGGTGTCTCTTGCTCTTCTTGTGGTGCACTTGGTGTTAATTAACAGTGGTTCACCTTTATGGCATAGGTGCCACGTTGACCCATAGGTCCTTCCACGGGTGGTGCTTGGCCGCAAAAGAGCTGCGGTCCATTGTGGGTGGCCACAAACATTGCGGTCCATATGGTGTATCGATCCAGGCAGCCAACAGCGAAAGTGCAGGCCCACAACTGCGTAGCCAGCACCTCTCTCTCCTCTCTCTCTACCCCAAAGCCAGATCCTCGGAGGTGGGAGACAAAAGAAGAAACAAGTGAGTAAGGTGGTAAGGGCGCAAAAGTGCACGCAATACAAGATGATGCACACTGGGGGCACATGGGAACCAGGTGAGACAGGTACGTTCCTATCGTACGCCCCCCCCCCCCACCAGGTAACCTACATGGCCCCTCCCTTATCCCTTACTGTATCCACAAAACACAACACTACCCATAAACATCTACTTTACAAATCAACAAACATCCCTACTGTCTTCCCCGTTCCTCCCATAAACCAAATTCGTCTTCTCTCCCTCCTAACCAATCAAATTTGCCATTTTCAACTCTCATCAAAATTTGCCATCTCCAACTCAACATCATAATTTGCCATTACCAATTCATCATCAGTCCCTCCTAGGGAGGGAGAGATGGAATCACCCCAATGTCTCATCCACGTCGTGATGCGTCTCACAAATCCTCACAGCAATCTCATTTCCTGCACACAGAACAAAGAAAACACAGGTGTGGAGTCATCATCATCACCACAGGTAAGTGGCTGCGTATGGTGCAACAGGTTCATCAATCCTAACTATCTCCTAAATGACTTTAACAACTTTACACTACCCGGGGGCTTTCTCCGGCCAAACCATTGGCCCTCTTACACTATGGGTTCTAAAAACCAATTCCCATTGGCCAAATTGTGGTGCTCTTCAATTTGGGGTCTCACTCCCCCGATTCATCTCCCGGTGCCCTCGCACAATTTCCGGGCTGTGGCGTGTACCTCTCCCAGCGGGTCTACCCACCTGCACACCTCCACCACTGCGGTTGCCTCCGAGCTTACCTGCTCCTTACCCTAACCTAACTACCTGGGGAAGGCCCTCTGGCACTCTCCCCACTCGGTGCCCTCTCTGGCACTGGGCTACCCGGGTCCATCCTCCGGATCCTCGGGCCCCATCCACAACTCTACCGGCTCCCAGAGCCCACCTGCGGCCTCACCTGGCCGACATCCTCACAGTGGTGGAGTGCCCAACCAACTACACACACTAACAGGCTACACGCCCAGCCATTTCCACAACACTAATGCACCCATCCACAACACCATTCTGCAACCGCACCACAGATGCCAATATCCAACCACAATTTACCTGTACCCTCTACCTAACACTTACACTACCCGCCCCGGGTACTCGTGAAAGGGGTCCACTCTTCCCCCATCCACACCTTCGCACCATGCACACCACTCCGTACCACTTACTCCAACTCTCTCCACACACCTGTACCTGCACACCTGTGCTCTCACACCTGGTGCCACCTGCACCCTTCTCTCCCCAAGCGCATTCGCGCTGATCCACACACTCACTACTCACACACTGCTCCACACACCTGTCCAGTTGCACACCTGTGCAATCACACCTGTTCAATTCTCACAAACACGGCATCATCTCAGCTAACTACTCCCTTCTGAAACTTGCGCTTCCCAGTCGTCCCTTTAAACTATTGCGCTCCCTCGTCATTATCATCCACACTAATCTACCTGCGTCCCCACTACAGGTATCAGTCACTAACTAACCTTAACGTTACCTAAGGTCATCTTCTCTAGATCCCTACACACCATATCCTAACCCACCCGGGCTAGTTTTCACTGCCATACACCCCATAAACTATTGCTCCTTTGCCCCCCACCTGTGAGGGATGGTGGATTTGCCATCCCACCACATCGGGGGTCTCTCACTACCAATTTTGCACATCAAATTTCAACAAATCAAAAATTTGGCCAATCACTGCCCATCATCTGCCAATCACTACTGCCAATCCTTTGCCAATCATCAAATTTTGTTTTTCTCTAATTTTGGGTCCAAAACACTAACCTCATCACCCAGTCGACTCACTAATACCTCTCGGTGCGCCACTCCCTGTCCAAAGCCCGGCTTCGTGAAGCCAAGCAATGGATGCTGGTTGTTTTGTGCCAGCGGCTGGATGCGTCCGGCACTCGGTGCAGGGACGGGGGCTTACCCGGGCCGAGATCCCACACACCACCTCGGCGTGGAACCATCCAATGCCCCGATCTAGACCTGCCGGCACGTCTCACCAAAAAGTGGTCGCCATGACGACCCTTTCTATCGGGCTGCCAGCTCCGCCTAGTGGAGCACGGACGCGGCCGTTCAAAGCGAGGCCCAGCACGCACCGAGGGCCCGATTCGGCTATAAGTCGTTCTAAACTCTATCCCGTCTAACGTCGATGCTTCACCTGGACGCTTACACCCCGCAGCCCGTTCCTTGCTCACACATCCAGCTGTGCCCATGCTCCTCGTACCCTTCCTTACACACCCAGGTACACCCATTCCACTCACAGCCTTGGACACACACCTGACCACCGAACACTTTGGCACACATTCGTTGCTCGCACACCTCACCAATACACCTCTTCGCGCCCCCTCCTCGGTCACCTCCTCTGTGACAATCACAGGTGTGCTCTCATTCGCACACCCAACCACGTGCCTCACCACCAACTCCAGCGTGCATTCCCACTCACGCTCTACCATTCCAGGTGTACATCCTTCCATCCCAGGTGTACATCCTCGCTCACCTGTCGCAACTAACTCACGCTCCATGTCACTCTCACTACTTTCACCTCCATTCCTGACAGCGCACTCACCCTTACTCTTGACAGCGCACTCTTTCCTCGTGCACCTGCCCGTCACACACCTTTCTCGCGCACACTCTCCCGTTACACCCTCTGTAACACTCACCACAGGTGGACACTCTTCCTTACTTCTGACAGCGCACTCTTTCCTCATGCACCTGTCCGTCACACACCTTTCTCGCGCACACTCTCCCGTCACACCCTCTGTAACACTCACCACACCGCGCTCCCATGTGCTTCCTCGCACCCGCGCTACGACCGACTCACTCTCGCCAGCACACTCACTCCTTGGCACGCACTTTTTCCTCACACACCCCAGAGTCGGATTTTCTCGCACACCTCCTTTTTCGCACACCAGACCTGTCGCACACTTCACCAACGGCCTCTCACGAACACCCGGGTCCATCTCGACCCCCAAGCTCCTTAAATCCCCTGGCGCATCATACGCACGACCATATTGGTCACCACTTACACCGGGTCCTCTTCCTCTTCGCTTCTCCTCCATCACCTGCGAATCCCTCATCCGGTTAATGAGCACATCATCACGATCCAAACACAGACTTTGGACCAATTCTTTTATCTCCTCTTTTATCTCTTTCTTATCCCCTCTCCGTCGCTTTTTAATTTCGCTCACCCCTTCTTCCACTTCTTCTAATTTTTGCTTCATCTCCTTCATCTCTTCGTGCGCCCCTTTAAGTTCTTCCTCTAACTCCACTTTATTTTTTTCTATGTGCTCCCGCACCTCCCGCTCTTTAACCTCCATTACCTCTACCACCTTGTCCATTTTCCTCGTCAGGTCCTCATGTACCGTCTGACACTCTTTTTTAATTACCCCTACGTCCTTTTTCATCTCCTTCTGTGTCGATTTTAAACCCTCTATTACCGCTGTGTTCTTCTTTACCTGGTCCCCCAACTCCTTTTGTCCCACTGTCAGTTGTTCTACTCCCAGCGTCAACTCCTCTATACCACCTTGCAATTTTACAGTCCCCTTTCTCACCTCTTTCTCCATGCGCTCCTTACAGTGCCTCACCTCCTCGCGCACTCCTCCGACCTCCTCACTCACTCCTCTTCTGATCTCCTCTCCCATCACTTGCATCTCCTGCCCAGATGCCACCCTCATCTGCTCCATTTCCTCCCTGTGAGCATCCAGTTTGGTTTCTACCCCCATTCTGACCCCCTCTATCTGCTGCTCCATTTGTTTAACTTCCCTTTCCGCTTGGTCCCTCATGTCCCTCAATTTGCCTTCCATACTGTTTTCTAACCCCTCTAACCCATTTTTCACTCCCTCTATCTGATTCTCCTGGGCAGCCATTCTATTTTCTACCCCCATTAACCCATTTTTCACTTCTTTTATCCCGTTGTCTAACCCCTCAAAATTATTGTCTATCTTCCCAAATTTCTTGTCTAACTCCTCAAAATTATTGTCTAACCCCTCACTGGTACCCCTCGCTTCGTCCCTCATTACCCCCATTTGCTCACTCTGAGCCCTCGCTTCGTCCCTCATTACCCCCAATTGCTCACTCTGAGCATCCATCCGGTTCCCCATTTGTTCCCTATCAGCCCTCATTCCCATCATTATTCTGCTTTCCATTTCTTCATTATTCTTGTCCATAAGGGCCTTCATTTGCATAAAAAACAAATTCCAATCCACCGGGGGCGCTGCCACGGTCGCTGGCGCGGTGATCAGCGAGGCGCCATTTTGCGCGCCCGCTTCTTCGTGCGTGACGGCGCTATTTTGCGAACCTGCCGCCCTCACTGCTTCGCTCTCCTCCTGTCCCTCATTTTGGTCCTGGATCGACCCTGCTTCACTCTCCCCTACCGGACCCCAGCTGTCTTGATCCGCCATAGCGCGACTTGCAAAATTCGAGTTTCGTAAAACAAATACAAATTTCGGCCGCTCCAAATTTTGACCAAATTTTTTTTTTCCTCTATTCGTTTTTTTTTTCAAAATTTGGTCGGGCCTCGAATCTCACTCCCGACACCAATTGTTACAGATACGACTTTGATGGTATGGTGGGCCGAGCGGGATGGCCGCCGTATCCGTACAAGTTACCCCGATTGCACCCGGGGTTGACTAATCGCGCTATGCTAGACCAATGAAGGAAAAAGAAGACACCCGGCTGGGTTATAATGACACAATACGACACCAGGGGTTCAGTTCTCAAGACCTCCGGAGGAGGTTATATTAAGGCGGAAGGTTAGATTACAGGGACAAGAGGGAAACATAGGAAGGTGGGCACTTAGACACAACCTTATATTATTCCCGACAGACCACAGAGAAACAGGACAAAAACTGACTCACACGGGGATTGATGGCTAGGAAAGCGGGTATTCGATGGCCAGCACAAGGTGCACCTTGTGCTCAGGGACAGGATGGCGCGGCCCAACAGATGCAGGAGGTCTCTCAGCGCTCGAGGTGGCGTCTTGTCGTCTCAAGCTGGGGGCGCATCTGACGTCACGTCCGGCAAGCGGCTGCGTATATCCGGCGGGGAGTGACACGCCCTCGGCTCGTTAGCTCCGCCTCGTGGAATCGGCACGTTGCTTCTCATTGGGTGCGTGCGGGGGGGGTTACTGGCTCCGCCCCTGACGAGGAGCTGACAGCCAGCCCCTTCGGGGTAACCCCGTGGAGCGCATGGTCTGGAGCTAATCGAGCCGGTGTGAGGACGCATCCTCCCCCGCTCCGCCGCCATCTCCTCTGTTGTTGTTGTAATTGTTGTTGTAGTTGTTGTTATTGTTGTTGTTTGGGGAAGAAGATGGGAGGAGGTATGGGAAAGGTCCTAAACTCACTACTGATGCCATATAATCACATTCTGGTGCAACGAAGAGTCATAATTAATGGAGACGAGGCCTTAACTGACATAGAATAAGAATAACTAGGAAGATGTCCGAAAGTTGTCTACCTGTGGTGCGGTGGACCTGGGCACGACATTTAATGGGGGAATAAGGGGAAGGTCGGCTCTACTGATTGTTATTTACATGCAATGGGACTAGGGAATGGGGGATCGGGGAAAGTTGGGGAGTATTGGAGAAAATAGGGGAATATTTACAAGCGGATATGGAGGCCAAATTCCATATTCGCAACAATATATATAGTGCAATACAGAATATATATAGTACAATACAGAAATATATATCTGGTACCATACAGAATATATATCTGGTACAATACAGAATATATATCTGGTACAATACAGAATATATATCTGGTACAATACAGAATATATATCTGGTACAATACAGAATATATATCTGGTACAATACAGAATATATATCTGGTACAATACAGAATATATATAGTACAATACAGAATATATATCTGGTACCATACAGAATATATATCTGGTACAATACAGAATATATATCTGGTACAATACAGAATATATATCTGGTACAATACAGAATATATATCTGGTACAATACAGAATATATATCTGGTACAATACAGAATATATATCTGGTACAATACAGAATATATATCTGGTACAATACAGAATATATATCTGGTACAACACAGAATATATACATTATCTGGTACAATACAGAATATATATCTGGTACAATACAGAATATGTATCTGGTACAATACAGAATATATATATATCTGGTACAATACAGAATATATATCTGGTACAATACAGAATATATATCTGGTACAATACAGAATATATATCTGGTACAACACAGAATATATATCTGGTACATTATAGAATATATATCTGGTACAATACAGAATATATATCTGGTATCATACAGAATATATATCTGGTACAATACAGAATATATATCTGGTACAATACAGAATATATATCTGGTACCATACAGAATATACAGACTTGGCATTTAATATGGAATATTTTTTTTTTCTTGACTTGGGTTTACTTTCTTAACTCAGTATATCAATCTGGTGAGTTTCTTTTACACTTTGGTGATTTATTTGTTAAAAGAACCATGTCACTCATTGTCTCTCGCAGCAAGAAGTCAACAACAGGATTATATCACAGGTGGCGTGGCAAAATGTACGGACAGGTGGATTTGATGATTGGCTTCACAGTCGGGTATACAAGGGTTGTTGCGTTCTGTATTAGTGGAAAACAACTGCGGCACGTCTCCAAAAGTTATTTCCGCTTCCTCTGGAGATGGTCCGTCAACTCGACAATGCTGTTTGTCATGGAGTGGTGGCTTTACGAAATTACGGCATGAAACAGCATGCTATTGCTCGGCAGTATGGCATCACTCAAGGTCAGGTGTCAAAGATCCTGAAACGAAATGCTCAGAGGGGTGTCCCTACTCCAAGACCGAAACCAGGACATCCCCGCAGAACCACAAGGAGGGATGATCGCCAGCTGCACCGGTTAGTCCGCAATGGCCGTACCAAGTCAGCTAATCGGCTAAGGGCTGAGTGGCAGCAACTGACAAATGTGCCTGTATACAGAAGGCTAGTCAACCAACGACTGGTTCAAGCAGGCTATCGTGCCAGGCGTCCCCTGAGAAAGCCGTGACTATATACTATATATATATAGTACAATACAGAATATATATATAGTACAATACAGAATATATATCTTGTACCATACAGAATATATATCTTGTACAATGCAGATATATATATATAGTACAAACCACCTGTCTAGTGCAATATAACAACAACAACAACATGCATTTTAAAGGCCATTTTCCCTACTAGAGCGGGGGTTAGCCTTGCGGTTCCCATGACAATCTTCTCCATTTTGCCCTATTTTCTGCATCTCTCCTTGTTAACCCTCTTGCCCGCATTTCTTCTTCCGCCATCTTTCGCCAAGTCTTTCTTGGTCTTCCCCGTCCTCTACTTCCTTCTACATTCATTTCCATCACTCTTCTCAACCAGTCACTTTCATCCTTCCTCAACACATGACCAAACCATCTCAACCTGTTCCTCTTCACAGCATCAATCACAGGCTCTATTCCCATCATCTTTCGCAATTCATCATTTGTCTTCCCCTCTCTCAACGATACTCTGCACATCCGTCGAACCATTCGCATTTCCACCCTTTCCAACCTTCATTGCTGCTCTACGTTCATTACCCATGTCTCGCTCCCATAAATCATAACACTTCTCACACATGCAGCATACACCTTTCCCTTCAGCTTCAATGACACTCCCCTCATCATCAGCAAGCCACTCAGTTCCCGAAACTTCTTCCATGCACATCTCACTCTAGCAACCGTTGCCAAGTCTGATCCACCTTCTCCATTCAGCATGTCTCCGAGGTAGCAAAATGTTTTCACACCTTCCAGCTTCACGCCGTCTCCAAGATCCAACTCAACATTTCCTCCATCTGCAGCTCCCCATGTGCACACCTTACATTTGAATGTAGCTGCCACACTGGTTAATGACCCTTTCAAACCACTACATTTTTGATGAACCCACTCAGCGCACATTGTACATTGAATGGAGTTCACTCCGACACCCTTCCTACACACAGCACAGGGCCACTTCCCAGTTCTTTCACCTCACCACATGCTTTACCACTTGCCATCACCTTCGTCTTTCCGATATTCACCTTCAGACCTTTTGTCTCCATACATTCCTTCCACTTGTTCATCTTTTCCTTCAGTCCATCCATACTTTCCGCAAGCAACACCAGATCATCTGCATACAACAGCTCCCACGGTAAACCCTCCTTTACGGTCTGAGCCAGCACCTCCATCACAGCTACAAATAGTAGTGGACTGAGTACCGACCCCTGATGCACTCCCACCTTCACCTCAAACTCACCACTGTTCCCGTCCTTCGTTCTTACAGCTGTGCGCGCTCTTTTGTACATTGCCATCACTACTCTGATCAACCATTCCTCCACTCCTAACTTCCTCAATGCCCATGTCAATACTTTGCGTGGAACCCTATCGAATGCTTTCTCCAGATCAACAAACCCAAGAAACAACTTCTTCCTCTTCTCCATGTACTTCTCCTGCAACTGCCTCACAATGAAAAGCGCGTCTGTCGTTCCTCTTCCTGGCATAAATCCAAACTGCATTTAGTCGACCTTCTCTTTCTTCCTTATCCTCCTCTCCAACACCCTTTCCAATACCTTCATTCCATGCTCCAATAACTTTATCGCTCGGTACGAGCCACACTCCAGAGGGTCACCTTTCCCCTTGTATAGAGGGACGAGGGTACTCAGTTCCCAATCCACTGGAATGCGGCCTTCTTTCACCACCAGATTACAGATCTCTGTCATTCTCTTCACACCCCAACTTCCTGCTACCTTCAACATATCTCCCACAACTCCCGTCGGCCCTCCCGCTTTTCTACCCTTCATTGCTTTTATCGCTTCCTCAACTCCCTTCTCAGTTATCTTCTCTGCCGGTCCTAAAACTGGGTTACTCTCTATGTTGCCATCCCATTCATTCTCTGTATTCAACAGTATTTCCATATATCTTTTCCATCTTCCTTTAATTCCATCTGGGTCGACAACGATTTGTCCCACTTCATCCTTCAAGCAACTCACCCCCATCACATCACACCTCTCTTTCGCTATCTGCGTTGCAATCCTGAATACTGCTTTCTGACCTTCTTCCGAATCCAAGCGTTCTCCGAACATTTTCCTACATGCCTCCTGCGCCTTTGCTACCTCTTTCTTTGCAGCCTTCCTGGCTGCCTTATAACTTTCATGCTCTGCTGTTTATGCTCCCGTACCCTTCGCCTTCTGCCACTCCTTGAACTTCTTCCTCTTCTCGTCAATCTTCTTTCCAACTTCTTCATCCCACCACCATGTTTCCGAGTGCCTCGGTGGTCCTTTTGTCCATCCACATACCTCACCAACGACTCCCAACAGACCAGCTTTCATTGACATCCAACCACTTTCAAGCTCAACCACATCAATCATCCTCGACCCTACTCAGCCTCTCTTTTACTGCCTCCCTTACTGTCACCTCTTTCAACCTCCACACCTTCATTCTCGGTTGGTACTTCACCCGCCGAGCTCTCCTCGCACCTTTCACCCTTATGTCGCAGACAACCAAGTGGTGCTGTGAAACAGCCTCCTCCCTCGGGATCACCTTTGTGTCCCGGAGGTGCCCCCTATCTCGCCTACGCACCATCAGGTAGTCGACGGTTGTCGTCGACCCACCTGACGTGTATGTAACAAGCTTATTATCCTCTTTCTGTAACTGAGTATTACAAATCAACAAATCAGCTCCATCAGCAAACTCCAAAATCCTTTCACCTTCTCCATTTCTCACACCATATCCGTAACCCCATGAACTCCCTCAAAACCATCCATACTCCTTCCCACATGTCCATTCAGGTCTCCTCCTACCACAACAACTTCCTCATCTTTCACGTTTTCCATCAGCTTCTCTATCGCACACCAGAACTTGTCCTTCTCTTCATCGCTTCGACCAACCTGCGGAGCATATCCCGAGATGACGTTCACCAAGAGCTTTCCAATCATCATTTTCACCATCATCAACCTATCACTCACTCTAGTCACACTCACCACACTGTCTACAAACTCCTCAGAAAACAGGACACCAACACCATTCACACCCTCCAGGCACCCTTGCCACATAAACTTGTATTTCTGTCCCTGCCTACCCTTCACCATTCTCACACCACTTCCCTTCCATCTCGTCTCTTGCACACAACATATGTCCACTCTTCTTCTGACCAATACTTCCACCACTTCTCCTGATCTCCCTGTCATTGTCCCTACATTCCATGTCCCAAACCTCAGAAACCGATCTCCACTTTGGGCTATACCCTGCCCATATGTAGTTGTAATTGTCATGGTTCTCTTTTTGAGGCAGTTTTTATGGCCGGATGCCCTTCCTGACGCCAACCCTCTTAGTCGTCTCTTACGACACGCAGGGATACGGTGTACCTATTCTAATCCAGGGTACACACTGGGAAACGTTTAAAACATGGAAATTATGGGGAGGGTGGTGGGGGGAGGGGGGGGGGTGGGAGGGCGGCGTCAGCATCTAGTGCAATACAGAATATATAAATATTGTACAATACAGAATATATATCTAGTACAATACAGAATATATGTCTAGTACAATACAGAATATATATAGTACACTACAGAATATATATCTAGTACAATACAGAATATATATAGTACAATACAGAATATATATCTAGCATATAAAACCACCTTTGGAGGCCATTTTTTCCCCGCAGAGCAGGGGTTGGCCTTTTTGGGGCACCTTGGTCCCCTTTTTGAAGCAGTATTTTATGGCCGGATGCCGTTCCTGCCGCCAACCCTGTTAATCTCCTCCTGCGACACACAGGGAATTACCAGTGAACTGGCACTCAAATTTGCCGACCTCAGAAGGATGACGGGCTGAGTCAACCCCCCTGGAATTAATTCAGCGATCGACCGGGATTCAAACCCAGGATCCTAGGATCCCAAGCCGGCACCCGAACCGCTAAGCCAACACCAGGCTAATATATATCTAGTACAATACAGAATATATATAGTACAATACATAATATATTGTCGCGCGGACCCTTCCGGTTAACACCAGGGCTCGCGGATGGACCAGAACGGATTTACTTGAGGCGATAACCAAACACGGATTCTACTTATGTAGTGCGGGAAGAAGAAGGGAAGTGGAAGCTGCGGTAAAAGCGCGTACCTGTGGAAGGCGAACGAACTCAAACAGAACCAGATTTGTGGGGAATGGAAAATAATACAAGGGTTTATTGCAATAAGAATCGGGACAGGGAAACGCGGCGATAAATCTAATTCCTAAATTGGGATCCCACACACCGACTTCAGAAACGAACAAGGGAAGATGAATTAATAAAAAGAAATGTCGTGCACTGTAAAATGTTCTTTGGGTGCGGCCTTATCTTGTCTGTCGTCTTGTATTGTCTGCCGTCCAAACACGGCTCCATTCTGCCCCGCTCACGTGCCACCAGGCCTCGCTCCAAGCTCCAATCGATCGCACACCACGAGGTCCCTCGCTCCAAACTCCAAGCTCCAGAAGCACCGATCGCACATGAGGCCCCAAAGCACCAAAAGCACCGCTCCAAGCACCACGCAGATGGCGAGCCAAGACCAACAGGACCTCTCAAGACCAAGAGGAAAAACACAGAGAGCACAAGACAGCCAGGGAGGGACATGCTGCAAGAGGGTTTGAGCTGCAAGAGCAAGAGAGACTCGATGTGCCAGAGCGAACTGCTGAAATGCAAGAGGGAAAATGTCGTTCGGCGCGCCCCTATATAACCTTGCGGCGGTGACGTCAGCCTTGGTGTGCCACCCAATCAGTGCCCTCCACCGAATCACAGGCCTGTAGCGTGGTCATATCTCATGCTACTCGAGGCCTGCCGGAGGTGTAGCTGGCTGCGGCCGATGCGGCGGTGCCCTGAACTGGCCTCTTGCCTGTTCTCTTCCGAAGTCCTTGTCAGGGAAGGGAATTATTTAATGTACTAAGGGCCTGTCGCAGTGTTTAAATGAGTATGCATTGCCATAAGGGACAAAGGTTTGACTACCGGGTTTGACACACAGGGGCTGTTAGCTTAATCCCGACACTATCTAACACAAACATCCTGGTATGTTCACAAGCAGACATCTCAACCCGACAAACCGGGCTACACAGAACTTATTACAAGGTAGATTCCCTATCGCGACAGTCGAAGCATGTTACCTATTCAGATCTACCTGGCTCTAGATTTTGCTCTACCCCCAGACATAACAATATATAGTACAATACAGAATATTGCTAAGGTTTTGAGATTGACACATTGAAGTCATTAAAGGTTAAAGGGTTGCCCCCCATAGTTAGTCACACGAGCAACATAGGCCCATTTGTAGTATAGTTATGTCTTTGTATGTGTAAGAATAGGCCATTTCCCCTCTTAGTACCTGCGTTGTGTAAAGACAGAAAAATAGGCTTTACTTGCCACCGATTTCCCAGCCACCCTAGCCTCGATCCTGTTTGTTAAGCATTGGTTGCCCACTAGTCGAGTAACACAAGGTAGGCCTAAAAAGGGTGGGGCCGGCGTTAAGGTCGGGGAGCGGCAGCGGGAGACGGCAAGAGCCACCAACCAATCAGGGCTTTAGTGGCATGGCATGAGAGGGCGTGCTGAGGCGCGTCTGGTGAGTTCAAGAAGGTTCGCGGGGCGTGCCTATATAACGCGCTGCGCAAAGCCCTCGAAAGGACTTGAGGGTGTTTGCTCGTTGTGAAAGGACTTGGTCAAAGGACTTGTTGGGAGAGGACTCGCACGCCAGGACTCGCAGAGGAGAGAGAAAGGATTCGGACTCGCAAGATAAGCGCGTTGTTTGGAGAACTTGCGGAGGATACGCGCGTTGTTTAAGGACTTGCGCAGAGAGAGAAGAAGAGGCGTTGAACTGTGCCAAGTACGCGGGCGAAGCCAGACGCGCCGGTAACGCTTATTACGCTTTCCAGCCACGCGAGTAAATGCAGTAATAGCCGCAAGTGAATAACCGCCAGCTGCGTCGAAGTCAGCTCCCTACCAATTCGCCCCGTGATAACTCGCTCCATTCAGACGACACGCGGAGAGCTCCTGCCTTCACCTACTCCAAAGGACGTGCCGGGGACCGGAGAGGGCTGCATGAGAGCCATCCCTGGGCGAGCTGGTGAACATCGTCCTGCCATCTGCAAGCCCCGTGTGAGTGTGTGTGTGTGAGACCGGCCCGTGTCCTTGGGATTAAGTATAAGACTGTTTTAAGGATTTCTCTGTGTCTCTGCTCTTGAACCCTTGTACATTGTAAATAATAATAATTAAACCTGTTATTCCTTTGCTTCCCAATTCGATCGCCTTTGTGATTTCTCCATGGACGAAGCGTGGTACGAATAGGAACCGTTGAATCGGGGTCTAGTAAGTGATAACGGCACGGATCGCGTGTACGCAACCGCTCGGCGTATCAACACACGTGGTTCGTGCGGGAATTATCTCCTCGCTTCAGGGCAGCGCGAGTATTTAGGTAATAGCGAATTTGGTCCTAATACCCCATTTCGCGCTGTCCGGAAGGGACGTCATAGGTCCTGGGTCGCGCTGGTCAGTCAAAGACAAGGGGACTAATCCCCCCTTGGTAAGGGGAGAAGGCCGGCGGCGAATCCGCAACAATATATATAGTACACTACAGAATATATATTGTACAATCCAGAATATATATAGTACAATACAGAATATATATCTCGTACAATGCAGAATATATAAATATAGTACAATACAGAATATATAAATATAGTACAATACAGAATATATATCTAGTACAATACAGAATATATATAGTACAATACAGAATATATATAGTACAACACAGAATATATATATATCTAGTACAATACAGAATATATATCTAGTGCAATACAGAATATATATCTCGTACAATACAGAATATATATCTAGTGCAATACAGAATATATTGTAGCGGCTGCCGCTGAGTTTTCACAATCGCCTTGCACCTATCAAGGACGCGGAGCGATCACCATGCCGGGCTCGTCCAGGACGCCCAGGCCCGCGCTCAACTTGCCAGGCCGCAGCCAGGACGCTGGGCCACGCCCCCTGGCGCCGGGCCTGGGCAAACCCCCTGGCGGAATAGATATATATTGCTGACTGATAAACGGTTTTTCAGAGTGCCTGAGTGTTTGATTTCATTAAAGCAACTCAGATGAATTCTAGCTTTTTGTCGCGTCCATTCTTCCGATCGACGTGGGAGCCCCGGCTCCTTCATTGGTGACCTATCGACATGGACACGGCAGTCGCCCTTAAACTGCCTACCTTCTGGGAGGCTCACGCGGCGGTTTGGTTCGCACAGGCGGAGTCCCTGTTCGCCCTGCGAGGCATCACGGCCGACGACACCCGCTTCCACCATGTGGTAGCTGCGCTCGGGTCGGTTACCGCGGCCCGCGCCCTGAGCCTCCTCAAAAGCCCGCCAGCCGCTGACAAATACGGCGCGATTAAGAAGCTGCTCCTCGATGCTTTCGCCCTCCCATCGGCGGAACGCGCACGGCGCCTGCTCGATCTGCCTGAGCTCGGCGACACGCGCCCTTCCGAGCGCATGGACTACATGCTTTCACTGCTCGGCGAGCACTCTCCGGCATTCCTGTTCCGGGAGCTGTTCTTCCGTCAGCTGCCTAACCCGGTACGCCTCGCCCTGGCAAGCACGACGATCACAGATCCCCGGGCCCTTGCCAGAGAAGCCGACAAGATCTCCGCCGCAGGACAGCGCATCGTAGCGGCGACATGGGACCCACCGCCGTCCGACGCAACACCCAGGGCGCCCGAGCACCCGGCACGGTCGACGGCCGAACTGCCGACGCCATTGGCGGCCGCTCTACCGAGCCGACCACCTCCGGCACGACGACCGAGGCCTCCACCTGACCAAGCGTGGTGTTACTATCATGCCAGGTTCGGACAGAAGGCCCGGACATGCCGACCCCCGTGCACCTTCGGCAGGCCGGGAAACGGCCGGGCCGGCGTTCATTACCAGCCATGAGCGCCGGCCACACGGGCAACTTACTGTTCATCACGGATAAAGCGTCCGGACGGCGCTTCCTGTGCGACACCGGCGCCCAACTGAGCGTCATACCCGCCTCTGACCAGGACAGGCAATCCGCGGTTTGCGGCCCCTCCTTAGTTGCGGCCAACGGATCGACTATCCGCACCTTCGGCCCGCGCAACGTCACCCTCTGCTTCGGCGGCCAACGCTTTGCTTGGACGTTTGTAACCGCCAACGTGCCCGTGGCTCTGCTAGGCGCCGACTTCCTCTGCGCACACGGACTGCTGGTGGACGTCCAACGGCGTCGTTTAATCAACGCTGAAACCTTCAGCTCCCTGGTATGCACATTGAGCAGCTCCGCGCCGACCGAGCTGGCATGCGCCGTCCCGGCGGCGAACGAGTTTGCTCGCCTGCTCACGGAGTTCCCGGCCCTCACGCGGCCGACGTTTTCGGCCGTCGCAGTACGGCATGGGATCGAGCACCACATACCAACCACGGGCCCGCCGGTCTACGCCAGGGCCCGCCGCCTCGACCCAGCCAAGCTCGCCGTAGCGAAGGCCGAATTCGACGCGTTGGAGCACCTCGGCATCGTGCGGCGCTCCGATAGCGCGTGGGCCTCGCCACTGCACATCGTGCCAAAGCCGGGGGGTGGATGGCGCCCGTGTGGCGACTACCGCCGTCTCAATGACGCTACCACCCCCGACAGGTACCCGATCCCGCATATCCAAGACTTCTCCGCCCGTCTGGCGGGACGGGTCATTTTTTCGAAAATTGACCTCATACGGGGATATCACCAGGTACCTGTCAGGGCGGCCGACATCCCTAAAACGGCAGTCATCACGCCGTTCGGCTTATTCGAATTCTTGCGGATGCCGTTTGGTCTCAAGAACGCGGCTCAGGCGTTCCAGCGCTTGATGGACGGCGTGCTGCGTGACCTGCCGTTCCTTTTCGTTTACCTGGACGACATCCTCGTCGCCAGCACGTCCCGGGCCGAGCACCTCCTCCACCTCCGGACGCTGTTCGAGCGCCTCAGCGAGCATGGCCTCATCGTCAACCCGGCCAAATGCCACTTCGGCACGACGGCCGTTGATTTTTTGGGCCATCACATCACCAAGAACGGGGCCGTGCCGCTGCCAACCAAGGTCGAGGCCATCACCACGTTCCCGCGTCCCCGCACCATAAAGGCCCTGCAGGAATTCCTGGGAATGGTGAATTTTTATCACCGCTTCGTGCCCCGCGCTGCTCAGCTCATGCGGCCCCTCTACGAAGCCCTCCGGGGCATGCCGGCCAAGCACGACATCGCCTGGTCCGCAGCAATGGATGCGGCCTTCCAAGGCTCAAAGCGGGCCCTCGCCGACGCAACACTGCTCGCTCACCCGGTGCTCAACGCTCCCATCGCCCTCACCACGGATGCCTCCGACTACGCGGTGGGCGCCGTACATGAGCAATGGGTGAACGGGGTTTGGCAGCCACTCGCTTTTTTCAGCCGGCAGCTCCGGCCGAACGAGCTCAAATACAGCACGTTTGACCGGGAGCTCCTCGGTCTACACCTGGCCGTCCGCCATTTCCGCCACCTCCTGGAGGGCCGACCTTTCACGGCGTTCGTCGACCACAAGCCGTTGGTTTACGCCATGGCCAAGGTCACGGAGCCATGGTCGGCCCGCCAACAGCGCCACCTCTCCGCCGTGTCGGAGTTTACCACGGACATCCGGCACGTCGCCGGCAAAAACAACGCCGTGGCCGACTGTCTTTCCCGGGCCAGCGCGAACGCGGTCCACCTGGGCGTGGATTTTGCGCTTATGGCGGCGGACCAAACCACCGACACCACGGTGCAAGCCCTCCGGGCGGCGGACACGGGCCTCCGCCTGGCCGACATCCCCTGCGCGGACACTGTCCTGCTCTGCGACGTCTCCCAAGGCCAGCCTCGCCCCATCGTGCCAGTCGCCTGGCAACGCCGCATCTTCGCCTCCCTCCACGGCCTTTCCCACCCGGGCCGGAAAGCTTCCCAGAAGCTGGTGTCGGCGCGTTTCGTCTGGCACGGCCTTCGTCGGGACGTCCGCGATTGGACCAGCGCCTGCACGGCCTGCCAACGGGCCAAGGTCCACCGACACACCCAGGCCCCGCTGGCACCTTTCACCGTGCCCGAACGACGTTTCGACCACGTCAACGTGGATCTGGTGGGCCCCCTCCCCCCGTCACGGGGGTTCACACACCTGCTCACCATGGTGGACAGGACCACCAGGTGGCCGGAGGCCGTTCCCCTCGTCTCCACCACCACCGCCGACGTGGCGCAGGCTTTCATCGCCACCTGGGTCGCCCGCTTCGGCGCACCGGCGGACATCTCGTCAGACCGCGGTCCACAGTTCACCTCCGAGCTGTGGGGCGCGGTCGCCCGCAACCTGGGAATCAAGCTCCACTGTACTACGGCCTACCACCCCCAAGCAAACGGGTTGTGCGAGCGATTCCACCGCTCCATGAAGGCCGCGCTCATGGCCGGCCTTCAAGACGTCGGGTGGGCCGACCGGCTGCCGTGGGTCCTTTTGGGCCTTCGCACGGCCCCCAAGGAGGACCTCCAGGCATCCACCGCCGAGCTTGTCTATGGCCAGGTGCTACGCGTCCCGGGCGAATTTGTGCCCGACGCTACCAGTCCCTGGTCCGCAGCTCACCAGCGCTCGGACCTCCAGGAGGCCGCCCGACGGTTTGCCCCCGTGCCAACATCCCACCACGGTGACCCCCAGTCCTACGTCCCCCCAGCACTCCGCACAGCGGAGTATGTTTTTGTGCGTCACGACGCACATCGGTGGCCACTCCAGCCGCCGTACGACGGGCCCTTCCGGGTGCTGCGACGGGACGACAAGTCGTTCGTCATCGACATCGGCGGCAGGTCGGACCGGATTGCTGTGGACCGCCTCAAGCCGGCGCACGTGGACGTCGACCACCCACCACGGGTGGCCCTTCCGCCGCGGCGAGGCCGTCCCCCGTCCACGGTGCCCCCCACTCGACCGCCCACCACCTCACCGGACCCCCTCCCACCACCCGCCAGGGGTCGCTTCGGCCGGGTCATCAGGACCCCCCTCAAATTGACCCTGCCGGTGCAAGTCGATTCTGGGGGGACGTGTGTAGCGGCTGCCGCTGAGTTTTCACAATCGCCTTGCACCTATCAAGGACGCGGAGCGATCACCATGCCGGGCTCGTCCAGGACGCCCAGGCCCGCGCTCAACTTGCCAGGCCGCAGCCAGGACGCTGGGCCACGCCCCCTGGCGCCGGGCCTGGGCAAACCCCCTGGCGGAATAGATATATATTGCTGACTGATAAACGGTTTTTCAGAGTGCCTGAGTGTTTGATTTCATTAAAGCAACTCAGATGAATTCTAGCTTTTTGTCGCGTCCATTCTTCCGATCGACGTGGGAGCCCCGGCTCCTTCAATATATCTCGTACAATACAGAATATATATCTCATACAATACAGAATATATATCTAGTACAATACAGAATATATATCGAGTACAAGACAGAATATATATCTCGTACAATGCAGAATATATATCTAGTACAATACAGAATATATATCTAGTACAAGACAGAATATATATCGTACAATACAGAATATTTATCTAGTACAATACAGAATATATATCTCGTACAATACAGAATATATATAGTACAATACAGAATATATATCTTGTACAATACAGAATATATATCTAGTACAATACAGAATATATATCTGGTACAATACAGAATATATATCAAGTACAATACAGAATATATATCTAGTACAAGACAGAATATATATCTCGTACAATGCAGAATATATATATCCAGTACACTACAGAATATATATCTAGTACAATACAGAATATATATCTTGTACAATACAGAATATATATAGTACAATACAGAATATATATAGTACAATACAGAATATATATAGTACAATACAAAATTTATATATACATATAGTGCAACTCGACAACTACCGGTCCGATATACTTGAAACTTGCCAGGTATATTGCTGGGGACCCGAGGATGTGCCTTTTCAAGGTTTGAAATTAATCGGACAAGTACTTACCGAGCTATGGCGATTTAGCCGTTCGCCGTTCGCTTTGGCGTTGCGAATGGACCAAACCATTGCATGTAAATAGAGGGGGGGGTTCTGTGGTCGTTGCGAATGGACCAAACCATTCATGTAAATAGAGGGGGGGGATTGTCACTGTACTCGCAAGCCGTTCGCCGTTCGCTTTGGCGTTGCGAATGGACCAAACCATTTGATGTAAATAGAGGGGGGGGATTGTCACTGTACTCGCAAGCCGTTCGCTTTGCCTTTGGCTTTGCGAATGGACCAAACCATTCCATGTAAATAGAGGGGGGGGATATAATTTTAGATATATATATAGTACGGGCATGCCCTAGTATATATAATATGTATATGTATATATTATATGTATATGTATATATTATATATATATATATATATATATATATATATATATATATATATATATATATATATATGTATATATATATATATATTGTTGCGGATATGAGGACTGTATTTTTTTTATTGTGTGCTTTATTATTATTATTGTTTATTCTGCGCCTCCTGCCTCCAGTGTTGTGTAAAAGTTAAAAGGGCGTCCCGGTAGTTATTCCATGAAACACCACATAGCAGGACCCGATAAAACCCTTGTTCAGTAGCTTATATCTTATTATGTGTTTTAGAGTAAGGCCTTGTCTTCCATTAGAATGACACTCCATTGCACCAAGTGAAAGAGATAGATTCCCTTCATTCCCATTCCCAAAAACCTCCATTTCCCCTTTCGTAATGGCCAAGCCTCAATTTGGCAATTACATCCCCTCCAAAGCCGCCATTGACCACGAGGCAGGGTTGGGGAAGAAAGGCGGGTCTCCACCTCGTCATAGAGGGGAGGAGTAAGTCGGCCCCGCTCATCCAACCCAGAACGAGGCGTTTGGCTTGATAGGGCGGAGAGAGAATGCTTGGGGGAGGTTCGCAAAGGGTGAAGGGCGGGGCCTATATAACCCGCCGCGGGGCGCTCCCCAAGGAGACAAGGAGATGAGTCCAAGAGATGAGCTGAAAGGCTGAGCTGAGCTGCGTGGTGAGATGAGCTTTTACAACAAGGAGATGAGTCCAAGAGATGAGCTGAAAGGCTGAGCTGAGCTGCGTGGTGAGATGAGCTTTTACCGAAAGGAGAGGAGCTTTTACGAGAGACGAGCTATGACCAGAGCTGAGTTGTGAGGTCCAACGCAGAGGTCATCCCGGGAAGCGCAAAAGCCTTCTATTCGGTACCTTGCTCGCCAGCGGCAGCGTCTACAGCAGCAGCAGCAACAACGCTCGCCAGCCGCTTAGGGGCCTGGACGGCAGTTCGGAGCAGGGCCGCGAAGGAACGGCGGCTGCAGAACGTACGGATCGTGCTGCCGGACCCACTGAACATTCCTCCTTCCAGCCAATCCACTCTGCAATTCCCCGCGTGAGTCTGTGTCTTCGTTTGTTCTGTCCTGGGTATTAAGTAAGCCTGTTAGATGAGCTAGTAATTTGCACTGTGTCGCCTGCGTCTCATGTCCCCTGTAAATAATCGTGACTGTTCTTCTTGCTTGTGTATGTGTACATAATAAACCCCGTTACTCTTCTGTACGTCTTCTTCTTTCTCTTTGCATTCGGTCGCTTTGGAGTTTTCCAGATTGAGTATCTGTGGCGCGATACGGCCAACGTTTGGGTGAATCGGGTGAATCGGGTTTAGTCGGGGAACAACTGTATAACATCTAATCCGCGGACCATAACAATACATATATATATATATATATATATATATATATATATATATATATATATATATATATATATATATATATATATATATAGATAGATAGATAGATAGATACATATAAAGTACAATTCCTTCGACGGAGACCCAGCTTTCTGACACTGGGTTGAACCTTGCGTTCCAAAATTCCTTGGTAATCTCCTGATTTCATGATGCCATGCACACACCCAAGGCACCTCGTGCCAGAGGCAGCACAGCAACCCCAAAACATCGCGAAGAAGAAACCTTCCTGTATTTAAGTCAGGCCCGGGTGTCGTGTAAGTGTTTGTGTGTCTTCGTACAAGGGGCGAAGTAGTCTTGTTTCGATAGGGTCCATAAGGATAAATTCCCCAGTGTGTGTGCTTGCCCACCTGTGGTCTTCCCTCCGTCTTTATATTCAGCAAAAGCCACGCAATCGCCACATTACAATAACATGATCGCCGACTGGATCCGGACACTACTACCGCACCCAGCCGATTCTTCTCGATGGGCGCCAAGTGTGGCCATGAGGCCACGCCCCGAAGGACGATTGGTTGGGGCGATGTGATGGTGCTGCACGATTGGTGAGAGGGTGACGTCAGAGAGAACATTCGGGCACCAGGAGCAAAAAGGCGAATCGACCGCCATCTTGTTCTCTTTTTGTCCCGGGCTGGTCAAAGGCGATCGCATTCGCATGCTCTCTCTGTTCCGGCATCCGTAAGGAGCAGTCGCACTTTCTCTCTCTGTGCTGGGTTTGATTGCGAGAGGTCGTAATTTGTGCTCTCTTGGTCCTGGATTTCATCGTGAGCAGTCGCATTCTCTCGCTGGTGGAAGCGGACGCATCTCTCTCGCTCTCTCTCTCTCTCATGCTGGTTTGGTGCAAGCGGTCGTGCGATTGTTCTCTCTCTCTCTCTCTCCCTTGGCCATCGGAGGAGGAGGGATTTTGGCTACCTCACGCGGACCAGCTGGGTGCTGCGCTACTTCGCGCCCTCGGGCATTTTCCCGCGCAGGACCTGGGACCCAGTCGACGACCGTCAGTGTTTGAGGGTCGTGTGAGGGAGACCAGAGCTGAGTACCAGCCAACGCATCACAGGACACATTTATTTTTACTTTCGTTTATTTCTCCCTGTGTCATGTAATCGAGTCTGAATGGAGGAATTTAGTTTACCGTACCTTTTGTTATCCTGGCATTAATTTTTATTAAACCTTTATTTGTTAAAATTTTAATCCCTTGTGTTCTGTCTTGTTTATTTTTCATGGATTCGAGAACGCCCAGTGAAATCCGTGCAGGTAAGCCTTGCTACCCTCCACTCCCCGCGCGTGTAAAAGGAACCGCCATAGTTTGGGTATATGCCTCGGAGTTAAAGCTTGTTTGGTCATCTGGCGCCCTGTGGTCTTCACCACAGGGAAGACACACGACAGTATTTATTTCCAAAAACATCACCTTTTTACAGGGAAACCCATCAAGAATGTGATTCGATACACTGTGCATGAGACTTTATTTTGTGGATCCATTCAGTGTTGTCGCGACAGAGCATCCAACAGCAGTCGGGCATCATACTTTCATTCCAGAAATCCTGGTACCGGTTTTGCATTGCTTGGATATCTTGATGAAAACGTTCTCCTTGTTCATCACTTGCGGCACCAAGGTTGTTAGGGAAAAAATATAGGTGTGAGTGTAACAAATGGAGATTCAATGACATTTGACAACCTAGGTCACGATAAGGTTCAAGTTCTCAAGTTCTCTGAATGAATGATTGTTTTAAGGCCATTTTCTCCGCTAGAGCGGGGGTTAGCCTTGCGGGCCCCATGACAATCATGGTTCCCTGTTTGAGGCAATGTTTTTATGGCCGGATGCCCTTCCTGACGCCAACCCTTGGTCGCCTCTTACGATGCGCAGGGATACGGTGTACCTATTCTAAGCTGGGGTACACACCGTGATCATTCATCCCAGCAAGCTGGTACTCAATTTGCCGACCTCGGAAGGATGACAGGCTGAGTCAACCCCCCTGGCGTTAATTCAGCGATCGACCGGGATTCGATCCCAGGATCCTAGGATCCCAAGCCGGCACCCTAACCGCTAAACCAACACCAGGGATGTTCTCTACTCCATTTTTATAAGCTGGTGACTTGTGGTTCCCCAAAAGATTTTGGCACAGCCAGGTGAAGGATCTCCAGTCGTTGATCTCTAGTTCATTAAGACAGTTTTCAAAAGTCTGGTCTTTCATCAGTTGTCTAATTTGGGGTCCAATAAAAATTCCTTCTTTCAGTTTGGCTGTAGTGATCTAGGGAAATTTTTCTGCCAAGTATTTAAAGCCTCTTGGGTCATTTTTCCCCATTTGTTTGACAAACGCCTTCATCAACACCAGATTTATGTGGAGGGGAGTAAGAAGGATCTTTCTGGGGTCTACCAGTGGTACATGCTGGATGCTGCTACTTGCCTGGCTCATATGCGACTCTGACCCCATTCTCGTCTGCTGTAATGATGGTCTGTTGCTCTGCTGTCCCATAAACATAAAACGCAACAGTACTTTGTGAATCCTCCTTGCAAATCCCAACATCCAATTGTAACTGTTGTACTTGACGGCATCCAGAAGTATGCCCATGTTTTCATGAGTTTCCTTCAAGTGAACAGAGTGTGCAATGGGAATGCAAGATTTCTGATTCCCGTTGTGTAGTAGGACAGCTTTCAGGCTTCTTTTGGATGAATCAATGGATCAATCAATGGATTCTCAGAATCATTGGAATCTCCTGCGATGAAGCTAACTCCGAGGGCCTTTCACTCACTCACCGCAGGCAGGTAGGTGGTCTTTCTGTCTTCTACCGACTCCTCTCCGGCCTAGCTCCTCCAGCTCTCTCTGGGCTCTGTCCCCCCAAATATTCCTACAGGTCGCACAAGACCGGCCAGCAACCCTCTTCTGGTGAAATTGCCAAAGTCAAGACTCTCTGCTCACTTTCACTCTTTCATTCCTCCTTACTCCCACCTCTGGAACAAACTCCCTCACTCTCTTCAATCCCACTCCTCCCTCCAGGTCTTTAAAACAGCTGTTCACCACCATCATCCCCATCATCCCCATCCAAAACCTTGATCATTTCCTACCCCCGTTAATTCACCCCAGATCCACTTTTTTGAAATATCAACTTCTTTCCTGGAAGTCCTTGCAGTGTCCATGTGTTTTATACCTCTCCCCCCCCCCCCTTTTCCAATGCCTCCTCCCCCCAAGCCCTCTCCCTACCACAGATCTCCCGACGTCCCTGTTCTCTGCTGTTGTACTTGTGTGCTTCCCTCCCTCTCCCCATATTGTCTCCCACTCCCTTTATTGTTTGTTTTGTGTGTCCGTTTTTGTTTTTTTTTGTGATTTACACGAGCCTTGATCTTGTATACAAAAAATAATAATAATATACGCCATTCAGATGACGTGTTCTTGAGATATGGTACTAAACAGACCATCTATATCATTGCAATAGCAAAGGGGAACATCAACTGTGAACATTCTCGCCAGAGCTTTATTTCTGCTGCGATAGTAAGATACTTTGACGCTGTCGTCGAGTCGTCCTTTCTCTTGGAGTGTTGAGGCAAGAAGTTCTTCCTTCTCTTTGGGAAGAGCTCGATATCTTATGAGATCATTGAGCTCCTCTTGGGTAAACAACTCTGGTCCAGCTGTTTCAACAACAGGAGAGTAATCTGGATCAGCCGAATCATTGTTTCCACCATCTGCACCTTCATCGCATTCCAAATCGTCAGACACCGAAATAATTCCTTCCATGGGGGATATTGCAACAGGACCTGTGTCGTTGTGAGGGATGGGTCTTCTTGCTGAGTCTAGGTTTGGGTAGATAATTTTATGTTTCATTTTCTTAGAGAATCCAGCAATATCAATGAAACAAAAGTAGCAATTATGTGGTGCCCACGTCTTTTCTTGGTCTCCCAGTTGGCACCCAAAGTATAAGCGATACATTTTCTTGAGATGCTTCGTGATTGCCCGTCTTTGTGGCTTTTGTTTGTAAATGAGCCACGTACGTAACAACAGTTGTCTGGTGAGCTTTTGCACTTTCTCGGCATTATTGCTGGAAAAACTCATCCAATTAGTTTCTGTAATTTCCTGGAAAAAGTTATTAGAAAATGGGTTTGAACAAAACGAGATACCAATATTCGATAAACCACCATTAAGTGCCAGAAAGAAAGAAATATACTCCATAAAACTGATTAATTAAACTCTACACACCACAAATGTATTCAAGGCCGGTTATCATGAAAAGTATACGTGCCAGAAAAAAAGTAAGAACAGATTTGGAATCGGCATCCAAAAATATATTAGAGGCACATAGAAACATTGTTGATGATTTTTACCTGTTGACCAGTGTAACCAATTATAGTTCACATAAAAGTGCATTGATGTCGACTAATGTATTTGGCCTGTGTGTGATTTCGCGACGAGCTCCACCATGAGCTTCAGATCAGAGTTTAAAAGGAAATTCTGAAAAATACTCTTTCCCATGATGGTGTTTGCAAATGAGATTATAATCATTCGACGCACCACAATTTTATAACAAGAAAAAGCAATTAGAGATAGCAGACCCTCTGCTAGGACGGGTTTGTATGGTGTTTATTGGCTGCTGTGTTTGTGTGGTTTATTGACGATGTCGATTTATGTTCAAACCGATATGGCTGCCAAACCTTGATCTTTTCTACCCCCGCTAATTTCGGTCCCCTTGTTTTATACCTCTTCCCCCCCCCCCCTCCCCTTCCCACGCCTCCTGCCCCCAAGCCCTCTCCCTCCCACACTTCTGCCTGCTCTCAAATGTTGTGGTTGTGTGCTTCCCCTTCTCTCCCCATCTTGTCTTCCGCTCCCTCTTTTTGTATATTTTGTTTGTCTGGTTGATTTGTTTGTGAAATAAATGTTAGCTCTTTCACGAGCCTCGATTCAGTATACAAAAAAAACCCCCAAAAAAAACCACGTGACCAGATGACGACATTAATTTAAATTTCCAATGCAATTTTTGTCGAGATCATGCTCAAGAAATTTCAAACTGATCCGATCAAGCGTTCTACTTGTATAATTATGACGTCATAATGAAGACACCGATGAGATCATCATGAATCTATGTTGTCCCCCATTGGGAGAACTTGACACTCATGATTCCGTTAATTCCATGGAGCGGTTTCAGAGATATGGAGGTGCAAAGATTTTCGGTTTTCCCAAGATGGTGCCCATACCACGTGACCCATGACATCATCATTATCATGAAAGTAAAACTTCTGCAGGAGGAGGTGCTCCTATGGTGAAAATTTCTTTGCAGACCAACGACCGCAGAGAAAAGGACACTCGTGTTCCATGCGGACAAACATACAGACAGACAAACGCAAACAGACAAACGAACAAACAGACCCGAATGCAATGCCCTCTCCTCGGGCGAGGGTAATAAAGTTCACACTACTTGAGCTCACCGTTATTTTGGACGTTTGCTCTTTCCAAGTACTGTGCTAACTTACCTTGCATTACATCATCAGTGTAATATTGAAATTTCATTTTGAGTTTAATTATCAACACGCAGTAATTGTGATTTGCAGTAAACAAAAACGATCGTTGATGTCGCCCAAGTTTTGAAGCCGAAATGAATGCACCGAGCAGCAATCCAAAGGAGGAATTACTATGTTGATCAATGCTGAGGCTCGATTCACTCCCTCATTCATTCTCTACGACTGGAGACCCATTGTGGAGCTCCGTGTGGTTACCAATGGCGGAGTTAAAGAGACTTTAAGACCAGAAAGCACACTGAGTTAATCACACTTCCCACAATGCACTCATTATGTCTTGTTCGTGTCGTTCTGCAGGGGATGACAGATACTTAAGGTGCTAAAGTGAATGAGAAACGACCTGCCGCTGTTTACAAACAAACTGCCAAGGTAACTTATGAAACCCCAATAGTATGCAATCGGGCCGTTCAATCCTAAAAGAACGTTTTTGATATGGTTTTGATTTGTTTTTTTAAATTTGTTTTTGATTGTTTGAACAAACAACGTTTCCACGCTGCTGGAAAATATTTTTCCCATAACATTTAGTGTGTCTCAAGTCAAAAACGGTTAGCACCAAAACACCTTTAATGATTCCAAAAAAGCGTATTTTGTACATTTACATTCAACAACATCCGAATTTACCACATAAAACCCAATGTGAGTTTGTGTGTTTGTACGGATGTCTGTACCCCTTCATCAGGGTAGGTTTTAAAGACCAAACATTTAATTGGAATTGTTCACCACAGTCTATTTTTGAGGATAAAACAAACTCGAAAAACATCTAAATATCGATAAAGTTCAGTTGACTTTTTGCTCCACCAAATAACAGCGAAACAGAGTTGAGGGTGAAAATTATACAGATGCTGTGATAAATAACTACCTCTGTCGGTTTGAATGTTTGAAAGACAATAGACGTCTGGATCAATTTTTGAATTAAATCTAAATCCCGATTTATTTATATATACATATATATATATATATATATATATCTTTGCAGCGTCTGCCCTGTGTTGTGTTGTCTTGTCAATGAACTACTTTCTCAAACTTTTGTGAAATCGTACCAAACTTCTGGTATGCACCTATCTCTCCCGTCGGTATGTTCGAAGGGTATTCTTTTTGAAAAATTTTCCAATTTTTTTTTTTGGGGGGGAATCTTTTTGGGAATTTTTTTTTTCCCAACTTCAATTTTTATAAAATGTGATATCATGTATATTACAAATACATTTGTGCAAAATAATTGTTTGAATTATGATTGGTTTAAACCATGACAAAACGGCAACTCGGGTACAGTCATTTATCTATTTATGTCTGTGTTGTCACTTAACGACTCCCTCAAGCTTTTGTTTCCGTGGTTGTGAAGTGTTTTTAATAATGTTGTAGTGGTTTTGAATCACGTGGTGGTGAGGTGTTTTGAATTATGTGGTGGTGAGGTGTCTTTAAATGACGTGGTGGTGAGGTGTTTTTAAATCACATGGTGGTGAGGTGTTTTTAATTTCGTGGCTGTGAGGTGTTTTTATTACGTGTTTTATGGCTGTGAGGTGTTTTTATTACATGTTTTATGGCTGTGAGGTGTTTTTAATTTCGTGGCTGTGAGGTGTTTTTATTACATGTTTTATGGCTGTGAGGTGTTTTTAATTTCGTGGTGGTGAGGTGTTTTTAATTTTGTGGTGGTGAGATGTTTTCATTACGTGTTTTATGGCTGTGAGGTGTTTTAAATTACTTGGTGGTGATGTGTTTTAAATTACTTGGTGGTGAGGTGTTTTCAATTTCGTGGTGGTGAGGTGTTTTGAATTACGTGGTGGTGAGGTGTTTTGAATTACGTGGTGGTGAGGTGTAATCATCCCAAACTTCCAGTCTGCACCTACCCCTCCCCTCTGTGTGTGCTGAGGGGTTCTTTCTTGAAAAAAAAACATTCAACCTAAATTGCCTATAAAAATGTAATATCACAAACACAACAAATACATTTGTGCAAAGTAATTGTTTGTATTATGATTGGTGTAAATCATGACAACACAGCAACTCAGGTACAGTCATTAGCCTCAGCTAAAATAAGCCCGTTCCTCAGTAACGGGAGCCGAGCCAAGCTAGTGTGTATATATATATATATATATATATATATATATATATATATATATATATATATATATATATATGTATATATATATGTATATATATATGTATATATATATGTATATAACTATATATATATATGTATATATATATATTGTTACTGATCGCGGTTTAGATGTTATGATGGGCCGAGCGGATGGTCCAACCGCGACCGTTACAGGATCCCCGATTCACCCAGAACTTTGGCCGTATCGCACCGCAGCTGCCCAATCTGGGAAAAGACTAGAACGACGAAATGCAAAGAGGAAAAGGAATAAGACGAGAAGACGGACAGAAGAGTAATTGGATTTATTGTACACACACAAGCAAAAGGGAGCAATCAAGTTTATTTACAACACATAAGACGCAGGTGACACAGTGCAAATACTAGCTTATACAGACTTAATTAACCCAGGGACAGAACAAACAAAACAAACTCACGTACACAAGAAGGGTGGAAAGGCAGGAGGTGGATGGCTGGAGGGAGAGGAAGGTCCAAGGGGGCTCTGCAGCACGATTGGTGCGTTTAGCAGCCGCCGTTCCTTTGCGGCCCTGCTCAAAACCGCCGTTCAGGCCCCAAGCTGCTGTTGTGGCTGCTGTGGACGTCGCGTGCTTTCCCAGGACTTGTCCGACTCGTCTGGTCCAAACCCTCAACTCTTTCTTGGTCCACTCACTCTTTACCACCGATTCCTCACCGCAACCAACGCAACCAACTGACCACCACCACCGACTCCTCACCGCAACCAACGCAACCAACTGACCACCGACTCCACTGACTGACTCTGACTCCCTCACGCCACTTGCGCGCGCGCTTTTATAGCGCCTCTAGCGATCAAGCCGCCGGCCTTCAGGACACGCCCATCGGTGTGCTCACCTCGGCCCTGGTTGGTCATGCGACCCTCTGGCTCCCCCCTTGATGACGACGGGCGGCACTTGTTCAATGGTGGTTTTGGAGGGGAGGTAATTGGCAATCGAGGCTCGGCAATGACGAGAGGGGATGTAATTGGAAGGGGATCTATTCTCTTTCACTGGTGCAATGGAGTACTTCAATTAATGGGAGACACAGCCTTACTCTAAAACACAGAATAAGATATAACTATCAAACAGGGGTATTCTATTATTGGCTGACATGTATGCTTGTGGACTAATTATGGGATGTCCTTTCACCTTTACACAGCTCCGGAGGCAGGGGGCGCAGAATAAACAATCTATCTATAATTCCAGTAATCTCTGTGTGTGTGTGTGTCTGTGTGTTTGTTTGTTTGTCTGTGACCGCTGTTTCTCGACAACCACGGGTCCGATATACTTGAAACTTGCCAGGTATATTGCTGGGGACCTGAGGATGTGCCTTTTCAAGGTTTCATATTAATCGGAGAAGTAGTTACCGAGCTATGTCCAAAAAACGATTCAACCAATCAGAGAGCAGCGAGCTATCACGTGTGCCGAACGTGGCGAACAGACTCTGCCTCGGACGGCACATTTGAGAGCGTATTCATTTATTTCACGTTGGCAAACTATGTTGGCGCTATGTTGGCGTTAAACTATGTTTTAAAACTAATTAAAACTAATTTGCGATTCATCGTAACTGCGATATGCGACCTTCCGGACAGTCAAATGAGGACGTCACTTCCGGACTTACGGATAGTCATAGTGACGACGTACTGATGCTGAACGTGGCGAGCAGACGCTGCCTCGGACGGCACATTTGAGAGCGTATTCATTTATTTGACGTTGCAATCTGTGTTGATTGTTGTCAGGTACGATCGATTGTAGTACACGTTTATAATAACTCTGCCGATACAGGCCCGATTAACTGCAGCGCCATCCGAGCTGCGGCGTCGGGACGATACATTCATTGTACGGTCACATCACGCACTTACGGGCATGCCCACGGGCCCATGGGCACGCCCATGCATGCATGGGCGAAGACATTTTTTTTTTTTTTTTTGGCAAGGAACGGGCACCCACGTACGGGCACGTCCTAGTAATAATAATTTACACAATCAAAAAAAATATACAGTCCTCATATCCGCAACAATATATATATATATATATATATATATATATATATATATATATATATATATATATATATATTGTTGCGGATCTCGGTCGTCGGCGCTCCCCTTATCAAGCGGGGGGTTAATCCCCATGTCTTTTTCTCTGGCCGACCCGAGTCCTGGGGATTATAACGTCCTTCCCGGCGCGGCGTTAGGTAGGGTTTGTTAGGCCTAGGGGTTCACTACTACCTAAGTACTAACGCCGGCTGGAAACAAGGGAGTAACTCCCGCTCGAACCACGGATATGATGGAAAATGCCGAGCGGATAGCAATCCGCGATCCGAGCTATTAACAATGAGACTAAACCCGATTCTGAGCGGTTCCTACTCGTGCCACGTTTACCCAATGAGAGAAAGGACGGATGCGATCGGACAAGAGGAAACCAGAAGATAGGAAGAACAATGATGGGTTTATTACAATTTACAAGAAGAAGAGGAAACAAAATAAAGTACAAGATAGGAAGAAGAAGAAGCAGAACACAGGGCAGTCTTAAAACAGTCTTATCCTTAATACCCCAGACAAACGTACACACTCACACGGGGATTGTAGCTGATTGTAGATGGAACAGGTAGATGGAAGGTCCGGCGATGAGGTCCAGGCTCCGGTCCAGTGGCGAAACCCGGCAGGCAGTTCCACGTATAGTTGAACGCGACCGGACCTTATATAACGGGAGGAAGCTGGTGTCCTACGGCGTACGTAATAGATGCACATATGTGCCAAACGTTCTCTTAATCAAGCGCGCCCTTCTTCCTCTCAGTCCTTTGATCAGTGCGCATTTTCCAAAGAGTCCTCTTACAATGTGCGTGTGCCTCCAACAAGTCTCGTACAAGAGGCGCTCTCCCCTCAAAGTCTGTTCTCAAGAGCGCCGCTGAATAAGTCCTGTTAATAGCGCCACTCTTGCACGAGTCCTTTTACAATGCGCGCGCCTCCAACCAGTCCTTTCTCAAGAGCGCGGCTGAATAAGTCCTTTGTAGGCAAGCGCTCTCACGCAGTCCTTTTACAATGCGCGCGCCTCTAACCCGTCCTTGTAACGAGCGCGCCTCCAACAAGTCCTTTCTCAAGAGCGCCGCTGAATAAGTCCTGTGAAAGGGCTTTGCGTTCGCGCTTATATATCTCGACCAGCAAAACGCTCCGCGAGCCAAACTGCCACGCCTGCCAGCGATGTTCCTTCAGCCCTGGTTGGCTGGTGAGGGCTTACCGGCCACGCCTTTGACGGCTGGATGACGTGGCCACACCTTCTTCTTGGCGCTCCGCCTCCTTTCTCGGGCCTAACCTAGTGGCTTATGGCGGCTGGGGCGAGCGCTAAGGCAGCGAACGCTGCTAACAAAGGCGCGTAACAAATTGGGAGAGCCATGAGGCACCGACTGTAGGGGCACATAATGGCGTTGCTTGGAGAGGGAGGTCTCAAAATGGACGGAATGGGGCCTACTCCTTATTTAATTGACACAACGCAGATTCAACTATTGGAAACACGGCCTTATCTAAAACACATACTCATGAAATAACTGAAGTCCTATGGTGGCCTACGTGTAGCTTGTAGACTAACTAGGGGTGCTACCTTTAACCTTTTAATAATGGGATATTTACAAGAGTGTGGGTTCTAACACCACAACAGTATATATATATATAAACGCGAGTTGTCTGTGTGTGTGTCCGCGTTTTATTCAGAGATGGCTGAACGGATCTTCATCAAACTTTCAGAGGTTCGTCAGTGAGTGTCTGGGATGTTTTTGGCAAAAAAAAAGTTCGTTTTTTTGGAGTTAAAAAAAATAAAAAAAATCGCTCGATAGTGCCGAACCCTTTTAAAATCAATGACAGTTATACACAAGTATTTTACACATTAATTAATGTTACACATTCGCATAAATAAATACAAAACAATTACCAGACATTTGAATACAAATAAATCAAACAATTCCGGAAGTGTACGAATTTGGTAGTATGGATTCTTCTTCTTCCTGATCGGTATCACACTTAACTCAGAAACGTGAGCCACATTCACTCAGAAACGTGAGCCACTCCCCTTCCTCTCCTGCCTCCCTCCTCCCCTCCCCTCCCCCCTCCCCTCCCGCTCCCCTCCCTCCTCCTCCCCTTCCCCCCAATCCACCCAAACCTCCCCGCCCGGCAACGCCGGGTACTTCTGCTAGTTTTCCATAAAAGAGTAATTATGTCTCTTACATTGGAATTGTAGATGGTGGCTTGCAAACCGAGCCTCAAGGGCGGTGTACAGAAACGTTTTTTAAAATAACAAGGCACAGGGAGGTGAAAATCGCTGCATGTGATGTGCAACACGCAGAGTAACACGAGTGTTCATTTACATCCGTAAGATGTCTAATAAATAAAGATATAAGCACACCTGATGCTAGGCCGAAGCTTCAGACTTTGGCACGTTCATGAGGCTGTACCGTCGAATAAGCTGATCCAACCCATGACTTTGAACCCATCATTTTTGACGGGCTTTTACTCGGCATAAAATAATGTACCTAACACACTAACAAAAAAAAAAACAATAATTAAATAACAAAAAAGTAAACTTTACAACAAAAGTAAATGTAAAGTCAAGTACTATACTCTCCAATGATGGTCATGGATGGAGCTTGTGAAGTTGGAGTGGGATGGAAAATGGTGGGGGGGGGGGGGGGGGAGAGGGGCAGTGTGCTATTGCGAGGAGGAGGATGATAGAACGGAATCCACCTGCTCCCATGCCTCGACATCGTGATATATCGTGGAAATTCACTTCACAATAAAAGAGCGTAAGTTCATTGCGTGGATGCTATACAAAGACCAAGATAGCGTAGGTATGGGATGTGTTCTTCCGCCTCCTGACACTTTTTGTATACATAGCCGAGGCTCTGTGGAAGAGCTGAGACACAAAACAGATAAACACAACATAACAAAGGGAACAGCAGGGGGGTGACACACCAATAGCAGGGCGGAGGGAGAAAAACAAGGTAGACGGAGATGGACAAACAAGGGATGCAGGTAACGATGAGCGGTTGGTTTAATGGGTGAAGAAAAGATGATGGTTCTGGATGGGGGATGACCTGAGATGATGGTGAACAGCTGTCTTGAAGACGTGGAGAGAAGATTAAGATTGAAGAGAGTGTGGAAGTTGGTTCCACGGGTGGAAAAACAAAGAAATAAATGAGTGGAGATCAGCAGTGGTTCTGAAATTTGGCAATTTCATAAGAAGGGGGTTGCTGATGGACCGCATGCATCCAGCAGATACTTGGGAGACACCAAACATGGAGAGGGCAGAGAGTTCAATACCAGAAATGAGGCGGAAGAACACAGAGAGACCAGCGACCTATTGGCGATGACAAAGTGATTGGCCCATAGACACAGCTTCGTCACGAGACATTCCAATGATCTAAAAAGACCTTGCTTTCCACAGCGTCGAGCTGAGCAAGGTGTGAGGCAGGGGAGCCAGTCCGGAGGGGAGAGCAGTACTCCATAAAGCTGCAGATGAAAGCCTTCTGGTGCATAGGAGCTCAGGTGTGCCAAGGAAGGACTTTGCAGAACTGAGAATGCCAAGTCGGCATCTGTCTTTGGCGGCCAACATTGATAGGTGGTTTTCCCAAGAGTGATCATGGCTGAATGAACGTGAGAGCCAAGAGTTTCATTGACTGAACGTCTTGGAGATGGTTGCTGAGAAAGTAGATAGGAAGGTTTGCGGAACAGCCCTTTCGGAGAGAAAGAGAGTGAGTGTGGCATCGTCTGTGGTTGCTTTGCAACCCGTCAGGTCATGGAGTTATCCGTGGTTTGACTGCTTCAGGGTTGGGAGTTGAGTAGCGGTTTTGAGCCACCCCCTCGTGTGCTCCACGTTCCCCCGAACCCGGAACAGTATGTTGTTTGTGGAAAGTTTTGAATGCCCGACAGAGTAAAACTTGTATTTTGTGGACAGGATATAAATTGTATGGCCAATTATTCCATGAACATTAGCCTGATCTTCAATCACCCATCATACTTGCTGCTTGTGCAGAAACAATGGCCACATAGCACAGGTTCCTTATTGCTGTTTGTACTGTTAATTGAGTGGGAGAGACAAACGTTTTTTGTTTTTCTTGTTTTTTAGAATATACAGTCACGTGAAAAAGTAAGTACACCCCATATAAAGTTTTGACTTTTTCAACATATTTCAACAGACAGCTATTTGATCTTCATTCTCCCATCTCTACCACCTCTGACATCAACTCATCCTGGGAATTCTTCCAAAGTAAATTGCTCTCTCTCATACACAGATTTATCCCATCTCGTCTTCAGTTGTCATACCCTTCCTCCCGTCCATGGTACACGGAATCTTGTGGTGAGGCTGTTGCCCAGAAACAACTTGCCTTCGTCTCCTGGAAAGCAAATCCAACGGAAGGAAATTTTATTTCCTTTCACAAAGCCCGAAACAAGTGTGTGTCCACCCTCAGGAGAGCCAGGAAACAATATCTCTCCGTTCTCAAGACCGAACTCTCTTATCTGTCTCCCTCTTCCAAATCCTGGTGGCGTCTGGTCAAATCCGTTTCTGGTGTTTGTTCCCCCTCCATCCCCTCCCTTACCTCAAGTGGCTACACAGCTGACTCCGCACGTGAAAAAGCTGAATGCCTCAACTCTGTGTTTGCCTCTAAATCTTGTGTCCCAAACCCATCCCTCTCTGTACCCACCATACCCAGTCGTACCCTGCTGCTCCTGGACTCCGTGTCCTTTCCTCGTGACAAGGTGGAAAAGTTTCTGTCAACCCTCGACTCTGATTCTGCAACTGGACCCGACGGCATCAGCCCACAGGTCCTAAAATCCTGCTCTGCCGCTCTATCTCACCCTCTCTCTGTTCTCTTCACCCTCTCTTTTGCTCAAGGTCAACTGCCATCTGCTTGGAAATCAGCCAACATCACCGCTATGCACAAAATAGGTGCAAAAACAGATCCTAGCAACTACAGACCAATCAGCCTTCTCCCAATTATCAGCAAAGTCATGGAATCCATCATTGCTTCAGATATGAAATCTTTCCCTTTCTCCAATGGCTTGATCTCTGATCATCAATTTGGTTTCAGACCAGGTCACTCTACTCTGGACATGCTGCTTCTGCTGTCTCAACAATGGATGGAGGTCCTCAATGCCAAACAGGAAATTAGAGCTGTCTCCCTCGACATATCACATGCCTTCGATACGGTCTGGCACCCCGCTCTGCTCACCAAACTCTCCTCCTTTGGTATCCATGGAAATCTCCACGCATGGCTGGCGGACTTGCTCCCTAGTCATCGTCAACGTGTGGCCCTGAATGGGTTTCTCTCATCTCCTCTTCCTGTTCAGGCTGGAGTTCCCCAAGGCAGTGTTCTGGGCCCTGTGCTTTTTCTGGTCTTTATCAATGATCTCTCTGACTCTCTTGAAAATTCTCTCTATCTCTTTGCTGATGACTCCACTCTCTGCCGCTCCATTCCTCTTCCCTCAGATCGGCAGTCTGCAGCCCCCTCACTCTCTGAAGACTTAGACAAAATCACAGACTGGTCAAACAAGTGGAACATGTCTTTCAATCCTGACAAATCTCACACTCTTACTATGTCTCTCCGAAAAGATCGACTGGACAACCCTCCCATCTACTTTCTGAACAATCCTCTCAAAGAAGTTCTGTCGCTCAAACTTTTGGGTCTCACTATCTGCCATGATCTTTCTTGGGAAAACCACATTTCCAAGCTGGCCTCCAAAGCCAGTCGCCGACTGGGCATACTCCGTCGTGCGAAGTCCTTCCTCGGCACACCTGAGCTCCTCACCACATACAAGGCTTTCATCCGCAGCTCAATGGAATACTGTTCTCCCCTATGGGCCAGTGCTCCTGCCTCACACCTAGCTCGGCTTCACGCTGTTGAAACCAAAGCTTTCAGAATTATTGGAATCTCCCCGCGATGAAGCTATCTCTGAGGGCCTTTCACTCACTCACCGCAGGCAGGTAGGTGGTCTTTCTGTCTTCTACCGACTCCTCTCTGGCCTTGCACCCCCAGCTCTCTCTGTGCTCTGTCCCCCAAATATTCCTACAGGTCGCACAAGATCTGCCAGCAACCCTCTGATGGTTAAACTGCCGAAATCTCGGCTCTCTGCTCACCTTCACTCTTTCATTCATCTTTTCTCCCGCCTCTGGAACAAACTCCCTCACTCCCTTCAATCCCACTCCTCCCTCCAGGTCTTTAAAACAGCTGTTCACCACCATCTCTTATCTTCCCCCATCCAAAACCTTGATCTTTTCTACCCCCGCTAATTCACCCCAGATCCACCTTGTTTGAAATTCCAACTTCTTTCCTGGAAGTCCTGGCAGTGTCCATATGTTTTATACCTCTCCTACCGCCCCCTTCCCATGCCCCCCCCCCCCAAAGCCCTCGCCCTCTCTCAGATCTCTCGATGTCTCCATGTCTCTCGGTCCCTGCTCTCAAATGTTGTGTTTGTGTCCTTCCCCCTCTCTCCCCATCTTGTCTACCGCTCCCGATGTTATATGTTTTATGTGTCGGTTTGTCTTTTTGTGTGATTAATGTTCGCTCTTTCACGAGCCTCGATCTTGTATACAAAAAAAAAAAAAAAAAAAAAACAATTTTCAACAATATTGATAGAAAAAGGTGATATAATATAACAAATATCATGAAACATTTACATTTTGTCGTCCATTTTATAATTTATATAAACATAAATGCAAATTTCGCATGTGGAAAAAGTAAGTACACCCCTACATTTATCACTACTTCAAATACCTAAAATTAGAATCAGGTGCACCAGCTCAGGTGCAAATGATTAGAACATCATTGGAGAGGATCTTGGAGGAACCTGTCTTATTTAAACCTCAGACATTTAGTTTGATTTGCTCTTTGTTGTTGAAGTGTGCGGCGTCACCATGAACTCGATCAAAAGAGCTCTCTGAGGACTTCAGAAAGAAGGTTATAGATGCCTACGAGTCTGGGAAGGGATTTAAAAAGATATCCAAACAATATGAAATCAATCGTTCGACTGTCCGGAATATCATCTGCAAGTGGAGAAGATTCCAAACAACTGCCAACTTGTTCAGGCCAGGCCGCTCCAGCAAGTTCAGCCCGAGAGCAGACCGCAAGATGCTGAAAGAAGTCTTTGAGAACCCCAGGATGTCATCACGGGACCTACAGGTAGCTCTTGCCACTGTTGATGTCAAAGTGCACGAGTCTACCATTTGATCTACATGGGAGGTGTGCCAGGAGGAAACCTTTGCTGTCAAGAAAGAACATCAGGGCAAGACAAAAGTTTGCCAATGAACACCGAGGCAAAGACCAGCACTTCTGGAACAATGTGCTCTGGACAGATGAGTCAACGGTCGAGCTATTTGGCCACAGTACCAGAAGACATGTTTGGCGAAAACCAAATTGGCATTTGACCACAAGAACCTGATACCAACAGTAAAGCATGGTGGTGGAAATATTATGGTTTGGGGCAGCTTTGCTGCATCAGGGCCTGGGCAGCTCACCATCATATAATCCACTATGAATTCTTCATTGTACCAGAGGGTGCTTGAGGATAATGTTAGGCCATCTGTCGGAAAGTTGAAGCTCAACCCAAGGTGGACCTTGCAACATGACAATGACCCTAAACATACCAGTAAATCCACCAAGGAATGGCTGAAAAGAAAGAAATGGAGGGTTCTGGAATGGCCAAGTCAAAGCCTGGATCTAAATCCCATCGAGATGTTGTGGGGGGATTTGAAACGAGCTGTGCATGCAAGAAACCCCTCAAACATCGCACAGCTGAAAGAATTCTGCATGGAGGAGTGGGCAAAAAATTATCCCAGTCGATGTCAGATACTGGTAGACAGTTATAAGAAACGCCTACTTGAGGTTGATTCTGCCAAAGGGGGCAATACCACCTATTAGAGCCAAGGGTGTACTTACTTTTTCCACATGTGGAATTTGCATTTATGTTTATTTAAATTATACAATGAACTACAAAATGTAAATGTTTAATGATATTTGTTATATTATATCACCTTTTTCTATCAATATTGTTGAAATGAAGATCAAATAGCTGTATGTTGAAATATGTTGAAAAAGTCAAAACTTTACATGGGGTGTACTTACTTTTTCACGTGACTGTGTCTCCAAATAACCTCATATGGTGGGTCCCGGTGTCCAGCTGTCCGTTTACATTTGACTGACATTTTTTCCTCACAAACTACCCGACCGATATGGGCCAAATTTGGTACGATGCATCAGGACAGCAAGGCGTCATGGGGTTGTGCTCCCCATCGGGTGTGCCCCCTATTGAGGGTGTAAAAGCAGGCGGGGGGGGGGGGGGGGAGGATTGCCATAAACATTGGTATTTCAGTGTCAGAAACCGCCAGACAGATCCAGACCAAACTCGCCACAAGGCATCGGGACCATGCCCTAACCTTAAGTTGTGCTCCCATGGCCTTATCTCTCCTGGAAAGGGGGCAACGGGCTCCCTCGCTGAATTCCTCATTTTCACTCAAACATTTTTGTTCACAACTAACCTGAGCGATACAGACAAAATTTGGTACACTGGATCGAGAGAGCAAGGCCTCAAGGGGTTGTGCTCCACATCTGTATCCGCCCATTTGATTGGGGTCTTAAGGGGGAGTTTCACCTCAAAGCGGAGTTTCACCTCAAATTCAGGTAACTTATTTTTAAAATCTTCTCAGAAACCATTGGGAAATAACCATCAGTCCCCCACAGAAACTATTGCATTCAACATTTAGAGGTCATAGAAAAATGCAAGCAATTAAAATCATTTGCATTTTATTTCCCAATTGAATCCTCATGTTTAGAATTTTTTGTGAATAAGTGGAAAAATACCCAATTGTGTTTTTAGCTCAATTTTTGCGGAAACCTAAGACAGTAACTTCTGCTTCTCACCCAATCAATTGTCCAAATACTGTATATGATAGTTTGTGTTAGCAGTTGTCGTGCAGTGCATGTCTGTTAACATGAACTATTATTGTTTTGCATTTTGTTTGAAAGCAGCTGCACCTTTAGAAACGTACAGGTACTTGCACAGAAAAATCCGTCGATTGCGTTTGTCTTTGTGTTTGTCTTTTGTATTTTTGATCTCTGACATTTTCAAACCTTGTTACCCTCACCAGAGCTGTACTCTTGGAATGTGAGTATGTCCATTTATTAAGTACTAATGCAATGTGAGTACTGTACTACGTCTTGCAATTACATTTCATTGGAACATGAGAATGTCTATTAATTAAGTACTGTTTGAATGTGACTTGGACTGCGAGTACGTCTATAAACTACATATATACTATTGAAACATACATTTTTAGACCCTTTATGCCCTTCAGACCCCTCTTTTTTTATTTCTTTTTTTTTCCTTTTTTTGTTACAGGGTGTTAAGCCTCATAGTGGAGCTGACGCACATGCACGCATCTCACACATATGGACACACAGACAAACACACGAGACACCACAGGACTGTTAGTGGAGACAAACACAGCCATTGAGCTTGGAGGCAGTGCTGTCACTTCCCAGGGAACTCTGGGTACGAGCGATGCCACAACAATGGCTCCGCCTTTCTCACCACACTCAGCAGGGCATTTCTGAAGGAGGATTTTCCTCCTCCCCATGGATGCCAAGTGCCAACGTATGGGGAGTGTCCATCCTTTTAACCTTTTATATGCTGAAAGACTTTTTAAGACCTTTCGGATACTTTAAACCCTTGTAGATCCCTTCGACCCATTACACCATTTTAAACCCTGTACACCTTTTAAACCTTTTATACCCTTTTTAGGCAGATTCACGATGTTTTTTCGTTCAAAATCATGGTAGATTAGCAAACCTATACATTTTTGGAAACGTTATTGGATGGAAAATCTGAAAATCAATGTTTACATTTGCCAATTCCGACCAATTCGATTCGACCAATTCGACCAATCGACCAATTCCATTCGACAAATTCGACCATTCGACCAATCGCTTCGATCGACCATTCGACCAATTCGATCGATTCGATTCGATTCGATTCATCGAATTCGATTCGATCGACCATTCGACCAATTCGATTTGCCAATCAATTTGACCGACCTTTGCTTGTGTGGAACGGACTGTGAAAACGATGCGGACTATATTGTCGGATACGACACACAGGACAGTGATGACGAACTCTAAATGGCATATTCTGTAATCGTGTATGTTTGATGCCATTGACTGCCCGTGTATATTTTGTCATTGACTGCCTGTGTAGATGTGAAGTTATACCGACTGCATGTGTATATATGATTTTGCTGACTGCCTGTGTATGTTTGGTGATATGAATTATTGTGACACATTTTGATGTTATTAACTGCCTGTACAAAATGATAACATGTATTTGATTATGCAACTTATCGCGAATATAAAGACAGTATTTTGCAATTCAAAACCTTTGATTCGTGTCTTACCATTCCCCATAGCATTAATTTGATACTTTCATTGGATTCCTTGTCCCTGAAAATATAGATTTAGTATATTTTAAAAAGTTTTTAGGGTAATTAGAGGCAGAAATAGAACAAAATATGTATTTACAGTGGCCATTTTGAAAATCTAAAATGGCCGCCATACAGGTATCTCTCCAAATGTAAACATTGATTTTTAGTTTCTTTATGCTATAACCTTTCCAAAAATGTATAGGTTTGCTAATCTACCATGATTTTGAACGAAATATAATTTATTGACATGGTGAACCTGACTATTTAAACCCTTTACACATTCAGACCCTTGTAATACCCTCCGGACACTTTAACCCCTTTGACCTTGTTTTAAGGCCCTTTAGATAATTCGACCCTTTAGACCTTACATTCCACCCTTTAGAACCTTTGACCTACACACCTTTTAGACCTTTTAATACCCTTTCAACACTTTAGGCTCTTTTCGACCACGTTCGATCCTTTAGACACCTATCGACTTTGACGCCTATTCAGACCTTTGTCTGACTTTTCCCTTTAGACCTGACTTTAGACCTTTAGACCGTTGACCTTTGATTGAGTAAATCATTCCATTAATTTGCCACACCATGTGCACCACACAAAACAAGCCATGACGATAGTCTGCAATCTCTGATTGCTCTTTCTAGTTATCCCCACGCTTTCTGAAATAAACCGGCTCCGTCTGTTTGTCTATCTGTCTGTCTGTGCGTCCGTCACGCTATCTCCTCCTAAACGGTTGTATGCAGAAATTCACCAAACTTTGCAGTTATGATCACCACACGGCAAGAAGATGCAAAAGCAGTGTCATTTTCCCCTCCCCCCACACCCCCCCCCCCTCTACCCCCACACCCCCCCCCCCCTCTCCTCAGGGCAGGGTCAAAAAGTCAAATACCAAAAATTGAATTACGGGCACATTTTAAAACATGTTTTCAGTAAAACTTTATCTATGCAATCAACATTTGGGGATGCGTGAAATATGTAACGATTTTTTGGATTTTATCCCCAGTTATGCCTCAGGAGTTGGGGACTTCACATGTCAAAATGGGGGGGGGGGGGGGGGGAATATTTACCTATAAATTTGATATTGGGTCGATCTTAGTGGAACATTATGCCAGCTTTCAACTTTGCTTTAGGTGGGAAGTGTGAGGATTTGAGATGGCGCACCATCGACTTCACTCCGCTTTTGTTGTGATGGTTGTTGGTTTGTATGGTTTTGCTGTTGTGGTGATTGTTACTATGACTATGCCATGATCTCTATACATCCGCTTTCATTCAAACAAAACCACATTTCTTACCCCTGTTAAAAAATGCTTGTCAAGGAGTAGATACATGGGATATTTGAAAAGCGACACTATGACATTTTTTGGGCATTTCCCTTGCATAACAAATGGATAAGGAAGGTGTTGGTAGATTTTCAAAGTAAATTTGAGCCACGGTGAATTGTATCATCAGGTGACCATAACCAATAAAAGAAGAGCTAAACAGTAAACTGAGACCATCATTGTGTTGGACTTGTTTGACAGAGGCTCGGACGGTGGTTATCCGCCGATGCTCTTTGCAAAAAGGCAATTGCGCCGATGCATATGTAGTGGATGAGTGTACTGAGTGTGCGCTGTGGATCCGTGCAGATCCCCAGACGTCGAGACCATGGGTTGCCGACAGAGCTCCGAGGAGAAGGAAGCCGCGAAACGCTCACGCCGCATCGACAGACACCTGCGCTCCGAGAGTCAGCGGCAGCGACGCGAGATAAAACTCCTTCTTCTGGGAACCAGCAACTCGGGAAAGAGCACCGTGGTGAAACAGATGAAGATCATCCACAGCGGGGGCTACAACCTGGAGGCCTGCCGTGAGTACAAGCCCCTGATTGTGTACAACGCCATTGACTCGCTAACCCGCATCATCCGCGCCGTCGGTACGCTGCACATCGAGTTTGGCAACCAGGAGCGTGCCTACGACGCCGTACAGCTGTTTGCCCTCACGGGCCCAGCTGAAAGCAAAGGTGAAATTTCGACCGAGCTGCTGGGAATAATGAAGCGTCTCTGGGAAGACACCGGCGTGCAAAAGTGTTTTCAGCGCTCCAACGAGTACCACCTGGAGGACAACGCGCCATACTACCTCAACGATCTGGATCGCATAGCTGCGGTCGACTACATCCCCACTGTGGAGGACATTCTCCGTTCAAGAGACATGACCACAGGAATCGTGGAAAACAAGTTCACTTTCAAGGAGCTCACGTTCAAGATGGTCGACGTGGGTGGACAGCGCTCGGAGCGCAAAAAGTGGATCCACTGCTTTGAAGGTGTAACGGCAATCATCTTCTGTGTGGAGCTCAGTGGCTACGACCTAAAACTTTACGAGGACAACCAAACGGTGAGGATCGGGTCTTTTACTGAGCATGGCCGTTGATGTTATTGAGCATTGAGCACCTTTCTAGTAAAATGTCGTGCAATTGAAACTATAACCGAGTCTGTGACAGAAATAATAATTTTCCTGAAGACGTTTTATCGGTGTTTCTCCGGTGCGATGTGATTTATTGTACTGGGTGACATTTGTGAAGGTTGCTTGGTTACGTGGCAGCCTGCTCCAGCTGACCTTTTCTAACAGGTGCTATTGAATTTGCACATACGCCGAATAATTTAACCGTCAAAAAGAAAAGTGAAATAGTTATCCGGCTTCGTGTTGCCTTGCAATTTTTCATTTTCAAATTGATTTGTCTTGAATGTAAACGCTTCTTGATCATTGTGTCACGCTGCCAACGGAATTCCGACAACTCCACACATCAAGACAAAAACCACCGATTGCTTATGAATTTTTTTGTTTCCACAGAGTGACAAGTTCATTGTAAAATGTGTAAGTTTGTGCTGAATATATATAATACATTTGCAAGTCATTCTTAGTACAAATAATTACCTCCGCCAACGAAGGTGGATGGAGGTTATGTTTTTACGTCTGTCCATCTGTTTGTCTGTCTGTGATCAATATATCTCAAAAGGTTGCGGACGGATTCGGTCGAAATTTGGCAGAAAGGTAGCGTATGTGACAAGGACGAAATTATTAGATATTGGTGAAGATACGGATTCGGATCCAACTAGGAGATTTTTTAAAGCGATTCTTCACCATTGGGAGATGGGGCCAAAAACGATACATAGCAGGATATCTCAAAACGTTGTGGACGGATTCAGACAAAACTTGGTGGAGAGGTTGAGTGTGTGACGAGGACTAATCGATTAGATTTTGGTGAAGATCTAAATATGGATTCGGATATGAGAATTATTTAATTTTTTAAGTGATTCTTCACCATTTAGAGATCAGGTGAAAAGCGATATATAACATATTTTTAAAAAGTTATGGACGAGTTATGACAAAACTAGGTGAATGAGTTGGTTAGTTGACAAGAACAAACCGATTAGATTTTGGTTCAGGTCCGAATCCAGATCCAGATCCGGCCTATCAGTGGGATACAAAACATGCACTGTTCAGCCTGGCGGAGGTACCCGCTCTACCGAGTACCGATCTAGTTTATTCATGTTATTCAGTGATGTTGTTCTCTTGTTCCAAAGAAATTATTGTTAGCCTTGAGGTTATTTCCAAAAATATTGCATTTATCGAAGGTAAAATGATGAGATATGATGGGATGTTGCGGAAAAGCACTGGTTTTTCATGTGGAAATTAAGAATGAAGTTGTTTGTCGACTTGGAAGTTGGACGCAGCCCCCGAAGCCCCCAAGGAGAGTGCAGCTGCAGCTGAATTTTCTGCAAAAAAAATCCCCTTAGTAAAGAGCCTCAGAGGAGTGAAAATATGATAACAACTCATGGTTTTCTTCCTAAATGGGGCTTCAAGAGAGGGACAAGGGAGTGAGGGAAGTTTGTAAGTAAGCCTTCATGTGTCCTTGAGAACACACTGATTATAATCACATTTAATGACATAAAATGTCAGAAAGGAATTAATAGCTTGGGAAAGAATAAAAGTGAGACAAGAACGAGAAAAATCATATAAAATGAACAAATTTGCACCTAAAACTTTATGTGGTGTGCCTTGAACACCCATTGGTTACATTTTGTGATCTTACGTAGTGAGATACCCGTTTATATGTTTAAACAATACCTGTGGAAGCATGTGACACAACAGGTACCAGTTCTCACCGACTTATTTTACATCAAAGCGTCCAACTCGTGTTGTCGCGCATCTCCATCGCAGTTTGCAACATCCCGAGGGCAGAACTCCTACAATTCGAGCTTGGATGGCCAATCAGCTTCAGTGGCTACCAGTCCTCATAATGCCCCAGAGCCTAATTGGACCATGGAAGTGAACAAGTAACACCACCTCCTTTATAAACAAATACTCGGACTTTATATTATAAATATAAGAAGAGGCATGATGGCACAGGCTTGACCTGCTCTTCCATCGAATATCCTTGTTATTGTTTTTTACAGACTTGGCATTTAATATGGAATATTTTTTTTGGTGGGGCTGAACTTACTTTTCAAGATGACTTAGAACCAAAAGTTCATTGGAATTATGTTGAAATTATTCTTGATTTTGTTAATGTGACCTTTAAAAGAAACAAAAAACAAATTTGACATTTCGAAGCAAATAAATTGATCCTTGAAAGTGATGTAAACTGATATCGAACTCAATTCATGGACAGTACTGTGTTAAACTTCGGTACGTTTTCCAGAAGTATCTCTTTATTTTGCACATTAGCCAAAAATTATTTTAACAAAAACAAAAGCTAAATTATGACTGGGATTACGGACAGTAAAATTACAGTTCAATACTTCGTGTAACCCCCACGAGCATTCAGGAGAGCACGTACACGTTGAGGCATGCTGTTCACGAGATTTGCCAAAGTTTGGACAGGAATCGCTTGCCATGCAGTGACAATAGCCTGCTGCAATTCACGCACAGAGGTCGGCTGCTGGTCCAAGTGGTCGATTTGACGCGTTAATTCTGCCCACAAATTCTCTATGGGATTCATATCCAGGGACATGGCAGGCCACTCCATATGCTCTTCACCACGGTCAGCAAGAAAGTGTTGGATGATGCGAGCACGATGAGGCCGTGCATTGTCATCTTGGAAGACAACGTTTCCTCAAAAGGCTGCACGAGCAAATGGAAGCAATGTTTCTTCCAGAATGACCCTGTACTTGAACTGGTTCAGGTTTCCATTCAGAACAACCAGGTCAGTTTTGCCCCCTGCATGGAAAGCAGCCCAAACGGTCACCCCACCACCTCCAGCTTGGACTCTTGGCACTATACAATCTTCGTTGTGGGCTTCATGCACTTGTCTGCGCACTCGGACGCGGACATCTTGACGATAGACCAGAAATCTAGACTCGTCACTGAAGGTCACGTGATTCCAGTGTCCTGGCTGCCATTGACGGTGCTCTCTGGCCCACTGCAATCGGCGCTGGTTTTGTTGTCTGGTCAGGCGTGGCTTTCTCAGGGGACGCCTGGCACGATAGCCTGCTTGAACCAGTCGTTGGTTGACTAGCCTTCTGGATACAGGCACATTTGTCAGTTGCTGCCACTCAGCCCTAAGTCGATTAGCTGACTTGGTACGGCCATTGCAGACTAACCGGTGCAGCTGGCGATCATCTCTCCTTGTGGTTGTGCGTGGACGTCCTGGCCTCGGTATTGGAGTAGGGACACCCCTCTGAGCATTTCGTTTCAGGATCTTTGACACCTGACCTTGAGTGATGCCATACTGCCGAGCAATAGCACGCTGTTTCATGCCAGAATTTCGTAAAGCCACCACTCCATGACAAACAGCATTGTCAAGTTGACGGACCATCTCCAGAGGAAGCCGCAATAACTTTTGTAGACGTGCAGCAGTTGTTTTCCACTAATACAGAACGCAACAACTCTTATATACCCGATTGTGAAGCCAATCGTCAAATGTACCTGTCCTTACATTTTGTCACGCCACCTGTGATATAATCCTGTTATTGACTTCTTGCTGCGAAAGACAATCGGTGACATGGTTCTTTCAACAAAGACATCACCGAAGGGTAAAATAAACTCACCAGATTGATAACAGCATTAAATGGCAGAACTAGAAAGCATCCCAAAATGCAAAGCCCATGCTCATCCACTTTGTACTCAAACTAAACTTGATGGAAACAACAGCGAAAGGAAAATTGGACATTTTATTCATTAGAAACACGCACTCCCTACAGGAGCGGCCAGGTGACGGGGTCACGTGTATGCGCATACCTACATTGTTGAGTTATTTGTATGAAAATTCAATTTTCAGCTCAATTATCCTTTTTCACACTCACTTAGTCTATGATGCTTTAGACTCGGCCATGTTAGTATCATTATTATTATTATTTTTAATATTGCTATTGTTTATGCTGTTATTCATATTATTACTTTGTAATAACGTGAATATATTATTATTATGCCATTATCATGTTACTATAATTCACCAAATGTCTGTCCGTCTGTCTGTCTGGGGTAATCCTGGGACCCCTAGAGTAAAATAGGCTATATTGTTTTTCCAATTTCAGCTTTGGTCTCCAGCATTTTCAGGTTTGGACTCCCACCTAACGTTATTGTCCCGGGTACCGCAAAAACGGCTACACCAATCGCAAAGATACACCTCCATGCCCGTGGGATTCCCACCGGTGATCCCACTAGTTATCATAATGCCATTATCATCAGACAGAATTGATTAATTTGTGGTTATAATAAACTTCACTTCTGGTAGGTGCGTGGACCAGCGACTCTTATCCTATACACCACCCATGTGTAAATATACGGGTATACTGTACATTCAGGTTTCTCCAAATTTCCGTCAGGTGAATAGTAAACAATGATAGCGGCTTTCGGAATGGGGTTATGTGTCGAATAAAGGTCACGATTGAGCCGTAATGGCGTCGGGGGCAACAAAGCCATGCTCGGGAGATATCACATATGAAGCCCCAATGTATAAGTTATGAATGATCCAAATACAGTTATAAACTATGGGTAACAACAGATGGGGATAGTCCATGATTTAAAGGTCCCCAGACACAGAAAATCATGTTTGGTTTAATAAATAGATATGGCTTCACTTAACACTTGATCGTTCTTTACTTCAATAAATATCTTGGAAGGACCATTTCAATGATTCTTGGTGTCCCTTTACACTTGATTGGCCCCGCCTCCCCAAAACGACGATTTTATAGCTACGTAGATTGGCCCCGCTACGTCATCTCGAGGATAGTTTTGCTGCAGGCAGTTTTTATAATGATTTTGACTCTCAGAGGATTCTTGATCAGAAAAATCTTCGTCAAATTCCCTTCCTGACGAGTCTGAAGCAAGTTGTGCGGCCATGATCCGTTACGTGTAGAGACAACCTTGCCTTTGATAACGTCGCGCAGATAAAGTCATGACCATCGTGATTTTTAGGGGCAGCACCCGACAGGTTTGTCTTTTTAACTGCAACACCTCAAAAAATATTAGAATTAAAAACCAGGTTCAGGTCGTTGTTTATGACTTTAAAATTTATATATTTGTTGTTCTCCTCTTCCCTTTATAAGGAACATGGCTCCTGCCCGACCTTGACCACGAGACTCCTCCACTCCCCTCTGTGTTCAACCAACTCTCTCCACTCTCCAACCACCACCACCTCCTCACTGATATCCCTCTTCACACAATCCTGTCATCTCAACCTCTTTTCTTCCTACCTTGTTCCCTCAATCTATCCGCTCTCTTTGCCATTTTCTCTTCCCCCCTCCTCACCAAATGTCCAGCCCATCTAAGCCGGCATTTCACCAATCTCCCCATCAAGCTCATTTACACACCAATCTCCTCCCTCAGTTCATCCATCCTCCTTCTATCCACCCTCTTCACTCTGACAATCCTCCTTATCCAGATGTTCTTGCATACCTCAAGCCTCTGTTGTCTCTCTGTCAGTGCCTGTGTCTGCAGACCATAAAGACAGGTGGGCATTACACATGACATCAGAACCTTTCCTTTCAATCTCCTTGAAAGAAAACTTTCTGTCTGCCATTACACCCTCCACCCTCCTCCGCACCTCTGCCTCTGAATTACCATCCCCGGTTACTGTCCCCTTCAGATACTCAAACCTATTTCCTTGCCTAATGTCGTTCCCCTCCAACCTGACATTCATTTATTTTCTCTGCTGTCCAACCCACATCACCTCCGTCTTCTCCATGCTCACCTTCAGCCCATGGTTCTCAAATTCCTGCTTCCACTCCCCCAGTACTTCCTGCATCTCCCATCCACACTCCACCACAACAACCAGATCGTCCGCATACATTATCCTCCCCAGAATAGCCCTCATGTTCACCTTCCTGCTTACCACCTCCATCACCATGATAAACATGAGTGGGCTGACATAACTTCCCTGCCTCAAACCGATGTTCACATTGAACTCCTCCGACATCCCAGGACCAACCAAAACTCTTCCCTTCGTTCCCTTGTCCATCCCTTCCACCAACCTAACTTCTGCTTCCGTTACTTCAATCCATCTTGGTGTTGCCATCACCTTCTCACTCTGGACAGTGTCATAGGCCTTCTCCAGATCCACAAATCCCAATGCCATTTCACCTTGCAGCTCCATCCTCTTCTCCACCAGCTGGCTGAGCGTGAACATCCCATCCATCATTCCCATACCCTTTCTGAACCCCTTCTGCTCTTCACCAATCTCCTTCTCCACACTCTTCCTTATCCTCCCGTTAAGACCCCTCTCCACCACGTTCATGACAGGACAAAGGAGTGTAATGTCCCTGTACTTCCCTGGATCTTGAACTTCTCCCTTCCCTTTCCATGTGGACACAATTAACCCTGTCCTCCACTCCTATGGAATTGGCCTACCTCTCGTACATACAACAACCTCTTCGTCCACCTGACTCCGACTTCTCCCACTACAATTATCATTTCTGGACATACCTCATCAATGCCTGTCGTCCTTCCCTTTTTCATCCTCTTCAATGCCGTCCACACGTCCCCTTCCGTGATCTCCACCAACTCCACTTTTCCCTCCGCATCACTTGGTAGTTCCAGTTTGCCGTTGCTTCCTTCCTGATTTAACAGCTGTTTGAAATATCCTTCCCACACCTTCAATACTGCACCCCTCTCTGTCACTATCCTCCCGCCCATCCTTAATCACCCCGACCCCCTTCATGTTCTTGCTATCGTCATTCCTGTCGCAAGGCAATTTATAGATCATCTTCTTCTCACCTCCAACCACCCCCACTTTACTTGTATCCCTCTTCACACAATCCTCCCACCTCAACCTCGGTCTACCTCTTTTCCTCCTACCTTGATCTGGGTAGTTCCATATCCTTTCCATTTCCTAATGATGGAGCTGTGCTTTTGGGAACTTTCAACACTCTATAAATTGTTTTATACCCTCCCCAGATCTATGCCTTCTCACAATTCTACCTCTGAGTTCTACGGACAGTTCTTTGGACTTCACGGTAGAGTTTCTGCTCTGACATGCACCGTCAACTGTGGGACCTGATATAGAAAAGTGTGTTTATTTCTAAATCATGTCCAATCAATTGAAATCTCCACAGGTGTATAGTGTAGCAGCATAGCAAACCTGTTGTGCATTTTGTGATACAAGCACCAAACTTGGCACAAATGTACATTAATATGTTGCGAACATTTTCAGATATTGGGCCACTTGAAATTCCGTAATTTTTTTTTTCAAATTTTTTCAAATTTCGTAATTTCAAATTTTTCGGGTGACACCGTCACAATTTCGGTCTTCGAGGCCGGCCGATATAGTGGGGCGGCTTAGCCCAAATATTCAAAAGAATTGTGCATTTTGTGATACAAGCACCAAATTTGGCACAAATGTACATTAATATGTTGCGAACATTGTGTGGTCAGCAATGAAGACGAGAGTCTGAATTACATGTATGCAAAAGACCTTGTGAACCAGTGAAGCAAATACACGGGTAAGCATGAATTAAATCTAGGGCATGATATAATTTCCATGATGTTTACCTCTACACTCAATGGTGGAAGGAGGTAATGTTTTGATCCCAGCTTGTCTGTATGTCTGTTTGTCTGTTAGTCCACAAAATTCCAGACAAAGCTTGTAGTAGTGGTAGTTGTAGTTGTAGTGGTAGTGGTGATAACAGAAATTGTTATATAGAACTGAACTTATATTATTATTATATGCAGAAAATAACTTCATTTCTATATGCCCTGCAGTGGACAGGTTAATTGGTTTATGCACTGAAGGGGTCACCCTGGTGTGCACTGCTGTGTTCTGCCTCACTGAGTTGTTCAGGTATGATGTACTCAGCACAAGCTTCCGGTCGGCCCGGAGGTGGGGGTGCGGGGCCTGTCACGGAACGTCAAAACAAACGGCCTGCCGGGGCCGCCCAAAAGTCGGGCGTGAGGGGCGCGTCCACTAATGGAACGCCTCTCGCTTCCCAGATCGAGGGCCACGTGGTCAGGAGAACCTCGTCCCTTCCGGTCACACTTTGCCTATCGGCCGGCCTCGAAGACCGAAATTGTGACGGTGTCACCCGAAAAATTTGAAATTACGAAATTTGAAAAAATTTGAAAAAAAAAATTACGGAATTTCAAGTGGCCCAATATCTGAAAATGTTCGCAACATATTAATGTACATTTGTGCCAAATTTGGTGCTTGTATCACAAAATGCACAATTCTTTTGAATATTTGGGCGAAGCCGCCCCACTAATACTTGTCTGGGTATAGCAATAAACCAGCTGGGGCATTGCACTTCGTTTGTTCATGTTCTTCAAAGCCTGGTATAAATATATACCAGGCTTTGATATTGATATATATATGATATGATATGATATGATATGATGCATATATATATATATATATATATATATATATATATATATATATATATATATATATATATATATATGTATATATATATATATATATGTATATATATATGTATTGTTGCGAATATGGAATTTGGCCTCCATATCCGCTTGTAAATATTCCCCTATTTTCTCCAATACTCCCCAACTTTCCCCAATCCCCCATTCCCTAGTCCCATTGCATGTAAATAACAATCAGTAGAGCCGACCTTCCCCTTATTCCCCCATTAAATGTCGTGCCCAGGTCCACCGCACCACACGTAGACAACTTTCGGACATCTTCCTAGTTATTCTTATTCTATGTCAGTTAAGGCCTCGTCTCCATTAATTATGACTCTTCGTTGCACCAGAATGTGATTATATGGCATCAGTAGTGAGTTTAGGACCTTTCCCATACCTCCTTCCATCTTCTTCCCCAACAATTACAACAACAACAGAGGAGATGGCGGCGGAGCGGGGGAGGATGCGTCCTCACACCGGCTCGATTAGCGCCATAGACCATGCGCTCCACGGGGTTACCACGAAGGGGCTCCTTGTCAGCTCCTCGTCAAGGGCGGAGCCTGGTAAACCCCCCGCACGCACCCAATGAGAAGCAACGTGCTGATTCCACGAGGCGGAGCTAACGAGCCGAGGGCGTGTCACTCCCCGCCGGATATACGCGGCCCCGCGCCGGATGTGACGTGAGATGCGCCCCCAGCTTGAGCAGACAAGACGCCATCCGAGCGCTGCGACCTCCCCGCATCTCTGGACCGGACCGAGTCGATTCTGACCTTTGAGCCCAGGTGCACCTGGAGCCATCGCTACCCGCCTGTCCTTTCCATCAATCCCCGTGTGAGTCAGCTTTGTCCCGTTTATCTGTCGTCTGTTGGGAATAATAGAAGATTGTGTCTAAGTGCTTGTCTTTCTATGCTGTCCCTCTTGTAGTTGTAATCTAACCTTCCGCCTTAATATAACCTCCTCCGGAGGTCTTGAGAACTGAACCCCTGGTGTCGTATTGTGTTATTGTAATCCAGCCGGGTGTCTTCTTTTTCTTATTGAGCCAGCATCGCGCGACTTCGTCAACGTCGAGTATAGTCGGGTAATTTGTGCGGACACGACGGCCATTCCGCTCGGCCCACTTTAACATCAAAGTCGTGTCTGTAACAATTGGTGTCGAGGAGTGAGATTCGGACCCGGGACTAAATTAGTTAGGCCCAAATTTTGGGAGGGAGAATCGATTCGGAGCGGGTTTCCCGCGCGAAATTATAACGGCGAAATTTGTATTTGTTTTACGAAACTCGAATTTTGCAAGTCGCGCTATGGCGGATCAACACGGCTGGGGTCCGGTAGGGGAGAGTGAAGCAGGGTCGGTCCAGGACCAAATTGAGGGACATGAGGAGAGCGAAACAGCGAGGGTAGCAGGCACGCAAAATGGCGCCTCGCAAGAGCGCGCGGTAGCCGAGCCCGCTGTATCAACGGGCTTTAACATGCAGCCGATTGACATACAGGCCCTCATTGCGCAGCTACAGGCAGCTGTACAGATGAGTATGGGGAGCCAAATTGAGCGATTGAGTGAGCAAATGGGGGTAATGAGGGACGAAGCGAGGGGTACCAGTGAGGGGTTAGACAATAATTTTGAGAAGTTAGACAAGAAATTTGGGAAGTTAGACAATAATTTTGAGGGGTTAGACAACGGGATAAAAGAGGTGAAACATGGGTTAACGGGGGTAGAAAACAGAATGGCCGCTCAAGAGAATCAAATGGAAGGGATGCAAAAGGGGTTAGAGGGGGTAGAAAATAGAATGGCTGCCCAGGAGAATCAGATAGAGGGAGTGAAAAATGGGTTAGAGGGGTTAGAAAACAGTATGGAAGGCAAATTGAGGGACATGAGGGACCAAGCGGAAAGGGAAGTTAAACAAATGGAGCAGCAGATAGAGGGGGTCAGAATGGGGGTAGAAACCAAACTGGATGCTCACAGGGAGGAAATGGAGCAGATGAGGGTGGCATCTGGGCAGGAGATGCAAGTGATGGGAGAGGAGATCAGAAGAGGAGTGAGTGAGGAGGTCGGAGGAGTGCGCGAGGAGGTGAGGCACTGTAAGGAGCACATGGAGAAGGAGGTGAGAAAGGGGACTGTAAAGTTACAAGGGGGCATAGAGGACCTGACGCAGGAGGTGGAGCAGCTGACGGTGGGACAGACGGAGTTAGTGGAGCAGGTTCAAAGGAACACTGCGGTATTAGGAGGTTTAAAAGCGACACAAAACGACATAAAAAACGACTTGATAGCGACAAAGAGGGAATGTCAGATGGTACGTGAGGGACTGACAACGAGGTTGGACGAGGTGATAGAGGTAATGGAGACGAAGGACCGGCAGGTGAGGACGCACCTGGAAACGGTCAAGGTAGCCTTAGAGGATGAGCTTGAGGAGACGTACCGGGACATAAAAGAGGTGAAGCAGAAACTAGAAGAAGTGGAAGAAGGGATGAGCGAAATTAAGAAGCGACGGAGAGAGGATAACAAAGAGATAAAAGAGGAAGTAAAAGAATTGGTCCAAAGCCTGTGTTTGGATCGTGATGATGTGCTCATTAACCGGATGAGGGATTCGCAGGTGATGGAGGAGAAGCGAAGAGAAAGAGGACCCGGTGTAAGTGGTGACCAATATGGTCGTGCGTATGATGCGCCAGGTGATTTAATAAGATTGGGGGTCGAGATGGACCCGGGTGTTCGTGAGAGGCCACTGGTGAAGTGTGCGAAAGGTCTGGTGTGCGAAAAAGGAGGTGTGCGAGGAAGTCCGACTCTGGGGTGTGTGAGGAAAAAGTGTGTGCCAAGGAGTGAGGGTGCTGGCGAAAGTGAGTCGGTCGTAGCGCGTGTGCGAGGGAGCACATGGAAGCGCGGTGTGGTGAGTGTTACAGAGGGTGTGACGGGAGAGTGTACGCGAGAAAGGTGTGTGACGGACAGGTGCATGGGGAAAGAGTGCGCTGTCAAAGGCAAGGAAGAATGCACACCTGTGGTGAGTGTTACAGAGGGTGTAACGGGAGAGTGTGCGCGAGAAAGGTGTGTGACGGACAGGTGCATGAGGAAAGAGTGCGCTGTCAAGAGTAAGGGTGAGTGCGCTGTCAAGAATGGAGGTGAGAGTAGTGAGAGTGACAAGGAGAGTGAGTTGGTTGTGACAGATGAGCGAGGATGTACACCTGGGATGGAAGGATGCACACCTGGAATGGTAGAGCGTGAGTGGGAATGCACGCTGGAGTTGGTAGTGAGAGACCCCCGATGTGGAGGGATGGCATCCTTGCCCCCCTTCCCATGGTGGGGCAAAGGAGCAATAGCTTATGGGGTGTATGGCAGTGAAAACTAGCCCGGGTGGGTTAGGATATTGTGTGTAGGGATCTAGAGAAGATGACCTTAGGTAACGTTAAGGTTAGTTAGTGACTGATACCTGTAGTGGGGACGCAGGTAGATTAGTGTGGATTATAATAACGTGGGAGCGCAATAGTTTAAAGGGACGACTGGGAAGCGCAAGTTTCAGAAGGGAGTAGTTAGCTGAGATGATGCCGTGTGTGTGAGAATTGAACAGGTGTGATTGCACAGGTGTGCAACTGGACAGGTGTGTGGAGCAGTGTATGAGTAGTGAGTGTGTGGATCAGCGCGAATGCGCTTGGGGAGAGAAGGGTGCAGGTGGCACCAGGTGTGAGAGCACAGGTGTGCAAGTACAGGTGTGTGGAGAGAGTTGGAGTAAGTGGTACGGAGTGGTGTGCATGGTGCGAAGGTGTGGATGGGGGAAGAGTGGACCCCTTTCACGAGTACCCGGGGCGGGTAGTGTAAGTGTTAGGTAGAGGGTGCAGGTAAATTGTGGTTGGATATTGGCATTTGTGGTGCGGTGGCAGAATGGTGTTGTGGATGGGTGCATTAGTGTTGTGGAAATGGCTGGGCGTGTAGCCTGTTAGTGTGTGTAGTTGGTTGGGCACTCCACCACTGTGAGGATGTCGGCCAGGTGAGGCCGCAGGTGGGCTCTGGGAGCCGGTAGTTGTGAGTGGGTGCCTGAGGATCCCGGGTGTGGATCGGGCAGCCCAGTGCCAGAGAGGGCACGGAGTGGGGAGAGAGCCAGAGGGCCTTCCCCTGGTAGTTAGGTTAGGGTAAGGAGCAGGTAAGCTCGGAGGCAACTGCAGTGGTGGAGGTGTGCAGGTGGGTAGACCCACTGGGAGAGGTACACGCCGCAGCCCAGAAATTGTGCGAGGGCACCGGGAGATGAATCGGGGGAGTGAGACCCCAAATTGAAGCGCACCACAGTCGGGCCAATGGGAATTGGTTTTTAGAACCCATAGTGTAAGGGGGCCAATGGTTTGGCCGGAGAAAGACCCCGGGTAGTGTAAAGTTGTTAAAGTCATTTAGGAAATAGTTAGGATTGAAGAACCTGTCGCACCATACGCAGCCACTTACCTGTGGTGATGATGATGACTCCACACCTGTGTTTTCTTTGTTTGTGTTGCAGAAATGAGAATTGCTGTTGGATTTGTGAGACGCATCACGACGTGGATGAGACATTGGGGTGATTCCATCTCTCCCTCCCTAGGAGGGACTGATGATGAATTGGTAATGGCAAATTATGATGTTGAGTTGGAGATGGCAAATTTTGATGAGAGTTGAAAATGGCAAATTTGATTGGTTAGGAGGGAGAGAAGACGAATTTGGTTTATGGGAGGAACGGGGAAGACAGTAGGGATGTTTGTTGATTTGTAAAGTAGATGTTTATGGGTAGTGTTGTGTTGTGTGGATACAGTAAGGGGTAAGGGAGGGGCCATGTAGGTTACCTGGTGGGGGGGGGGGGGCGTACGATAGGAACGTACCTGTCTCACCTGGTTCCCATGTGCCCCCAGTGTGCATCACCTTACATTGCGTGCACTTTTGCGCCCTTACCACCTTACTCACTTGTTTCTTCTTTTGTCTCCCACCTCCGAGGATCTGGCTTTGGGGTAGAGAGAGAGGAGAGAGAGGTGCTGGCTGCGCAGTTGTGGGCCTGCACTTTCGCTGTTTGCTGCCGGGATCGATACACCATATGGACCGCAATGTTTGTGGCCACCCACAATGGACCGCAGTTCGTTTGCGGCCAAGCACCACCCGGGGATGGACCTATGGGTCAACGTGGCACCTATGCCATACAGGTGAACCACTTTTAGTTGACACCAAGTGCACCACAAGAAGAGCAAGAGACACCTGCAGGGTTAGGGGTTGTCGCATTTATTTTTAATCATTGAACAATGGTGACTGCACCGATTGGTGGTGGGGTGGTGCTGTTGATGCTCGGAAAGGGTGCTCTGCACGTTATTAAAGGCCGTCGGCCACAGAGCACTCGTGGGTTGGTGTATCGATGTTGGCAAGCGCGCTCTCTCTCTATGCATAACATCTGCATGTGTTCCTCCAAAAACAGGTCCTGGATCGTAGTGTAAATAGCAGCGTAGTCTTGTAAATAATGCTCCCTACCGGCTGTATGTTTAGTTTGAGAATTCTTTCCGGATTCGGTTATCCTGTGGGTGTGTTTCTGTGAGGAGAAGGGTGCAACGTCGCAGGGGGACATATTTACTCATTTGTGAATATCTGTAAAACTGTCGCACTCAGGGTAGAGTTAATAGTAGAGGGAACTACATTGCGTGCCACACTAAAGTAGGTAAAAATTTATCGGGTCGGGACGCCCCGAGGGTAGAGAAGGGTGCAATGTTGCGAATATGGAATTTGGCCTCCATATCCGCTTGTAAATATTCCCCTATTTTCTCCAATACTCCCCAACTTTCCCCGATCCCCCATTCCCTAGTCCCATTGCATGTAAATAACAATCAGTAGAGCCGACCTTCCCCTTATTCCCCCATTAAATGTCGTGCCCAGGTCCACCGCACCACACGTAGACAACTTTCGGACATCTTCCTAGTTATTCTTATTCTATGTCAGTTAAGGCCTCGTCTCCATTAATTATGACTCTTCGTTGCACCAGAATGTGATTATATGGCATCAGTAGTGAGTTTAGGACCTTTCCCATACCTCCTTCCATCTTCTTCCCCAACAATTACAACAACAACAGAGGAGATGGCGGCGGAGCGGGGGAGGATGCGTCCTCACACCGGCTCGATTAGCGCCATAGACCATGCGCTCCACGGGGTTACCACGAAGGGGCTCCTTGTCAGCTCCTCGTCAAGGGCGGAGCCTGGTAAACCCCCCGCACGCACCCAATGAGAAGCAACGTGCTGATTCCACGAGGCGGAGCTAACGAGCCGAGGGCGTGTCACTCCCCGCCGGATATACGCGGCCCCGCGCCGGATGTGACGTGAGATGCGCCCCCAGCTTGAGCAGACAAGACGCCATCCGAGCGCTGCGACCTCCCCGCATCTCTGGACCGGACCGAGTCGATTCTGACCTTTGAGCCCAGGTGCACCTGGAGCCATCGCTACCCGCCTGTCCTTTCCATCAATCCCCGTGTGAGTCAGCTTTGTCCCGTTTATCTGTCGTCTGTTGGGAATAATAGAAGATTGTGTCTAAGTGCTTGTCTTTCTATGCTGTCCCTCTTGTAGTTGTAATCTAACCTTCCGCCTTAATATAACCTCCTCCGGAGGTCTTGAGAACTGAACCCCTGGTGTCGTATTGTGTTATTGTAATCCAGCCGGGTGTCTTCTTTTTCTTATTGAGCCAGCATCGCGCGACTTCGTCAACGTCGAGTATAGTCGGGTAATTTGTGCGGACACGACGGCCATTCCGCTCGGCCCACTTTAACATCAAAGTCGTGTCTGTAACAATATATATATATATATATATATATATATATATATATATATACAGACTTGGCATTTAATATGGAATATTTTTTTTGTGGGGCTGAACTTACTTTTCAAGATGACTTAGAACCAAAAGTTCATTGGAATTATGTTGAAATTATTCCAGATTTTGTTAATGTGACCTTTAAAAGAAACAAAAACCACATTTGACATTTTGAAGCAAATAAGTTGATCCTTGAAAGTGATGTAAACTGATATCGAACTCAATTCACGGACAGTACTGTGTTAAACTTCTGTACGTTTTCCAGAAGTATCTCTTTATTTTGCACATTAGCCAAAAAAAATTTCAACAAAAACAAAAGCTAAATTATGACTGGGATTACGGACAGTAAAATTACAGTTCAGTACTTCGTGTAACCCCCACGAGCATTCAGGAGAGCACATACACGTCGAGGCATGCTGTTCACGAGATTTGCCAAGGTTTGGACAGGAATCACTTGCCAAGCAGTGACAATAGCCTGCTGCAATTCACGCACAGAGGTCGGCTGCTGGTCCAAGTTGTCGATTTGACGCGTTAATTCTGCCCACAAGTTCTCTATCGGATTCATATCCGGGGACATGGCCGGCCACTCCATATGCTCTACACCATGGTCAGCAAGAAAGTGTTGGATCATGCGAGCACGATGAGGCTGTGCATTGTCATCTTGAAAGACAAAGTTTCCTCGAAAGGCTTCACGAGCAAATGGAAGCAATGTTTCTTCCAGAATGACCCTGTACTTGAACTGGTTCAGGTTTCCATTCAGAACTACCATGTCAGTTTTGCCCCCTGCATGAAAAGCAGCCTAAACGGTCACCCCACCACCTCCAGCTTGGACTCTTGGCACTATACAATCTTCGTTGTGGGCTTCATGCACTTGTCTGCGCACTCGGATGCGGCGATCTTGACGATAGACCAGAAATCTAGACTTGTCACTGAAGGTCACTTGATTCCAGTGTCCTGGCTGCCATTGACGGTGCTCTCTGGCCCACTGCAATCGGCGCTGGCTGTGTTGTCTGGTCAGGCGTGGCTTTCTCAGGGGACGCCTGGCACGATAGCCTGCTTGAACCAGTCGTTGGTTGACTAGCCTTCTGGATACAGGCACATTTGTCAGTTGCTGCCACTCAGCCCTAAGCCGATTAGCTGACTTGGTACGGCCATTGCAGACTAACCGGTGCAGCTGGCGATCATCTCTCCTTGTGGTTCTGCGTGGACGTCCTGGCCTCGGTATTGGAGGAGGGACACCCCTCTGAACATTTCGTTTCAGGATCTTTGACACCTGACCTTGAGTGATGCCATACTGCCGAGCAATAGCATGCTGTTTCATGCCAGAATTTCGTAAAGCCACCACTCCATGACAAACAGCATTGTCAAGTTGACAGACCATCTCCAGAGGAAGCGGCAATAACTTTTGTAGATGTGCAGCAGTTGTTTTCCACTAATACAGAACGCAACAACCCTTATATACCCGATTGTGAAGCCAATCGTCAAATGTACCTGTCCTTACATTTTGTCACGCCACCTGTGATATAATCCTGTTATTGACTTCTTGCTGTGAAAGACAATCGGTGACATGGTTCTTTCAACAAAGACATCACCGAAGGGTAAAATAAACTCACCAGATTGATAACAGCATTAAATGGCAGAACTAGAAAGCATGCCAAAATGCTAAGCCCATGCTCATCCACTTTGTACTCAAACTAAACTTGATGGAAACAACAGCGAAAGGAAAATTGGACATTTTATTCATTAGAAACACGCACTCTTCTTCCTGATTGGCAACACACTTAACTCAGAAACGTGATGAACGCCACATTCACCCACCAGCATATATATGAACCCCCTTCCTCTCCTGCCTCCCTTCGCCTCCCCTTCCCCTCCCCTTCCCCCCTTCCCCTCCACTTCCCCCTCTTCCCCCCTCTCCCCCCCCTTCCCCCTCCCCCCCTCCCCCCTGCCCCCCTCCTCCCCTTCCCTCCTTCGGTGATGTGATGGGGCTGAGTTGCTTGAAGGATGAAGTGGGACAAATCGTTGTGGACCCAGATGGAATTAAAGGAAGATGGAAGAGATATATAGAAATGCTGTTGAATGCAGAGAATGAATGGGATGGCAACATGGAACGTCACCCAGTTTTAAGACTGGCAGAGAAGACAACTGAGAAGGAAGTTGAGGAAGCAATAAAAGCAAGGAAGAGTAATCGCAGGAGATTCCAATGATTCTGAAAGCTTTGGCCTCAACAGCGTGAAGCCGAGCAAGCGGGAGGGCCGACAGGAGTTGTGGGAGATATGTTGAAGGCAGTGGGAAGTTGGGGTGTGAAGAGAATGACAGACATCTGCAATCTGGTGGTGAAAGAAGGCCACATTCCAATGGATTTGGAACTGAGTACCCTCGTCCCTCTATACAAGGGGAAAGGTGACCCTCTGGAGTGTGGCTCGTATAGAGCGATACAGTTATTGGAGCATGGAATGAAGGTATTGGAAAGGGTGTTGGAGAAGAGGATAAGGAAGAAACTGAAGTTCGACAAAATGCAGTTTGGATTTATGCCAGGAAGAGGAACGACAGACGCAATTTTTATTGTAAGGCAGTTTTAGAAGAAATACATGGAGAAGAGGAAGAAATGGTTTCTTGGGTTTGTTGATCTGGAGAAAGCATTCGATAAGGTTCCACATGAAGTATTGACATGGGCATTGAGGAAGTTAGGAGTGGAAGAATGGTTGATCAGAGTAGTGATGGCAATGTACGAGAGAGCGCGCACAGCTGTAAGGACGAAGGACGGGAACAGTGGTTAGTTTGAGGTGAAGGTGGGAGTGCATCAGGGGTCGGTACTAAATCCACTACTATTTGTAGCTGTGATGGAGGTGCTGGCTCGGAACTTAAAGGAGGGTTTACCGTGGGTGTTGTTGTATGCAGATGATCTGGTGTTGATTGGGGAAAGTATGGATGGACTGAAGGAGAAGATGAACAAGTGGAAGGAATGTATGGAGACAAAAGGTCTGAAGGTGAATATCGAAAGACGAAGGTGATGGCAAGTGGTAAAGCATGTGAGGTGGAAAGAACTGGGAAGTGGCTGTGTGCTGTGTGCAGGAAGGGTGTCGGAGTGAACACCATTCAATGTACAATGTGCTCTGAGTGGGTTCATCAAAAATGTAGTGGTCTGAGAGGGTCATTAACCAGTGTGGCAGCTACATTCAAGTCTAAGGTGTGCACAGAGGGAGCTGCAGATGGAGGAAATGTTGAGTTGGACCTTGGAGACGGCGTGAAGCTGGAAGGTGTGAAAACATTTTGTTACCTCGGAGACGTGCTGAATTGAGAAGGTGGATCAGACTCGGCAACGGTTGCTCGAGTGAGATGTGCATGGAAGAAGTTTCGGGAACTGAGTGGCGTGCTGATGATGAGGGGAGTGTCATTGAAGCTGAAGGGAAAGGTGTGTGCTGCATGTGTGAGAAGTGTTATGATTTATGGGACTGAGACATGGGTAATGAACGTGGAGCAGCAACGAAGGCTGGAAAGGTTGGAAATGCGAATGGTTCGGTGGATGTGCAGATTATCGTTGAGAGAATGAATGAATAATCGTTTTACGGCCATTTTCCCCACTAGAGCGGGGGTTAGCCTTGCGGGCCCCATGACAATCATGGTTCCCTGTTTGAGGCAATGTTTTTATGGCCGGATGCCCTTCCTGATGCCAACCCTTGGTCACGCTCTTACGATGCGCAGGGATACGGTGTACCTATTCCAAACTGGGGTACACACCGTGATCATTCATCCCAGCAAGCTGGTACTCAATTTGCCGACCTCGGAAGGATGACAGGCTGAGTCAACCCCCCTGGCGTTAATTCAGCGATCGACCGGGATTCAAACCCAGGATCCTAGGTTCCCAAGCCGGCACCCTAACCACTAAGCCAACACCAGGCCAACACCAACACCAGGAGAGAGGAAGACAAATGATGAATTGCGAAAGATGATGGGAATAGAGCCTGTGATTGATGCTGTGAAGAGAAACAGGTCGAGATGGTTTGGTCATGTGTTGAGGAAGGATGAAAGTGACTGGGTGAGAATGAGTGATGGAAATGAATGTAGAAGGAAGTGGAGGACGGGGAAAACCTGAGAAATACTTGGCTGAAGATGGTGGAAGACGAAATGCGGGGAAGGGGGTTAACAAGGGTAGATGCAGAAAATAGGGCAAAATGGAGAAGATTGTCATGGGGACTGCAGGCTAACCCCCGCTCTAGCAGGGAAAATGACCTTAAAATGCCTGGTTGTTGTTGTTGTTGTTTAAGTAAAGTGCTTTTCAGGAATACGAATAAACACAAACAACCTGAACGTTGAAGTTGCTCACAGGTAATTTGATTTACTCCTAAAACCAAACTGATTTAACCTAAACGCTTTGAGGCATCACAATTCTAAATACTGTGCAAGGTTTAATTCACCCATTAATTGTTATTGTGTGGCTATGTCCCATGCAGTCCTTAAAATACACAACGAATGAAAGGCTCAGCTATTTCCTTAAAAGGGAGCATGGTGGGGTTCGCTCTCTCAAACCAGGCTTTTAAGAACATAAACAAACTGAGTAATTAAGAAAATAGACGCGGGGTGTTTCGAGCTAAGTTTGTACTGTGCGGTGGGTGAATAAAGCCAAGGACATGAACCCAAGATGTGTATCATATTTACAGGCAGAACAAGCACTGTACCTCAAAGAAGCCCTTTTATTGTGCCATTGTGGTGCCGTCATGGCCAGGTCTACAGTTTCCACGTGCATGCTACTGTACTGAGAAAGATGTTTGTGGAAAGAAAAACAATTGAACCATTTATACTGTTGTTTTGTTTCATTTTTTAACAATCATTGTTTTTCATGACTCGCAGATCATTTGAATTTTCGCTGTGGTACTTGGCCAAAGCCCGATTCTTTGTTGAAGTTGCCAGGAAGTCTTAAAAGTTCCAAAACTAATAACACCTCCTCCCTCCAGGAGCAGGGGGAGGGCGAGGAGGGACGAGGATTAATGTTGTCTGTGGATGGTAATACCACCTCCTCCTGGCAGGGGTCAGCAAACCATGTGGTGGCACTTAAGAAGGCAAAGGGCAGACACACAAAGTATTGACTGATCCTATAAGATGACACTATTGTTCTTATTTACTTAAGCAGTTTGTGACATGCACATTCATAAAAGCAATAACATACACATATGACTGTTGTCACTGATAATTTGATAAATTTACCAAAATGTATAACTATCATTGGAACAACCCAAATTTTTGCACAGTACTGCATATACATATATATATATATGGAATATTTTTTTTCTTGACTTGGGTTTACTTTCTGAACTCAGTATATCAATCTGGTGAGTTTATTTTACCCTTCGGTGATCTTTGTTGAAAGAACCATGTCACTGATTGTCTTTCGCAGCAAGAAGTCAATAACAGGATTATATCACAGGTGGCGTGACAAAATGTTAGGACAGGTACATTTGACGATTGGCTTCACAATCGGGTATATAAGGGTTGTTGCATTCTGTATTAGTGGAAAACAACTGCTGCACGTCTACAAAAGTTATTGCCGCTTCCTCTGGAGATGGTCCGTCAACTCGACAATGCTGTTTGTCATGGAGTGGTGGCTTTACGAAATTCTGGTATGAAACAGCGTGCTATTGCTTGGCAGTATGGCATCACTCAAGGTCAGGTGTCAAAGATCCTGAAACGAAATGCTCAGAGGGGTGTCCCTACTCCAATATCGAGGCCAGGATGTCCACGCAGAACCACAAGGAGATATATATGTATATGTATATATGTATGTATGTATGTATGTATGTATGTATGTATGTATGTATGTATTTACATATATATATATATATATATATATATATATATATATATATATATATATATATATATATATATTATATATATATACTAGGGCATGCCCGTACTATATATATGCCCGTACTATATATATATCTAAAATTATATCCCCCCCCTCTATTTACATGAAATGGTTTGGTCCATTCGCAACGCCAAAGCGAACGGCTTGCGAGTACGGTGACAATCCCCCCCCCCTCTATTTACATGAAATGGTTTGGTCCATTCGCAACGACCACAGAACCCCCCCCCCCCCTCTATTTACATGAAATGGTTTGGCCCATTCGCAACGCCAAAGCGAACGGCGAACGGCTAAATCGCCATAGCTCGCCCGTACGTGGGTGCCCGTTCCTTGCCAAAAAAAAAAAAAAACGCTACCAGTACGCTCTACCCCGCCCGTACGCCCGTAAACAAAAAAAAACAACGCTCTTCGCTTCCGCCCTTCGCTCTGACTGAATTGGGAGAAATAATGCGCATAAGAAATCGAGAAATTATTATTTTCTCCGGAAGAAATCGAATTACGAACCGTAATGGCGCAGGCTCTCGGGCTCGCAACAACGCGTCCTGTGATTGGCTGCCGGAAGTGAAGTCTTCACTGTCGCAAATGTGAAGCGATGAATACGATGAATCGCAAATTAGTTTTTATTAGTTTTAAAACATAGTTTAACGGCAACATAGTTTGCCGACGGGAAATAAATGAATACGCTCTCAAATGTGCCATCCGAGGCAGAGTCTGTTCGCCACGTTCGGCACACGTGATAGCTCGCTGCTCTCTGATTGGTTGAATCGTTTTTTGGACATAGCTCGGTAACTACTTCTGCGATTAATTTAAAACCTTGAAAAGGCACATCCTCGGGTCCCCAGCAATATACCTGGCAAGTTTCAAGTATATCGGACCAGTAGTTGTCGAGAAACAGCGGTCACAGACAAACATACAAACATACAAACATACAAACATACAAACATACAAACAAACATACACACAGAGATTAGTGGAATTATAGATAGATATATTATATATATATATATATATATAATCGGGAGATTAAATCAGACGCGGACGTAGCTTCAGGACGTCGATCTTTAATTTTCGACAAGCTTTCGACCAACAAAGGTCTTCTTCTTAGTCGTCCCCAGCAGCCTCTTGATTTACACCATAGTTGCGTTCTTGAAGATAGTCGTGTAAATGAATAAGTTGTAACTTTTAACTCACTTCTCCCATCTACTTCGATATAATAATACAGGTACACAAAAAGGGAGCGGTTAACCAAAATAAACTCCCTCCCTGCTGCCTTTTGCCCACCGCAACCTGTCCCAATGGACCAGAGCCCCCCCTTGCTACAGTGTGCGATATTTCAATTTTCGTGACAAGGTTGTCGTAGTCGATTGACTGAAATCTGCTGTGTTGATCTACTACAATCTACTCGAAACACCCGCTCCTTCATTGGAGTGTTTTTTCTCCCGGACAAGTTGTACAACTTCCGGCAGTTTGTTGTATATTTTAGTGATAACATCCAGTTTTCAAGTTATTCTGTCCAGAGGTTTATTCCATTAAGGTTTTCATACAGAGATTCTTCTAACCTCTCTTCTTCTTAGATATAAAACTACGCAAAGAGTGCATTCTCGGCCTGTTTATTTTTAAATGGGTGACTGCTTGTGCGAAATGATGTAATAGGCAGAGGTTAGGAGGAGTGCTGCCTCCATCCTCATTTTTATTGTCCTATTTTTACTGTTACAGTGGTTTATTATATCTAAATTCCAATGTTTAAAATAGAAGTGTGAAATAAAGATCAAAAATTGTGAAAAAATAGAGCCTCCTGTTGCATTGAAAAAATTCTAACAACTAAAAATAGAAAATGAAAGAAAAGGGATGTTAACACTATGTTGGCCACTGCTGCTCATGTCTTGTTGTTTCTGGAAGTGGTGAAGGGGAAGGGAGTGGAGGAGTAATTATGGAGGTGTTGAGGGCTTGCTGGCATCATCCTTTGGAGGTTCTTTCCCTTCCTTTTTTTTGAAAAAACGAAGACGTCATCTGAGCTGCCTTCATCCTCTTTTCTTTTTGAATTAACTCATAGCAGCTGAGGTCCACTTGGACATTTCAGGCCACATGAGCTGCGTTCCGTGTTGGTGTCATCTTCATCGAAGATGGCAAGACCCATATTGATGAGGTGGAAAACCTCCACCATCCTCTTACTTGTGAAAGTACACAGTGGCTCAACCTCATCACTTTCTGCCTTTGACTCCTCCACCTGGTGTTCCTTCTCCAGCAGTAGAAGGTCCTCATTTGAGAGTTCCTCCAGGTACGAGTCCATCAACTCCTCTACATCACCCTCCTCCACTGCATCAAAGCCGACAGTCTTGGCCATTTCGACAATGTTACGTCGTGCTTTCGACACATCATTATTCACGCTGAAACCCTTGAAGCCATGAACACGTTGAGGGCAAAGTTTCCCCCATACACCATTCATACAAGAACGGACGACTTCCTTCCAAGACTCCTAAAATTACATGGAGCATCCATTATTGTAAAGGCCTTCCACAATTCCTTTACAGTCACATCATCATTATCAGTTGATTTCACCAGGTTTGCAAATGTTCTTTGGAGATGATACACCTTGAATGTATCACTTCGTGGTCCATTGGTTGAATTAGAGATGTCGTGTTGGGTGGAAAAAATACCACATTAATGTTTTTGTTAAGGTCCTGGATCGATGGTGGATGACCTGGAGCATTATCGAGGAGGATGAGAATTTTAAAACTCAAATTCCCCTTCTCACAGTATTCCTTCAACTCAGTAGGAAGCTGGGAGCTAAAATATTCACAATATATTTGTCTGTTATCCAGCCCTTCGGCATTGGAACACCAATGGACAGGCAAACATTTCTTAACATATCACTTCAGAGCCCTGGGATTTTCTGAAACCATTGACGGTTTCAATTTACAATCACCTTCAGCATTACCTGCCAAAAGCAGCATGAAGTGACCTTCTGAAGCTTTAAATCCAGGTGTGATCTTCTCACGAGAAATGTACTTCCGACGTGGCATCCTCTTCCAAAATAGGCCTGTCTCTTCAACTTTGAAAATTTGTTTTGGAGAATATCCACCTTCCTCGATAATGGCCTTGAGAAATGCAGGAAACTTCTCAGCAGCAACGGTGTCAGCAGCAGCCTCTGCGGTCATTATATGTTGTAACATTTCAGAAAGTTTGAAATCACCCAGGACGAGCGTTAAGTGGCTTCACTTCACCTTCATCACTTATTAAGTCTTTATAAATGCTTCTGGCCTTTCCTTGTATCGTAATCATGCTGACAGGCACGTTCTCCTGGTTTTGTTGGTCAATCCATGTACTCAGCATGTGTTCAGTTTTTTCCATAATGGAACTTATGGCATACGATGTGTTTGTCGAACTCACTAAGGTTCCACATTTAGCACTTTTTAAAATATTTTCCACACTATTTTTTATTGTTCACAACCTGGACTCCATAAGGCCTAGTGCATGCCTCATATCAGGTGTATGATCACCTCTTTCATCTTGAAACATCCATTTTTACCTCAATGGTGATGGCCTTCCTTTGTTTTTTGCTCGCACTACCAGCCTTGCTTCTCCAGGGATGCTTTCCAGTGACGATTGCTTACGCTTATTACAGCGGCACAATTCATGCGCAAAATGGAAAACACTTCACCACACACGACGCTAAGATGGAGGGTTTCTAGAAACTGAGGGAGGGAGAAGGCAATCTAGCTGGCATCCGGGTGTTATCGCGAACACATTTTCATGTTGTTCAGTGTGTTACGGATTCGTCACTTCCGTTGTTGTGGTTTTCATCCACTGTGAACATTGTTGGTTCCATGTACTATTATTGTTGTCGTTTAAGGGAAATAGAGATTACTATTTTCAAAAGGTAAAAAAGTTAATGTTTAAAATGAAACCGGAACCGGACGACGACGAAGAGGAAGAGGAGGAAGAGAAGGCGGAGCGAGTGAGTTCGACAAGAAAGCCGAGCTGCTTTGAGGTCTGGAGCGAACGTTGGCGAACGAGAGTCACGAGTGAACTTTGGGTTTCCCGGGAAAGGGCTTCCTGCGACGGAGTTGTTATCGCTGTGACAGATCAACCTGCGTGGCAGGTTTTGCGGTTGATTCCGAAGCGAATCATTTGAGTGCCGTTACGTCTTGAGAACGGGCCGTTGGCCATTTTGACTCGCGCCCGATTTTTGCATCGCTCCAGGTTTTTCACCTCGCTTTAACCATTTTCACCGCATCCAGACGTTAATCTGGTGTGTGTGTGTGTGTGTGTGTGTGTGTGTGTGTGTGTGTGTGTGTGTGTGTGTGTGTGTGTGTGTGTGTGTGTGTGTGTGACGTGGCTTTTGAGTGGGAAATCTGCGGTTCGCCGATTTGGAGCCGTGGAACGTCCATACCCGAAGGTGTGATTTCCCAGTCGCCTGGAGGGTACCTTTACACATCTTTGGCAGTGTGACTCATCCGAACGGGATTCTAGTCTCGATTAGACATCGTTCTGACGATCACTGGAGCGGATCGACTTTGGCTTGATGCCGGAATAGAGACATTGGGAATGTTCTTCTTTTCGCTCACATGGAGCACAGTGAGTTATATTGTACGAACCTGATGGTACCATCATAGGAAATATATTGTTACGGTCCGCGGTTAAGGATGTTGGTTTGCCGAGCGGAGGCACCGCGGCCGAACAGTTTTCCCCGACTATCTCGATTCCTGGACGTTGGCCGAAATCGCGCCACAGATATTCAATTTGGAAACCTCTAAAGCGACCGAATGTAAAGAGGAAGAAGAAGAAGACGTACGGCGGAATAACAGGTTTTATTAATTGTTTTCACAAGCCAAGGCAAAGAGAGCAGTTGGTTATATACAGAAAATGGAAGGAGCAGACACAGTGAAATCATTAGCTTACCTATACAAGCTTAATTAATAAACCCCAGGACAACGTGAAAGACAGACGGACGATCACACTTACATGGGGAAATGCAGGCCGGAAGGAATGGCTTGGAGATGGGTGGCTTTTAGAGGCAAGGAAGGTTCAGCGGGTACTGGGCACGGTCGGGCCAGAAGGCACCGCCGTCAAGAAGCCAAGCTTTGGTCCCAAACTGCGCGGGCGAAGTTCCTTTCTCCGTACTGCTGCCTCGTGCGCTCCTTGCGTTGCCCCGGTCCGCTTTTCCTGCAGCGCGGCACGTCTCACGGCGGCTCGGTCACACATGCTCGTCTCCAGCGCATCTCCTGGACCCATCTCCTGGACTCATCTCTGTAAAAGCTCATCTCTTGGACTCATCTCTGTAAAAGCTCAACTCCTGGACTCATCTCTGTCAAAGCTCATCTCGTAAAAGCTCATCTCCTGGACTCATCTGCTTGGGGAGCGTCCCGCGGCGGGTTTTATAGGCCCCGCCCTTCACCCTTTGCGAACCTCCCCCAAGTGTTCTCTCTCCGCCCTCTCAGGCCAAACCCCTCGTTCTGGGTTGGATGAGCGGGGCTGACTTACTCCTCCCCTCTATGACGAGGTGGAGACCCGCCTTTCTTCTTCGGCGTTACCTCGTGCGTAATGGAGTCAAATGCTGCAAAGTGGACGGCAGATGAAAATGCAGCAAAGTACCTAAAGTGTCAATTGCAACAAAGTGGCAAACCTGGCACCTGGAAGCTGCCATGGGGCGTCGGAGGGCCTACTCTTATTTAATTCGGTGCAATGAAGAGTCAAACTAGTGGGAAACACATCCTTAGCCTACAGAGAATAAGGGACTAACTATTTAAAAGGATATATGGTGTCCTGTGTGTAGGTTTATGGAATTAACTAAGAGGACGAGCTGCGACCATTCTTTACATTACGAGGGTCAGTTACACACAACAAAACCATACTTTTCACATTCGTTACACTTTCTCAAAATTGTTACACTTCTCAAATTCGTTACACTTCTCAAATTCGTTACACTGCACCCTCCTTCCTTCAGGCCCGTACTCGGGCCTACAAAATGTTAACTTAGTGTGACACATAGGTGTAATTCCCTCTACAATTAACCTGACCCTGAGTGTGACAATCTTAAAACACAAATAAATATGTCCCCCTGCTGCATTGCACCCTGCCTAACAGATTTGCGCCCACAGGATAACCGAATTACGGAATTGTTTTCAAGCTATACATTTACGGTGGGGAGCATTATTTACAGTGATGTTATTTCTTATTTACAACGCAACCCAGGACCTGTGTTTTTTTCCTTTTTTTTTTCTTTTTAGGGAAACAAAGAGGAGGAAATTCCTGTTGGGAGGGAGGAGACAGCACGCATTGCATCGATGCACCAGTACCAATAACACCAAAGCACCCAAAAGCACCCAAACGCACCAACCAGTGCACAGTCATTACTGTTTGCAATAAACACACAAAAAAAACAACTGGTGGTGGTCTTCTTCTCTGCTGGGCCGATGTTCTTCCCGATGTCTTCTTGCTTCATGCGGCCTACTTGGAAATATAAAAAGCACAAACCGTGTCCATTTTTATTTAGGGCCACAGGGGCCAACTAAGGGTGGTCCACCTGTTTGGCATAGGTGCCACCTTACCGAGGTCCGCAAGCAAGATTCCCTGGCCACTATGGCCGGTCTCCAACAGAGGTGCCCTGCCCCAGAACCTGGGGTCCATCAAGTGGTACTCGGCCGCAGAACAGCGGTCCATAAAGTGGTACATCAATGCAATGCATGCTGGTTGAGAGGGTCCTGGCACACAAGACGACCTCCGCACGCTCCCCTCAACACCCAGTGGCGCACAGTCCTCAGGTGGGAGACAAAAGGGGGGAAAGACAGATGAGCGAGGGGTAAGGTCACAAGGGTACACATCAAACAAGGCAATGCAAGGCGAAGTGCGTATGGAGAGCCAAGTGAGAAAGCTCGTCCCTACCGTACGTCACCCCCCCTGTCACCTACTCTACCCTTGCCCTTACCCCATATTTACAAAATCTACACCTTTACAAATCCGTCGCTACCGTCACATCTTCCCCATATTTCCCCTACACCAAATTCGTCTCCACAATCCCTCTATCCAAAATTTGCCATCACCCAATTCATCATCAACCCTCATAAGGAGGAAGAGATGGAACATCAAGGCACAATGTCACACCCACGTCATGATGCGTCTCACATTCCAACATTTGCATCAATAAAAATAATAAAAACCACCTGGCATGGTGTGGAGTACCTGTCACCTCAGGTGAGTGGATGCAGATGGTACAAGGAGATTTTCATCCTAACTACTTTCTAAATGACATTAACACACTTTACACTACCCGGGGTCTTTCCCTGCCAATCCATTGGCCAACTTACACTATGGGTTCTAAAAACCAATTCCCATTGACCAAACTGTGGTGCTTCTCAATTTGGGGTCTCACTCCCCCGATTCATCTCCCGGTGCCCTTGCACAATTTCTGGGCTGAGACATGTAGCTCTCCCAGCAGGTCTACCCACCTGCACACCTCCACCACTGTAGTTGCCACCCGAGCTTACCTAGCTCCTCACCCTAACCTAACTAACTGGGGAAGGCCCCTCCTGGCTCTGTCACCCCTTGGTGCCCTCTGGCACTGGGCTACCCGGGTCCGTCCTCCGGATCCTCGGGCCCCATCCACAACTACCGGCTCCCAGAGCCCACCTGCGGCCTCACCTGGCCGACATCCTCACAGTGGTGGAGTGCCCAAACCAACTACACACACTAACAGGCTACACGCCCAGCCATTTCCACAACACTAATGCACCCATCCAAATACCATTCTTTCACCCGCACCACAGATGCCAATATCCAACCACAATTTACCTGTACCCTCTACCTAACCGTTACACTACCCGCCCCGGGTATTCGTGATGGGGGTCCACTCTTCCCCCATTCATACCTTCGCACCATCCACTCCACTCCATAGTTTCCACCATACTCACTCCACGACCATCCATTCCAATACTCCATATATTCCACACTCCATGTATTTCACACAACCATTCTCCATACACCTGTTGTTGCACACCTGTGCAATCTTACCTGGTGCCACCTGCTGCACCCTCTTTTCTTCCTGGACCATTTGGTCAGCACAATACTCATCACCATCACTCACTCAAACACTGCTCCATACACCTGTTCAGTTGCACACCTGTGCACCATACACTTCTGAATACACCTCCAACACTCACACGGCATCATCTGAACTACCTGTTGCCCTGCTAACTTAGTGCTCCCCGTCTCCCCTTTAAACTAAGCACATACCACGTCATTATCATCCACACTGATCTACCTGCGTCCCCACTACAGGTATCATTGTCACTAACTAATCTTAACGTTACCTATTGTCATCTTCTAGGTCCCTATCATTTTATCCTAACCCTCCCGGGCTAGTTTTCACTGCCAAACCCCATAACTAGTGCTCCTTTGCCCCCGTTGTGAGAGATGGCAGAGTTGCCATCCCACCACATCGGGCATCTCAAACTACCAATTTTGCACACCAAATTTCAACCAATCAAAAATTTGCCAATCACTACTCATCATCTGCCAATCATTACTGCCAATCCTTTGCCAATCATTAAATTTTGTTTTTCTAATTTCGGGTCCAAAACACTAACCTCATCACCCGTCTACTTACTAGATCCTCTCGGTGCGCCAATTCACTTTTACAGCCCGGCTTCGTAAAGCCGAGCAATGAATGCGGGTTGTTTGGTGCCAGCGGCTGGATGCGTCCGACACTCGGTGAAGGGAAGGAGGTTTACTCGGGCCGAGATCCCACGGACCACCTCGGCACGGAGCCATCCAATGGCCCGATCTCGACCTGCCGGAACGCTTCAACAAAAAGGGGTCGCCATTGTCGTGAAAATCAAGCTCAGACACGACTTGACCTCTGGGTAGGTTTAATATCATTTAGATCTGAAGTACATCCTGTAAAAATACATTCATGCAACAGGCATTAAAATCAGAGTATTTCATGAGCAATGGTCGATTCAATATGGCAATGGTCCAATAGAGAGGACAGTCAGCGCAGCATTTAGGGGCGTACATACCATTCAAACTACAGGACTATGTCACAGTGAGTTCCGCTGGAGTGTCCGTGCGCCCCGGTTGTCCCGGGTCTTATAGACGCCCCTTTTGAAGCGAGCACACCCTGGGTTCACCTTGGTATAATTTCACTACATTCTCCCCGCCGTTAGAACTATACTGCCGCTCGGCAGGTTGCAAGCAAGCATCAGCAATAATCGAATGGGTCACGTCAATCCACGTCAGTCGGTCCACCCGTAGCGGTCGGGACGGCGAACTTCCCTGCCAGTTCGTGTTCGGAATCTACCGGGCACGGCGTCCCCAAGCCCGGAGTCTCCCGCGTCGGAATAGCCGCCGGAGGTGGGAGTCGGAGGGGGCGCCCCAGCGCCTTCGGGCACGGGAGTGGGGAACGACGGAAGTAACGGTGGTAGTTCCATAGGGGAAGCTTCGGTAGAGTCCATAGACTCGTAGACGGGTTCGTCGATATCCCTGTCGTCGTCCCCACATGGGGCGAGATTGCGTACGGAGACAGTAGACTCGCGGCCATCCGCCGTTAACACGCGAGCATGCTCGGGATTAGCCTGGAGGACCTGCACCTTGTCAACAAGGGGGTCGTACTTGCTAGCGCGAACCGCTCGTTTGAGATAGGCGGGCCCTGGTTCAGCGAGCCAGCTGGGTAAAGATTGGATACTGCCGGAGCTTCTAGGGTGGTGGAACAGTCGTTCGTGAGGAGTCTGGTTGGTGGCAGTACATAGGAGAGCCCGGATCGAGTTTAGAGCGGCAGGTAGCGACCACGCCCATTTATCGAGGCCTCGGCCGAGGGTCCGGAGGCTTAGCAAGACGGCCCTCCATATAATCCCATTAAAGCGTTCGATCTGCCCATTCGCTTGGGGCCGGTACGGGGTGGTGTAGCTCGAAGCGACATTATGCTGGAGCAAGTAGCCCCTCACCTCCTGGGACAGGAACACTGCACCCCGATCGGTATGCACATAGGCCGGATACCCGAACATAGAAAACAAATTCTGCAGGCACCGAATAACCGTGGCAGCCGACATATCCCCGCACGTGTAAGCAAAGGGGAATCGTGAATACTCATCGACGATAGTGAGCAGATAGCGAGAGTTGCTCGACATTGGCAGCGGCCCTTTGAAGTCCATCGCCAAGCGCTCCCACGGTCTAGTAGCCCGAACGAGTGTCCCCATAGGAGGGTTATAAAAACGCGGTTTGAGTTCCGCACAGATCGTGCAATCACGGCAGATGCGGCGGATGTCCTCAATCGAGTACGGCAGATTGCCCTCGCGCACAAAATGCGCAAAGCGCGTTACCCCGGGATGACACATAGTGCCGTGCAAAGTGCGCAGCCCCTCCAAAGTTACAACCCCCGCGCAAGTGGCCGGCCTCGATAAGGCGTCAGCGACCAGGTTATCCTTCCCCGGGCGGTATTTGATGGTGTAGCAGAAGTCGGCGAGTTCGATACGCCAACGGGTGATTTTCTCATTCTTAATGCGCCGAGCATGTAAGGTGTCGTACATAAACGCAACGCTCTGTTGGTCCGTGACGATTTGGAAACACCGCCCAAGCAGATACGGCCGCCATCGCCGAATTGATTCGACGATCGCGTACGCTTCCTTTTCGACAGACGAATGCCTCCGCTCGGCGGAGGTGAGAGTCCGCGAGAAGAAAGCCACAGGGCGGCCCCCTTGGGAGAGAGTCGCCGCTATCGCATGATCTGAGGCATCACTCTCCAAAACGAAAGAGGCACTCTCGTCAATCGTCGCGACAGCGGCGCCAGCGATGTCGACTTTAAGGCCCTCGAAGGCCGCCAGGGCGGCCAGGCCCATGGGGAAAGTGTCGCAGGCCACGAGGGGGCGGAGCTTCGCGGAGAAATTTTGCACCCACGTTGAATAGTGGGCGAACAGCCCTAGAGCACGTTTCAGCGAAGCCCGATCGCTAGGCGGAGCCATATCGAGCAAAGGGCGCAGACGCTCCTTATCCGGAGAGACGGAGCCATGGGTCACGGTGTACCCCAAAAGGTCTACCGTGCGTAGAGAGTATCGACACTTAGCCGCATTCATGGTTAGGCGATATTTCCGCGCGACCTCGAGGAAGCGTTTCAGATTAGCGTCGTGATGCTCCTGGTCATACCCACAAACCGTAAGATTGTCCAGATAGACAAAGACATCGGTCAAATTCTCCTTCGCAACGAGGTCATCCATAGCCCTCTGAAAACAAGAGACTCCGTTAGTTACCCCAAAGGGAAGTCGCGTGAACTGGTACAACCGCTGACCCGATTCAAAGGCTGTAAAGACGCGATCAGCCCTAGAGATGGGGACTTGATGATACGCACTACGCAGATCGAGAGTGCTATAAACGGAATACAGGGCCACCTGGCGTAGCAGGGCGTCCATCCCCGGTAAGGGGTAGGCATCCAGCTGTGTAAAACGATTAATCGTCTGCGAATAGTCGATTACCATGCGCCGGCAGTGGGCCTCACTCCGCACCACTAAGACTTGGGCCCGCCACGGTGACCTACTGTGTTCTATAATACCGTCCTTTAAGAGCAGGGCCGTTTCTTCCGCAATGAATTGCGCGTCCGCGCGAGAGTAGCGCCGTGATTTGACGGCTACAGGGGTACAATCAGTGGTCAGGTTGGGGAACAGTGAGAGAGGCTCCATGTCCATTTGAGCGAGGGCGCACACAGCGAGCGTGTCCGGCCCACCGAAGTCTATTTCCAAACGTCCATGCCGCTTAAGGAAATCAAGTCCTAACAGAACGTCAGCGCATAAAGCAGATAATACCATGAGATACACATCCGGGAACGTGCGTCCCTTTATCACAAGTTTCAATCGACACGCCCCTTTTGTGCTCAACCGAAGTCCCTGAGAGGCCATGAAGATCCGGCGGGTTGTCCCGAGAACCGGCCACCCATGTTGATGCACGAGTCGCTGATCGATAAAACTATCCGTGGACCCCGTGTCAATCAAAGCTTGCGCAAAAACGCCCGCGACCGTGAGCGGAATGATGGCCTGCGCAAGGCCGGCAGACCCGGCAGGTATTGTACCGGCCGGGCGAGAAGATCGCGCCTCGCGGGTGGATCCCACGCCGGCTGCAATCCTTCGGGCAGCGTCGGCAGGTTGGGCCTCAGCAGGAGCATTGAAGTCAGTTGGCTCATCAGCAGATTCAATTGCTAGAGTGGGTGTGCGTAGGTCGTAAGAGCCGCCGCCAGATGGCGCTCGAGTCACGTGAGAAAGATCTCTGCCGTCTGCAGATTCATATGCCAAAGTGGGTGCATGTAATTCGTAAGAGCCGCCGCCAGATGGCGCTCGAGTCACGTGAGAAAGATCTCTGCCGTCTGCAGATTCATATGCCAAAGTGGGTGCATGTAATTCGTAAGAGCCGCCGTCAGATGGCGCTCGAGTCACGTGAGAAGGATCTCTGCCGTCTGCAGATTCATATGCCAAAGTGGGTGCATGTAATTCGTAAGAGCCGCCGTCAGATGGGGCTCGAGTCACGTGCTGCGTTTGCCGCACATCGAGAGGAGTTTCCAAAGCAGGAGCATGTCGCTTGTTTGAAGTAGGCGTTCGAACGCCAGTCAAGGTCGGTCGCGCTGCAGCCGGTCGCGTTCGCGCCATTTGTTTCGGCAGCCCGGTGTATCTCACCAAGGTCGGGCGTGCAGCCAGAGGCCCGCGAGAAGGAGAGCGGCTCATCAAAGCCGAGTGAGGCGCCTCGTCCGGCGCTCGATCCGTTGGCTCCGCGATGAGCCCATTCAAGGTCGCGCGGGGACGCGTGCCCCGAGCGGCCTTCCTGCAGACCTTTGCAAAATGGCCCTTGGTGGAGCACAGGTGGCATGTAGCCTCCCGGGCCGGGCATTCAGAGCGAGGGTGCTGCCGATTCCCGCAAAAATAACATTTTGCATACCGGTCAGGCCGTGGCCAGGCAGCGGCGGCAGCAGTGAGGCCGGAAGCGGAGTCCGCTTCAGGAGCTCCCGGAGACTCGGCCGTGGTGGTCGGGTCCTCCGTATCCTCGGCGGTAGCCCTCTCCGGTCGCGCGAGTTGCGAGGTCCCCGCCACGACTCGTGGGTGATCATATGCGGTGGATTGTTCTCGGGCATCTGTATATACGCGTGCCAGCCGTAGTGCCTCCGTAAATGTCAGATCCGCGACCTCCAGGAGTCGGAGCCGCAAGACTCCAGAATTAATTCCGGAGATGAATGAATCTCGGAGCAAGTCGTCCTGCACTTGCTCGTGGGTCCGGACGTCCTGCACGCAGTCCGCCAACAGGTAGCGCAACTCCTGCGCGAAGCGATCGATCGATTCAGATGGTTGTTGTCGCCGCTGGGAGAGTTGATGCCGGCCCTGCACAGCGCTCCGTGTCTTTACGTATAGGCGCTTCAGCTCGGCCAGAGCCGTAGCGTACGTCTCAAATCGAGAAATGTTCCGGAAAACGGTGTGATAGACCTTCGACTGTAACACGGACAGCTTCATCGCAGCGGTGGGCTCTGTTTCGTGAGCAGCAAAGTAATTCTCCAGCGTTTTGAGCCAGTGTGTGAACTCCGATGCTGATCCCTCAGCTTGAGAGTCGGCTCCGAGAATCGGTACCACGATCATCTTGTGGTCAGCCATTCCGGCGATCTAAATGATATTAAATGTCGTGAAAATCAAGCTCAGACACGACTTGACCTCTGGGTAGGTTTAATATCATTTAGATCTGAAGTACATCCTGTAAAAATACATTCATGCAACAGGCATTAAAATCAGAGTATTTCATGAGCAATGGTCGATTCAATATGGCAATGGTCCAATAGAGAGGACAGTCAGCGCAGCATTTAGGGGCGTACATACCATTCAAACTACAGGACTATGTCACAGTGAGTTCCGCTGGAGTGTCCATGCGCCCCGGTTGTCCCGGGTCTTATAGACGCCCCTTTTGAAGCGAGCACACCCTGGGTTCACCTTGGTATAATTTCACTACAGCCATGACGACCCTTCCTATCGGGCTGCCCGCTCCGCCTAGTGGAGCACGGACGCGGCCGTTCAAAGCGAGGTGGATCGCATACGGCGGTTCTTTCGAAACCGCCGTGGTTCGGATCCCCGCTGGTCCTCGCGGCACGCGAAGCTGCCCGACGCGCACCGAGGGCCTGATTCGGCTATACGTCGCTCTAACCGCTAACCCGGTTACCGTCGATGCCTCACCTGCATGCTTACACCCCGCAGCCTGTTCCTTGCTCATACATCCAGCTGTTCCCATGCTCCTCGTCATTGCACCTTCTCTTACACACCCAGGTACACTCATTCCGCTCACAGACTTGGTCACACACCTGACCACCGAACACCTTTGCACACACTCGTTGTTCGCACACCTCACCAACACACCTCTTTGCGCCCCCTTCTCGGTCACCTCCTCTGTGACAATCACAGGTGTGCTCTCACTCGCACACCCAACCACGTGCCTCACTACCAACTCAAGTGTGCATTCCCACACACGCTCTACCATTCCAGGTGTGCATCCTTCCATTCCAGGTGTACATCCTCTCTCACCTGTCACAACCAACTCACACTCCATGTCACTCCCACCACTCTTGACAGCGCACTCACCCTTACTCTCGACAGCGCACTCTTTCCTCATGCACCTGTCCGTTACACACCTTTCTCGTGCACACTCTTGCGCACACTCTCCCGTTACTTCCTCCGCAACACTCACCACAGGCGTGCATCCTCCCTTACTCTTGACAGCGCACTCTTTCCCCATGCACCCGTTCGTTACACACCTTTCTCGCGCATCCTCTTGCGCACACTCTCCCGTTACTTCCTCCGTAACACTCACCACAGGTGTACACTTTCTTGTTACATCCTCTGTAACACTCCTCACTACGCGCTTCCATGTGCTCCCTCGCACACGCGCTATGACCGACTCACTCTCGACAGCACACTCACTCCTTGGCGCGCACTTTTTCCTCACACACCCCAGAGTCAGACATTCTCGCACACCTCCTCTTTCGCACACCGTACCTGTCGCACACTTCACCAACGGCCTCTCACGAACACCCGGATCCAAATCAACCCCCAAGCCGACTGAAGCTCCCCTCACATCATGTACATTTCCACGTATATCGCCACTCACCTCGGCACCTCGTCTCCGCACCTCCTTCGCCACCTGCAAACTCTTTATTTGGTTAGCGAGCACATCATCACGATTTGAGCACAGACCTTGTACCAATTCCATTACCTCCTCCTTTATCTCCCTCTTAGTTTCCCTCCGTCTCTTCTTAATTTCACTCACCCCCTCTTCCACCTCTTCTCATTTTTGCTTCACCTCTTTCATTTCCCGGTGCGTCTCCTCAATTTCGTCCTCTAAGGCTACCGTGACCGTTTCTATGTGCATCCTCACCTGCCGGTCCTTCGTCTCCATTACCTCTGTCACCTCGTCCAACCTCATTGTCAGTCCCTCACGTACCATCTGACATTGCCTCTGTGTCGCTATCAAGTCGTCCTTGATGTCTCTTTGTAGACGGGTCAATATACAACCAGAACAGCCGTACCCCAAAAAAATTGCAAATTTTAGTTTTATTGCATTTCCTTATATTTTAAGACTTACTTAGGAACATATCAAAAGTTGGACATAAATGGGCCATGGGAAAGTAAAAATTTTTGACATGATAAAAATGTCACAAAACCATGCACGATTCACTACGTCGAAAACGTCTTTGGTTTTTTATTTTTGTTTCTTTTTGTTTATATAAATTAATTTGTTCCACTGAGACCAGCTGCAAAGGCAACATTTTATAACACTTGTTTCGTGTCTTTAACAATGTTTACATCTGCTACCTGACACATGTCTTTAACAATATGACCTCCCAGCATGTAGGCTAATGACCTAATTCCTCACTGGTAGTTGTGCAGCTTGACTGAGTAACAACTCCACATGAATTAGTTAATTACACCTAATTAGGACTCAATTGGACAACGTTGTATGGTAAACATTGGAGATACAATACAATACAGCTGTAATTGCACCATTGCAGCTTGGTCTTGCAGTGCAAATGCATCACTTGTATAGGTCTCGTTTCTTGATAGATAGTCTATCAACCTTTGGCTTTTCCTCATCTTACTCCGAAGTGCAACGGTTTGAAGTAAATGCAGCCTCTTCTCTTGCTCCGGATGTGTTTGGAGGTGACACCGACATTCTTGATACATCCTTGTTATTTGCTGGAGACAATGTGGACCACAACATCATAACGTTGGATGGAAAGGGTACCTTTCATGGGATGGGCATGATAGCAGCTATTACACCAGGGCGTCAATCTAGCCACATCATATCTAGAAAGAAAATGTCTGACAGGAAGCTCGTCGAACTGACGAAGATCAATATAATAGATTACCGCTATGCAGAGCACGTCAACCGCAACCTCAAATTTCAGCCCCTCCCTTTGTTATCAATTTGTGATCGCCCAATTGACATATTATGGGAGATGTCATTTTGCTTCGAAAAGAGTGCACCAAATTGGCAAGGCATGATGCACTTTCTGCATGAGGAGTGTGATCACCCAGGGAAAGCCTCAATACAGTTTCTCCCAATGATTGATATGAACCCAGGTGACAAAACCTGCATCTTGTCAACTCTTGATTACCTGAGCAAACTTGCATCAAAACACAACATGCCAGCAATCATCACATTTGACCAACCGCTGTTTTGGAAGGCCTCTGAGATAGTGAATGCTCTTCCTGCTGATAACCCAATCCATAATGCAGTGCTACTGCTTGGGAGCTTCCACACATTAATGAATTTGATGGGTGCCATTGGAAGTTTGATGGATGGAAGTGGACTGAAAGAGATCCTGGAAACAGTGTATGGTCAAAATGCTGTTGTGCACATGCTGAGTGGGAAGGCGGTGCAACGTGCTTTTCGTGGCCATTTGCTTGTGGATCAGTGTCTTACACGTCAGGTTGTTGGCAAGATTGTGGATGTTGACCCTGGGTTTCAAGAACAAGTGGCAGAACTGGAGCGACTGTACATTTCCCTGGAGACTGTCGAAAGTGACACTATAGAGTCTGTGTTGCAATCAGAGTGCATTCATTTCATTGACAATAGATTGAATCAGGAAAGGAATAAACTTGCAAAGGACTCGAAAACCAGTGCACTTTGGATCAACTACCAGCGTATGTTGGGAATTGCAAGGGCACTTGTGGCAGCTGATCGGACGGGGTCCTGGGAGATGCATCTCCAAGCCATATCAGCTTGCTTGCCGATATTTGCAGCTGCTGGCCATCCCAATTACCTGAAGTCAGCTCGACTCTATCTCGAGAAGATGCTTGCGTTAGAGGATGACAACCCTGAGGTTCATCAGAAGTTCCAATCTGGTTATCATGTAATCCGGCGCAGTGACCAATACTGGGCTGGCCTAGGCTCTGATCTTGTGATAGAACAGACATTAATGCGCTCACTGAAAAGCCAAGGGGGGCTGACTCGAGGAAGTGGGATGTCAGAGCACCAGAGAGCAGTTTGGACTCTGTCTTCAACCATATCGTCCTCCTACAACCTTGCTATGCAAGAACTGACCTCGAGTAGCTACTCAACAAGTGAACAACATAAGGAGTTGACAACATCCAGGGTGAGTCGAGATGAAGCTGATCGTGGCAAAGTTGCCGAAAAACTGGACAGCTTCACACCATTTTCTGATGACAAGTCATTGCGCAATATCATCACAGGGGTTACTGCAAATGAGGATGTCAATGTTCATGACCTATTCAAAGTAGGTAGTGACATTGTCAAGAAGATGGATGATCACCCAGCTTACTCCTATTCACACAAAAGGAGTTCTAAAGCCAAGACACTTGCATTCAGCAGGGCAGTCAAAGTTGCTGAGGACCGCACAATAGATCCAGCGTTACTATTCCAGAGGTTCTTAGTGGTGTCACAGACGGGAGATCTCCAGATAGGTGAAGTGATGAAATATGAACTCTGCCCATACCCAATGTCTCTTTTTGAGGCAAAAAACATCCTGCGCCAGCCAGATAAACCACAGTTGGCGGAGGCAATAAGGAATTATGCTACAACCAAATCTGACAATGCTGTCAACCAGACAGTTCCAGGAACAGATCACTATGTTCTTGACGGGGGATCACTTATTCACCGCTTAAAGTGGACAGAGGGATTCACCTACAGTTCCATTGCAGATGAATATGCCTCATTTACAGTACGACACTATGGCAAAGCTACTGTTGTGTTTGATGGTTATGAGGCTGGGCCAAGCACAAAGGACTGTTCTCATCAACGTCGGAATAGAAACAAGAATGCCACCAAGGTTAACATTACGGAGTCAACAAAATTTGTTGGGAAAAAGGAGGACTTTCTGTCGAATGAGTCAAACAAGCAGGCAATGATACTGTTGATTATAGAGGTGTTGCACAAGGAAGGCTGTGAGGTGATCCAAGCAGAGGGAGATGCTGATGTTGAGATTGCAAAAGCGGCCGTCGCAAATGCGGCTTCCAGATCTACAACCCTCATTGGAGAAGATACAGATCTCCTTCTCCTCCTGCTCTTCTATATGGTGGAGACAAACTGCATTGAACTCTATTTCCGTTCTGACAAGGCAAAATCAAATGTCTACAATATCAAAGTCCTTCAGCAGATACTTGGAAATGCAGCCTGCAGAGATATATTGTTCCTTCATGCATTAACTGGCTGTGACGCAACGTCTCGTGTCTTTGGGATTGGAAAGAAGTCAGGGTTTCAAAGAATCATCAAGAAAGAAAAGGAACTGATAGACAGCTCAAAGGTGTTCTGTAAACCACAGCAGAGTCAGGATGTTATTGAAACTGCAGGCTGCAGAGCAATGGTGGCATTGTTTAAAGCAAATCAGAACGACTCATTGGCATCGATCAGATACAACATTCTCTGCAAAAAGGTTGCAAGGGCTAAGGCATTTGTCACTCCTGAAAGACTGCCACCCACATCCGCTGCCTGCAAGTTTCATTCTCTGCGGACCTATTACCAGGTAATGGAATGGATGGGCCTTTGTTGTGGAATGGAGCCAACGGAGTGGGGATGGAAGGTAGAAGGAGGAAAACTTGTTCCAGTGATGACAGACAAAAGCCCTGCTCCAGACATACTACTTCAGATGATTCACTGCAACTGTTCAGGGGGGTGCAAAACACTAAGGTGTTCATGTAGGAAGCATGGATTAGAGTGCACCAGTGCATGTGGACATTGCCAGGACAGCAACTGTGACAATATGAGTGTTGAACCAGACATAGAGGAGGAGGAGGAGGACGATGAAACTGGAATCTAAGACTAGAAGGCATATGGTACTTCCACATGTGTCAAAATTGTCCAATTTTTTATATGTTGCTTTCCATGTCATAGACTGGCAGAAACAATCAAAGAACATATATTTGTGCAAATATTTACTTTAAATTGCGAATGGTCTCAGGATTAGCACTGCATAAACTACCAGCAACGATCATAATACAAATATTGGTGCAAAATTAACTTTAAATTGTTAGTGGTCTGATGATTATCAGTCAATTTTTTTACGTTTTATCTGCCGGCAGCCATCTTGTTTTCTGACGTCACTGAGGGACTTTCCCATGCGTCAAAATTGTCCAACTTTTAATATGTTGTCTTCCACTTCATAAACTACTAGAAATAAGCATAAAACAAAAATTTGCAATTTTTTTGGGGTCAGGCAGTATATTGACCCGTCTATTGTGTCGCTTTCAACCCTCCTAGTACCGCAGTGTTCTTTTGTACCTGCTCCATGAACTCCGTCTGTCCCACCGTCAGCTGTTCCACCTCCTACGTCAGATCTTCTATTCCCCCCTGTAACCTAGCCGTTCCATTTCTCACCTCTTTCTCCATACGCTTTTCACCTCGCTTTACCTCCTCGCGTACCCCCGAGACCTCCTCACTTACACCTCGTCGTATCTCCTCTTTCATCTCCTCCATCTCTTTTGTAGATGCCACCCTCATCTGTCCCAATTCATCCGTCTGAGCATCCAATTTATTTTCTAACCCGATTTTCACCTCCTCTATCTGGTTCCCCATCTGTTTGATTTCCCGGGCGGATTGCTCCCCCACTTCCCGCAATTTGCCTTCCATTCTATCTTCTAGCCCCCTTAACCCATTTTTCACCCCTTCTATCTGATTCTCCTGGGCAGCCATTCTATTTTCCACCCCCGTTAACCCATGTTTCACCCCTTCTATCCCATTGTCTAACCCCTCAAATTTCTTGTCTAACCCCTCAAATTTCTTGTCTAACCCCTTAAAATTATTGTCTAACTCCTCAAATTTCTTGTCTAACCCCTTAAAATTATTGTCTAACTCCTCAAATTTCTTGTCTAACCCCTCACCGGTACCCCTCGCTTTGTCCCTCATTGCCCCCATTTGGCCCTCCAATAGCTCACTCATTTCTCCCATTTTGGCTTCTAGCCGCTCCCCCATTCTGTTTTCCCTTTTTTCCATTTCCCTGCCTCTTTTTTCGTTGTCGCACTTCGACTCTGCCATGTATTCGCTGAACCGTGCCATGAACTGCTGCATGTCAAACGGCTGCATGTTAAAGCCCGCTAATACAGCGGGCTCGGCTACCGCGCGCTCATACGAGGTGCCATTTTGCGCCTCTTCAACCACGTGCGAGCCACCATTTTGGGTCCCTTCAACCACGTGCGCGAGGGCTCCATTTTGGCGGCCTGAAACCCCCTCAACCACATTGCCATTGTTCTCCTCCTCCCTTTCCTCCACATACATTTCCCCGAGGTCCTGGGTCGATTCTACCCCGTCTATCTCTCCCACCGGCATCCCGTCGCCTTGACCAGCCATGGCGCGACTTTCAAATTTAGGATTTTATAAAATACAATTTTTGGGCCACTCGTAATTTGAGCGCGCTAAGCGCTTCAGGTCCGAATCCGACACTTCTGACACCAATTGTTACGCCAATAGTACAATTGGTGTTCCAAAATTTGGGCTAAATAAATTTAGTCCCAGGTCCGAATCCGACATTCCTGACACCAATTGTTACGGTCCGCGGTTAAGGATGTTGGTTTGCCGAGCAGAGGCACCGTGGCCGAACAGTTTTCCCCGACTAAACCCGATTCCCAAACGTTGGCCGAAATCGCGCCACAGATATTCAATTTGGAAACCTCTAAAGCGACCGAATGTAAAGAGGAAGAAGAAGAAGACGTACAGAGGAATAACAGGTTTTATTAATTATTTTCACAAGCCAAGGCAAAGAGAGCAGTTGGTTATACACAGAAAATGGAAGGAGCAGACACACAGTGAAATCATTAGCTTACCTATACAAGTTTAATTAATAAACCCCAGGACAACGTGAAAGACAGACGGACGATCACACTTACACGGGGAAATGCAGGCCGGAAGGAATGGCTTGGAGATGGGTGGCTTTTAGAGGCAAGGAAGGTTCAGCGGGTACTGGGCACGGTCGGGCCAGAAGGCACCGCCGTCAAGAAGCCGAGCTTTGGTCCCAAACTGCGCGGGCGAAGTTCCTTTCTCCGTACTGCTGCCTCGTGCGCTCCTTGCGTTGCTCCGGTCCGCTTTTCCTGCAGCGCGGCACGTCTCACGGCGGCTCGGTCACACCTGCTCGTCTCCAGCGCATCTCCTGGACTCATCTCTGTAAAAGCTCATCTCTTGGACTCATCTCTGTAAAAGCTCATCTCCTGGACTCATCTCTGTCAAAGCTCATCTCGTAAAAGCTCATCTCCTGGACTCATCTGCTTGGGGAGCGTCCCGCGGCGGGTTATATAGGCCCCGCCCTTCACCCTTTGCGAACCTCCCCCAAGCGTTCTCTCTCCGCCCTCTCAAGCCAAACCCCTTGTTCTGGGTTGGATGAGCGGGACCGACTTACTCCTCCCCTCTATGACGAGGTGGAGACCCGCCTTTCTTCTTCGGCGTTACCTCGTGCGTAATGGAGTCAAATGCTGCAAAGTGGACGGCAGATGAAAATGCAGCAAAGTGCCTAAAGAGCCAATTGCAGCAAAGTGGCAAACCTGGCACTTGGAAGCTGCCATGGGGCGTCGGAGGGCCTACTCTTATTTAATTCGGTGCAATGAAGAGTCAATCTAGTGGGAAACACATCCTTAGCCTACAGAGAATAAGGGACTAACTATTTAAAAGGATATATGGTGTCCTGTGTGTAGGTTTATGGAATTTACTAAGAGGACGAGCTGCGACCATTCTTTACATTACGAGGGTCAGTTACACACAACAAAACCATACTTTTCACATTCATTACACTTTCTCAAAATTGTTACACTTCTCAAATTCGTTACACTTCTCAAATTCGTTACACTTCTCAAATTCGTTACAATATATTGGTTGTACAATTGATTACTATTGTTGTTGTACTGTTATTCTTGTGTGATCTTAATACAATACTTGTTTGTTGGCAACAATTGGTGTGGTTTCACCATTGATCTTTGACATACAGAATAACACATCTTTCTGCCGTGACTCCTCTCGGGGCTCGGAGGTACACCGTGACCGGGGTTTGGGGAGGAGCACATAACAAGTGTGAAAATGTAATGACAGTGTCACTCACGTGCTCGAGTCTCGTAATTCCAATAGCTTGTGAACTTAAATTTAAAAATGGTATAAATGACTTTTTAAATGTTGAAGGCTCCAATCATGGACTATATAGTCCTCATCAAACTCTCTGGTGTTGGCTTAGCGGTTAGGGTGCCGACTTGGGATCCTAGGATCCTGGGTTCGTTGGTTTAGCGGTTAGGGTGCCGGCTTGGGATCCTAGGATCCTGGGTTCGTTGGTTTAGCGGTTAGGGTGCCGGCTTGGGATCCTAGGATCCTGGGTTCATTGGCTTAGCGGTTAGGGTGACGGCTTGGGATCCTATGATCCTGGGTTCTTTGGCTTTGCGGTTAGGGTGCCGGCTTGGGATCCTAGGATCCTGGGTTCGAATCCCGGTCAATCGCTGAATTAACACCAGGGGGGTTCACTCAGCCTGTCATCCTTCCGAGGTCGGCAAATTGAGTATCAGCTCACTGGTAATTTCCTGTGTCGCAAGAGGCGACTAACAGGGTTGGCGGCAGGAAGGGCATCCGGCCATAAAACATTGCTTCAAAAAGGGGACCACAGTGCCCGAAAAAAGGCCAACCCCCACTCTGCAGGGAAAATGGTGTCTAAAGGTGGTTCTTCTTCTATAGACCTCATCAAGGCCAGGCCTTAAATAAAATAGCTACATAAAGAGAAATAAAAGAGAGATAATGTAAAGGTGAGGAGTGAAAATGAGTCAGAAAGGTGTTTTTGATGAAAAGTGTATGATGTTTGTTTGCGAGAAAGAGAGATTGAAGCTGGGCCGGTAACTATAGTTTGATTGAGGCAGAAAGTAAATCCAGCAATGCTGATACGGAGAGTGCAAGATGGTTACGGGCACCACTTTAACGCTCCTAAGTCAGAACGGTAGTACCACCCTGAGCGGTTGCTGTCAAAAACATACTACCTAAAAATCTGGTCCAACCGGATGGGTGTTTTTTAGGAGACACCATCTCCTTACTGGATGGCCGTTGGCTCCCAATGGGAGCTCATCCGCCCTTTGACAGGTATTATTTTTAGTCCTACTGGGTGTCACAGTCACCCTCCCCACTGGCAAGCCGATGAGGGTAGTCGGTTTAGTCTTCAACAACCCGACCATGCGGCAGGTAGCACGAGGTTACATATCAAGAGACTGACCTGAGTAATAAAACATGCGTGCACGATTCCAAAAACGAGGAAACGGAACACTTGTAAGACGCGAACTTACAAGGTGTGTGTGTGTGTGTGTGTGTGTGTGTGTGTGTGTGTGTGTGTGTGTGTGTGTGTGCGTGCGTGTGTGTGTCGCCGACGACGACGACGACGATTCTGGTAATTGTGGACATGACTGATCATAAAATGTACAAAGAGAAACCTAAAAAAGTGAATCGTAGAAAAGACAATGATGTCATCAAAATTATGTTTGATATATTCGGTGGAAATTTTTGATATATTCGGTTTGATTTGGTGGAAATGATAAATATCGCGAAAATACTTCAACATAAGGAAGTGTGGAGTAAACTTCCAGAAACAATACAACAGAGAGAGCGACCAAGAGTTGTGTACACTTTGGGAAATTCAATTCGGGGAAAGATCTTCAACTACAAGGACACTGTACAATCTATAGATGTGGAGGAATGGTTAAATAACACACATCATTGTAATTGTGAACATTCCGCATTCAAAGATCCACATCATAAACACGTCATCACAGGTGATCTCAGAATAGTGAAAGATAAAAGATTACGTGCATTACTTACAAAAGGACCAAATTATAGAGAAAATAAAAGAACAAACTGGAATAAAGCAATGGAACTTACAATGATGGGACTGGGTGAATGGATGAAAGAACAAATTGATAAACATAAAGTACCAAACACACAAATGGCTTTATGGTTGGAGGAGGTAGAGAAACATGTGAAAAGGAGAGTTGTTGATTTGAAAAGAAAAGTTCGAATCAATAATCCAAAGGCAATTTTAAACAATCCAGAGACACGTGATTGCTCAAGGCAGCTTCAAACACAACATGTTATTGTTCCAATTGACAAAGCAAATAATAATATTGCATTTGTACGTAAAACATTCCACATTCAAACACTTTTGGAAGAATTGGGAATTTCCAATTTCCAAGACTTACAAAATTTCTTACAAAAATATTGGGAATTTCAAAGACCTACAAAATAAGTAACGATAACAAAACAGACTTGATACAACACCATACAAATCACTCAACGGTGGGAAGACTGCTGGTCCCGGATAAACACCATGAATTACCATTCATTTACTGGATCCCAAAAATGCACAAACTCCCTTGTACGATGAGGTTCATCATCGCAAGTAGAGAATGTAGTTTGAAACCTTTGTCGGGCAGTATTACAGCGGCAATGAAACTAATCTATAAATGCTTAAAAAACTACCATGAAAAAGTGAAGTTTTATTCTGGTATTAAGAAATTCTGGATCATTGACAATTCCAAACCAGTAATCGACAGTGTCCACAACATTAATAACAAGGGTAAAGCAAAATGTCTTTCAACTTTTGATTTTTCCACATTGTACACAAACATTCCACATGACAAGCTGGTAACCGCATTGGACAGAGCGGTAGATAAAGCATTTGCAGGAGGTAATAGGGTATACATTAATGTATATCAAAACAGAGCACACTGGTCTGTAAAGGATAATCAATATTCATGCAGTTTTTCAAAAAGTAAACTCAAAGAAAGTATTCGATTTCTGCTAAACAACAGTTTCTTTACATTTGGCAACAAGATGCTCCAGCAGACAGTGGGCATACCCATGGGTTCAGATCCCAAGATACTCCAGCAGACAGTGGGCGTACCCATGGGTTCAGATCCCAAGATGCTCCAGCAGACAGTGGGCGTACCCATGGGTTCAGATCCCAAGATACTCCAGCAGACAGTGGGCGTACCCATGGGTTCAGATCCCAAGATACTCCAGCAGACAGTGGGCGTACCCATGGGTTCAGATCCCAAGATACTCCAGCAGACAGTGGGCATACCCATGGGTTCAGATCCCAAGATACTCCAGCAGACAGTGGGCGTACCCATGGGTTCAGATCCGGCCCCTTTCTTTGCAAATTTGTTTCTGCACATGTACGAGTTTGATTGGGTGCAGAACATGTGCAGGAATAAATTAACAACTGCACGAAGATGCGGAAACATCTTCAGATTCATTGATGATTTGTTGGCATTTAATGATGGATTTATATTTGAGCAGCTTCATGATGATATATATCCAAAAGAACTTGAATTAAAAAAGGAAAACCAAACTTCCACTTCAGTTTCCTTTTTAGAATTACAAATTGACATCCATAATAATAAATTTCACACCAAATTATTTGATAAACGAGATGCATTTCCATTCCACATTGTCCGAATGCCTTTCTTAGACAGCAACATTCCCAAAAAGCTATTTTATGGTACGGTTAAAGGTGAAATAATTAGGACTGTGAGAGCAACCACACACAGCTCTGAACTGGTCAATAGATTACAACAACTAGTCAGACGAATGTTAGCGCAGGGAGCTTCGGTTGGTCGATTAAAACAAGTTTTCTTTAAAATCACAAAATGACACCAAATCGAATTAGTAAAATACAATACGAATAGTAAAAATATTATTCATGAGATCTTTATGTAAATACAGTACAATATAATAATTAAATATACTACAAAACAATGTTGCTAGGAATCAGTGGTTGCTAGGATACAGCAGCATGAAAAAACCCGTTATAGGTGACAGTTTGAACATTCGAAATAGAGTTTGATCGAGAGGTCGGTGATGTGGTCGTACTGGTTGGTAGATTGGTGTATTTCAGGTAAGACGTGCATGATTTAATGACATCATATTATCGAGTGTGTAAGGAAAGCTATAAATATATGATAATACATTAAATCCTATTACGAGTAAAGTTGGAATAAGTGATGTTGCATTGATGGATTAACTGACTGCCTGGACGCAACTGAGGTTGTGGATCTACTGATGTACCATCTATTGATGTGGATCCATGATCGAGGTTGTGGATCGACTGATGTACCATCTATTGATGTGGATCCATGTTCGAGGTTGTGGATCTACTGATGTACCATCTATTGATGTGGATCGATGATCGAGGTTGTGGATCCGCCGTTTGGAGAGGTCCTTGGCTGAAAGGATTGAAACCTCGAGGAGGAACGGTGCCCAGCTGATGATCCATGCAGTCGGGAACTAGTCAATTACTTACAGGTTAAGGTTCTTACTTTAGGTAGAGGAACTATGTTTGAGGTTTACAATTTAAATAAAGTTGAATATGAGATGTTGTGAAATTAACATCATTTACAGCAAACCTTTAAATTATCAATATTTAAGTTTAGGAACAACCGATACTGTACAATTAATTAAGTGTGTGTGTGTGTGTGTGTGTGTGTGTGTGTGTGTGTGTGTGTATGTGTGTCTCTGTGTGTGTGTGTGTGTGTGTGTGTGTGTGTGTGTGTGTACGTACGTGCGTATCAGTGTTGCATTCCTGCAGTCTGCAAGCAGGTGCTGGAGAGCATCGTACATGCTAACATAATGTAACGTTTTTTGATTCCAAGTCGGGGGCAAGTGTTAGCTGGTGGATCTGGAACTTATAAACTGAAGTTGAAAACAAACAGTATTTGTCATATTCTTGTATCTGCTACTGTGAAGCACATCGTTAACAGAGCCAATTCAAGTTGTCGTGTTAAATTTGCATCCGTTTTGACATGTTGATTGAATTAGTTTAGTAACGATTTTTGCAAAAGGTTATGAGAGAGATATTGATTCTGTCTGATTTGGGTTGAATTCCCAATCTTATGGTTAACTCAATAAAGTACAGCATAATAATTGTCTGTTTTTAATAGATGACCTGTTCTCTTCACCCTCTCTTTTGCTCAAGGTCATCTGTACTCTGCTTGCAAATCAGCCAACATTACCGCTTTACACAACTAGAGCAATGCGACTGTGTCACCAATATTCCTCCACGTAGTCCCTGCGCATCTCCGCGTAGATGCCCTCATTCACTGTCCTAAAAATAAACAAGTTTGACTAAAATCCTGTTCAGCTGCTTCCAAGTATCCCATTTTTACCAGACACGACAGGTTTCACATCGATTGGTGAAGCTGATTTGGAGAAGGGATTTTTAAAAATATCGGCTTTCAAGCTAATATCGCTGCCATACCACATGACATGTGATCTTAAAAATGTACAATCTGCATAGTCAGTACACCCCTACATTTATCACTACTTCAAATACCTAAAATTAGAATCAGGTGCACCAGCTCAGGTGCATATGATTAGAACATCGTTAGAGAGGATCTTGGAGGAACCTGTCTTATTTAAACCTCAGACATTTAGTTTGGTTTGCTCTTTGTTGTTGAAGTGTGCGGCGTCACCATGCCTAGATCAAAAGAGCTCTCTGAGGCCTTCAGAAAGAAGGTTATAGATGCCTCCGAGTCTGGGAAGGGATTTAAAAACATCTCCAAACAATTTGAAATCAATCATTCGACTGTCCGGAAGATCATCTACAAGTGGAGAAGATTCCAAACAACTGCCAACTTGTTCAGGCCAGGCCGCCCCAGCTAGTTCAGCCCGAGAGCAGCCCGCAAGATGCTGAAAGAATTCTCTGAGGACCCCAGAATGTCATTACGGGACCTACAAGTACATCTTTCCACTGTTGATGTCAAAGGGCACGAGTCTACCATTAGAAAGAGGCTGCACAAATTTGATCTACATGGGAGGTGTGCGTGGAGGAAACCTTTGCTGTCCAGAAAGAACATCAGGGCAAGACTAAAGTTTGCCAATGAACACCTCGGCAAAGACCAGCACTTCTGGAGCAATGTGCTCAGGACAGATGAGTCAAAGGTAGAGCTATTTGGCCACAGTACCAGAAGACATGTTTGGCGAAAACCAAAGACAGCATTTGACCACAAGAACCTGATACCAACTGTAAAGCATGGTGGTGGAAATAGTATGGTTTGGGGCAGCTTTGCTGCATCAGGGCCTGGGCAGCTCACTATCATAGAATCCACTATGAATTCTTCATTGTACCAGAGGGTGCTTGAGGATAATGTGAGGCCATCTGTCGGGAAGTTGAAGCTCAACCGAAGGTGGATCTTGCAACATGACAATGACCCTAAACATACCAGTAAATCCACCAAGGAATGGCTGAAAAGAAAGAAATGGAGGGTTCCGAAATGGCCAAGTCCAAGCCCGGATCTAAATCCCATCGAGATGTTGTGGGGGAATTTGAAACGAGCTGTGCATGCAAGAAACCCCTCAAACATCGCACAGCTGAAAGAATTCTGCATGGAGGAGTGGGCAAAAATTTCTCCGAGTCGATGTCAGAGACTGGTAGACAGTTATAAGAAACGCCTACTTGAGGTTGTTTCTGCCACAGGGGGGAATACCACCTATTCGAGCCAAGGGTGTACTTACTTTTTCCACATGCGAAATTTGCATTTATGTTTATTTAAATTATACAATGGACAACAAAATGTAAATGTTTCATGATATTTGTTGTATTATATCACCTTTATCTATCAATATTGTTGAAATGAAGATCAAATAGCTGTATGTTGAAATATGTTGAAAAAGTCAAAACTTTACATGGGGTGTGCTTACTTTTTCACGTGACTGTATATATATAGATATGTATATATAATTTCAAAAGTTCAAAACTCACTCACACACCAAAAAAAAAACCAAAAAAAAAACCGACCACCACCCTTACAACATGCACCACTGAAACAAAAATACATTCATACAAAGCCACACCCACTCCTGCAACACACACACACACACACACACACACACACACACACACACACACACACACACCATTCACACATCTCCATTTCTCTTCCACGCTCAGTCACTACCCCCTTTAGACTGAAATGAACCACCGTCCACAACCTCAACCTACACCGTTTGATGTGCCTCCGTAAACTTCCTCCATATCCAAAGTGAGCCTTTCAAGGCAACTTGGGCCACTCTGTCACACATCCTGCTTCTTTCTGTCCCACACACTCTAAGCTGAGCAAGAAATGTAGAAAAGGAATTGCCAATATACCCTCTACACCCCACCTCAAATGGCTTGAGACATAAGGCTGACAATATATATATATATATTGTTGCGGTTCTGAGAATGTACATATTTGATTAATAAAGGTTAAAGGTTTTGCCCCCATAGTTTGTCCACATGCAACATGTAGGTCACCTTAGAACATTAGTTATTTCTTAGTATATGTGAGATAACGCCATTTCCAATAGTGATAAATAAAGCAAAAGAGTAGGAAATGCGTTGCGTTGCGTTGTGTAAAATAAATAAATAAGAGTAGGCCCCGTTCATTTTGCAGCCCTCCCTCCAATCGACTCCATTGCGCCCATCCAGTCTGCACCCCATTCCCCATTGCACCCATCCAGTCTGCACCCCATTGCCCCTCGCATTAGGAGGCTGAAACCAGCCAAATGCCACGAGGTAAAGCCTGGAAAAGGGGCGGAACGCAATGGTGGGGGTGTGGCCACGTCAAGCACACATCAAGGGCGGAGCTGGTAAGACCCCAACAACCAACCAGGGCTCCGTGGGCATGGCTTAAGGGGCGTGGTGAGAACGTGGCTGGGACATTCGAGAGGGTTCGCTAAGCAGCGCTATATAAACGCGAGCACAAAGCCCTTCCACAGGACTGAGCGAGCTCGCATGAACAGGACTCACGCAACTGCGATCGTTGATCAAGAGGACTCGCAAGTGGAGAGCGTGATAAAAGGACTTATGCAGTTTTTGAGTACTTGAGGATATTCGCGCATTACCAAGGACTGGAGAGTATAAGTGCTTTGTGAAAGGATTGTCATGTTTGGCATTGATTGCAAGAACTCGCTGGGGGTTTGGCTTTGGGCTTGCTGAGACCGCCAGTATAACCGCCTAGCCGGTTCGTTTATTACGTACGCGGCCGTGAGCCGTGGAATAACCGCCCAGCCCAGCTCACCTTTCCCATATAATTGTCCGATCCGCGCCAACGACACACGGAGAGCTTGCCTGCCGTCTACCATCGTCTTCATGGTACGAGCTGTGGACGCGATCCTTTGGACCATCGCCTGACCATCTACAAACCCCGTCTGAGTCTGAGTGCGAACGGGCCCGTGTCCAGGGATAAGTTAAGACTGTTATAAGGCTGCCCTGTGTATTCTGTACTTCTCCTTCTTACTGTGTAAATAATTAATAAATCAATTGTTCTTCCTGTTTTCTCTTAATTCGACCGATCCAAGTGGTTATTAATCGTGCCACGCTTACCCAATGGAGGAAATCACGGAAACGGTCGAATTTGGAAGAAAAGGAATAATAAGGTTTATTTACACTTTGTACAATAATCAGCAGAAGAAAACACAGTGCAGCCTTAAACAGTCTTCTACTTATCCCCTGGACAGACGGGCCCGTTCACTCTCAGACACACTCACACGGGGTTGCAGACGAACAGGTCGATGGTCCAGAGATGGCGTCCGGGCAGCTCTTTCTCCGGTCCCCAACTCGCACCGCGAAGAAGATGGATAAAGACGGCAGGAGCTCTCCACGTGTCGTTTTCGCGCACAGGATTATTACAGGGCGAACGATAGGGCTGGCTTTGGCAGTTACACTTGTGGCTGCGGCCTCGTACGTAATAAGCGAATAGTTCAATATGCGCTTCTCAATCAAGGGCTCTCGACACTGTCGTGTGCACGCCGGTCCTCTGAGTTCTCCTCACATGAGTGCTCCGGATCAGTTCTCTCCAACACAGTTCTCTCTCAACTCGAGCGCCTGCCTCCCCCTTCTCCACTCAGGTCAGTCCTCGACACTGCGTGATTCCTTTCAGTCCTCATAAGTGCAGTCCTGTGCAAGGGCTTTGGGCGAAGACTTATATAGCCTTGCCCAGCGAACCTTCCAGCACTTGCTATATGCGCCCTTACCACGCCATATTACGCCATGCCCACAGAGCCCTGGTTGGCTGGGAGCCCTTACCGTCATTGCCTTCTGACGCGCTGCTTGACACGGCCACTCCTCGACCCTCACGCTCCTCCCTCTTTCCAGGCCTACCTCGTGTCACTTGGCTAGTTTAGAGCGAACTAAGGGTAGCGAACGCTGCTGGCAGCCAAAGCGCCACACACGGAGGGATCAGCCAAAATGGGGCGCGGGATCGAGTTTGCCCATAGATGTAATTAGAGGGTGGCCGCAAAATGAAAAGGACCTAAGCTCATATTTCTTTACACAACGCAGATATCACTAGGGAAATGGCCTACTCTTACACATACTATGACATAACTAATATTCTAAGTGGGCCTACGTGTTGCTTGTGGACTAACTATGGGGGGCAAACCTTTAACCTTTAATGATGTCATATGTACAATCTCAAAACCGCAATATATATATATATATATATATATATATATATATATATATATATATATATATATATATATATATATATATATATATATATATATATATACACAGTATATATATATATATATATATATATATATATATACACAGTATATATATATATATATATATATATATATATATATATATATATATATATATATATATATATATATATATATATATATATATATATATTGTTGCGAATATGGAATTTGGCCTCCATATCCGCTTGTAAATATTCCCCTATTTTCTCCAATACTCCCCAACTTTCCCCAATCCCCCATTCCCTAGTCCCATTGCATGTAAATAACAATCAGTAGAGCCGACCTTCCCCTTATTCCCCCATTAAATGTCGTGCCCAGGTCCACCGCACCACACGTAGACAACTTTCGGACATCTTCCTAGTTATTCTTATTCTATGTCAGTTAAGGCCTCGTCTCCATTAATTATGACTCTTCGTTGCACCAGAATGTGATTATATGGCATCAGTAGTGAGTTTAGGACCTTTCCCATACCTCCTTCCATCTTCTTCCCCAACAATTACAACAACAACAGAGGAGATGGCGGCGGAGCGGGGGAGGATGCGTCCTCACACCGGCTCGATTAGCGCCATTGACCACGCGCTCCACGGGGTTACCACGGAGGGGCTGGCTGTCAGCTCCTCCTCAAGGGCGGAGCCTGGTAACCCCCCGCACCCAATCAGAAGGGCGGACCGATTCCATCTGGGGCGGCGCTAGCGAGCCGAGGGCGTGTCACTCCCCGCCGGATATACGCGGCCACGTAGCGGACGTGACGTGAGATGCGCCCCCAGCGGAGAGAAAGAAGGACCTGCGAGCGCTGAAACAGATGCGCCTGAGTTTGGAGAGGCCTGAGAAAGACCCGCCTGAGAAAGAACGTCACCTCTGAGCGCTGCGACGAGACCTCCCCGCATCTCTGGACCGAACCGTGTTGACCCTGCTTTGAGCCAAGAGTGCACCTTGAGCCATCGATACCCGCTTTCCTGCCATCAACCCCCGTGTGAGTCAGCCGTTGTCCCGTTTGTCTGTCGTCTGTCCGGGGATAATATAAGATTGTGTCTAAGTGCTTGTCTTTCTATGTTGTACCTCTCGTCCCTGTAATCTGACCTTCCGCACGAATATAATCTCCTCCGGAGGTCTTGAGAACCGAATCCCTGGTGTCGTCATTTTATAACCCAGCCGGGTGTCTTCTTTTTCTTATTGAGCCAGCGTAACGCGACTTCGTCAACGTCGAGTATAGTCGGGTAATTTGTGCGGACACGACGGCCATTCCGCTCGGCCCACTTTGACATCAAAGTCGTGTCTGTAACAATATATATATATATATATATATATATATATATATATATTTACAGTGCATTCAGAAAGTATTCAGACCCCTTCACTTTTTTCACATTTTGTTATGTTGCAGCCTTATGTTGAAATCGTTTAAATTCATTTTTTCCCTCATCAATCTACACTCCATACCCCATAATGACAAAGTGAAAACAGGATTTTAGAAAGTTTTGCAAATTTTTTAAAAAGAAAAAACTGAAATATGACATTGACATAAGTATTCATACCCTTTGCCATGACACTTGAAATTTAACTCAGGTGCCTCCCATTTCTCTTGATCATCTTCGAGATGTTTCTACACCTTGATTGGAGTCCACCTGTGGTAAATTCAATTGATTGGACATGATTTGGAAAGGCACACACCTGTCTATATAAGGTCTCACAGCTGACAATGCATATCAGAGCAAAAACCAAGCCATGAGGTCGAAGGAACTGCCTGCAGAGCTCAGAGACAGGATTGTGTCGAGGCACAGATCTGGGGAAGCCTACAAAAAAATTTCTGCTGCATTGAAGGTTCCCAAGAGCACAGTAGCCTCCATAATTCTTAAGTGGAAGAAGTTTGGAACAACCAGGACTCTTCCTAGAGCTGGCCGCGCGGACAAACTGAGCAATCGGGGGAGAAGGGCCTTGGTAAAAGAGATGACCAAGAACCCGATGTTCACTCTGGCTGAGCTCCAGAGATCCTGTGTGGAGATGGGAGAAACTTCCAGAAGGACAACCATCACTGCAACACTCCACCGATCTGGGATTTATGGCAGAGTGGCCAGACGGAAGCCAAACAGTTCAATCTTGGTTTCATCAGACCACAGAATCTTGATTCTCACAGTCTGAGAGTCCTTTAGGTGCTTTTTTGCAAACTCCAGGCGGGCTTTCATGTGTCTCTCAATGAGGAGAGGCTTCCGTCTGTGGTAAATAAAATAAAATAAAATCGTCTGTGGTAAATAAAATCGCAAGATATGGTAAATTTTGTCAGATTTCACTCCAGATTTGGATATTGTTTCGTCTACAGTATCCAATCCTCATATCTGAATCCAGATTTTGATGATATGCTTCAATTATGTAATGATATAATTAATCGATCGTGTTTCCAATGCATGGCACGTTTGAGTCGGCCGAAACAAAATGGTGGTTTTCGAACCCAGCGAGGTGCAGTGGGCTGACCCAGATGGTGGGCCGCCATATTGGTAACCACCACATCGGGTTTTTTTCTTATGAGCACCTCGTTAACCATCTTCAAAAAGGATGTGAAAACACATCCAAACACCCCAGTTTTCATCCTTGTAATCTGTTGAAGGTGCAGGTGCATGCATGCAAAGTTTGGGGCCGCTATGTTTCATGGTTTTGTAGTTATGAAGGAGACAGACAGACGGACAGACAGTGCCTTTTATTATTATAGATATGGAAGCCAAGAAAGATCATGGCTGATAGTGAGGCCCAAAAGTTTAAGTGACTGTGTCTGTTTCAAGCTGATTGTCAAGGAAGTAGTAGATTTGAGGGTTCGTCAGACAGTCTTTTCAGAGACATTGTGAGAGTGTGAGATTTGTCAGGATTGAAATACATATTCCAAGTGTTTGACCAGCTTGTGATTCTATCAAGTTCTGAAGAGAGTGAAGAGGCTGCTGCCTGCCTATCAGAAGAAGGAGAAATGTTATGGCAGAAGATGGAGTCATCAGCAAAGTGATCAATTGGATTTTCCAGAGTCAGAAAGATCGTTGATGAATACTAGAAAGAGAACTGGACCCAAAGCACTGCCTTGGGGTACTCTGGCCTTGACAGGGAGAGGAGATGACAATATCTCATTGAGAGCCACGGTTCGGCTAATAGAGTAGAGAAAGTCAGTGAGCCATGTGTGTCGGTGGCTTTGGATGCCACAGCGTTTGGAAGGCCAGGCGGGATGCCAGACTATAATGAAAGCTCAATGTGTGTCCATAGAGAGATAGCCCTGATTTAATGTCGGACATTGAGGGCTTCCATCTTTTGTTGGGAGAGCAGAATGTCCAGAGTAGAGCGAATGTGTCTGAATCTGCACTGATGGCATGGGTTCATGGAAAAGGAAAAGGAAGGATTTGATCTCGACTGCAATGATTGATTCCATGACTTTCCTGATGATTGGAAGTAAGTGGATAGGTTTGACGTTAAATGGGATCGGTTTTTGCACCTTGTTTATGTAATGCAGTGATGTTGGCTGCTTTCCAAGCAGATGGGAGATGACTTTCGTCAAAATTATAGGATGAACAGAGCAGAAATAACCACCTTTAGAGGCCATTTTTCCCCGCAAGCGGGGGTTGGCCTTTTTCGGGAACCGTGGTTGTTGTTGTTTTTCGTTCCCCTTTTTGAAGCAATGTTTTACGGCCGGATGCCCTTCCTGACGCCAACCCTTTTTGCCGCCTTTAACGACAAACAGGGAATTACCAGTGAACTGGTACTCAAATTAGCCGACCTCGGAAGGATGACAGGCTGAGTCAACCCCCCTGGCGTTAATTCAGCGATCGACCGGGATTCGAACCCAGGATCCTAGGATCCTAAGCCGGCACCCTAGCCGCTAGCCCAACACCAGGGTTCTAGCCCAACACCAGAACAGAGCAGAAAGAGGTTGTGTAATTGCAGTAGAGCAGGTTTTTAGAACCCGTACGCTGATGCCGTCACGTATGCTTCCGACAAGTATGATGAGTTGAGGGTTGCCAGAAACATCCCTACCTTCTCAGGTGAAAAGAAAGAGTCCAACAGCAGTTGGGTGTGGCTGGGTAGGTTGCATACAGAGATCAAGGGGTTGCGAACAAAAGATTTGGAAGAAAATACAGAATTGAGGCATTCAACCTTCTCACAAGCATGGCATCACAAGAAAAGTGATCAACCTAACCGAACTCGGTGGATAAAAGCTGATGCTGTGCGGACTGTGCTTCCACGCTGACAGACCTCTGATGGCTTGTACCTGGTGCTGCGTTTGAGCCTGGGGAGTAACTGCTGAAATCTATCTATGCAGGTTCTTCCCGACGTCTTTGTACCTTTCACACTTCTGGGAATCCAGGAGTGTTCCGACTGTGATGCAATAATTTGAAGCAAGGGAAGAGATGGAGCGGAAGAGACAGACTACGCCAGAGACAGACTTGTCAAGGTGCGACCAGGTTTTAGAGAGAGACAAGTGTGTAAATTAAATCATGAGGTTGGCCAGATGTTGTATTCTGGCTCTCCCAAGTGTGGGCACACACTTGTTGCAGGCCTTGTGAAGTAATCTGAGGTTGCCTTCGGTCAGATTTTCCTTTGGGAAGAGAAGACAAATTGTGTCAAAGCAAGGATTCATTGTACCATGGGAAGTACCAGATTGACATGATAGCCAAAGACGAGATGGGACAATATGGGATTTATACTTTAAGCCAAGGACGAGTCTGGATTCCCCAAGACTATAACTGTTTTTGAGCAATAAAGGCCCTAGGAGGTGAAAATGAATGCATCTTGGTGCAAGTCATTCTGGCGTTTATTAAGGCTTGCTGGGAATCCAGTATACTTTGCTGCTTGATTGAATTGGTGCAGGTTAATGTACCTCCATTCTCATGAATGGTTTTCAACCTCAATTTGATATTGTGCCGAAGATGTTTATTAACCTAGTGCTGGAGTAAGTGACATAATGGGAAGAGAAATGTAATATTTCCTGGATGTGTGCTTTGCGTATTACATTTCAAGACATTCACGACACTCATGAATTGTTTTTTTAGGGATAACGCAATGATTGTGCATAAGAGGAGAATGGGTTATGCTGAGGACATTCTTCCATTCATGAATTTTCATCAAATATCATGGATGATATTTTGTTGTTCAATTATTTTTGTTATTTTTAAGATGCCATTCACCAAGGGCTTTGTATGACTGAATTGTCCGTTGTCCCTGTTCTCTGCTGTTGTACCTGTTTGCTTCCCTCTCTCTCACCCATCTTGTCTCCCGCTCCCTTTATTGTATGTTTTGTGTGTCTGTTTGTTGTTGTTTTTTGTGATTGATGTTCGCTCTTACACGAGCCTCGATGTTGTATACAAAGAAAATACAAAATTATGCTCACAGATTAATTCCAATAGGGATAACTCAGTGGATAAAAGCTGATGCTGTGCGGACTGTGCTTCCCAGCTGGCAGACCTGTGGTAGCTTGTACCCGGTGCTGCGTTTGACCCTGGGGGTAACTGCTGAAATCTATCCCGGTTCTTCCCAACATCTTTGTTCCTTCCACACTTCTTCCTACTTTTTTGCATTTCTGTATATTCATTCTAATTCTTGCTGTTTCTTTTATTTTATCTCTTTTACTCTTTATTTCTCTCTTTCTTTATATATCTGTCTAAGGAGAAGTGAATTATTGCAGAAATTTTTCCTTGAGGCTCACTTGGCTGTGCTTGAATGGGGTTGAGGGTAGTCGAGTAACGGCTGAAACCCAAATCCTCTCCAGGATCCTCCTGATGACTCCATCCTTGTTCTTTGCTTATTCGGGTTCCTACTGATGACTCCATTACAGCATTTGTTTTTCCCTTTGATTATCTGCACGGCCAGCAGTTAATGCCCAGTTGGAATGACTGTAACTCAAATTGGATCTGTAATGGAACGACTCCACCTGAGAAAATCAGTTCTTGTTACCAGAAAGAGCAAGGAAAACAGTATTTACACAATATCGGAGCAGCAAGGTGAAAATTCTATATTTCCCCCATGTATCTTGTCCATATTGCATAAGAACAAACAGAATGCACTTGTAAACTTTTCTTAGCTCAAATACCCTGATTCAAGCCTTAAAGCACTAGCGTACTTGTTTTGGTACTCACAACTAAAATGCCTTCACATGAATCGAATTGCGTATCAGGTATGTCATTATTTTTATGTCTTGATAATCCTCAGGCCAGTGATGTTAAACGTGGAAATTCCAAAAGAATGTTGTTCATGCTTTAGGGGGAGGTGATTTTATTACACGGGTAATTCTGAGAGGTTGAAAGTTTGATTCTGAACCTAACCAGGTCATACCAAAAACTTTAGGGATAGAGCACTGATAAAACCTATTGCTTTGTGTCCATTGGGGCGGGGGAAGATGGGGGAGGATTCTCATTTGGCTCACTGGCGGAGAGAAAAGTGATGTCAAAATTTCAGATCCTGGGGGGAAAGGGCCTTCTCCATCGCTGCTCCCACCCTCTGGAATTCACTACCTCACACCATCAGAGACTCCTCCTCACTCACCACATTCAAAACATCACTAAAGACCCACCTGTTCAACACTGCATTCAACATTCAACCCACAGCATTTAACCCCTGACTATCTCTTCTCCTTCTCCCTCCTTTTGCTTTAAATATTTCCCTATTGATTCTTGTCTTTTTGCAATTGTTGTTTTCATGTATTGTTATGCATTATGTTTGCCACTCTGTCAAAGCGCCTTTGGGCTTCTGGAAAAGCGCTATACAAAATAAATGAATTATTATTATTATTATTATAAAATTGGCATCACAACTGAATCAACCTTACCCACAGTGTCCCGTTAACTTCGTCTACTTCCCCCAGGCCACCGCTGTGTTTCTGAGATTGGGTCGTGTGTTGTCTGGTGTCTCTGTCTGCATGTGTGTGTGTGTGCTTTGTGCAGCAGTTCTTCTATGAGCCTTAGACCATGTACAAACTAGAACGGCACTCGGTAGAGCGCATACCTCTGCCAGGCTGAACAGTTTACGTTTTGTATCCCACTGATGGCCAGATCTGGATCCGGATCTGAACTAAAATGGAATTGCCTTATTCTTGTCATCTACCCAACTCATCCTCCTAGTTTTGTCATAATCTGTCCATACCCTTTTGAAGTATCATGCTATTTAGTGTTTTGGCCCTATCTCTCAATGGTGAAGAATCACTTAAAATAAAAAGAAAACATAGGGTCAATACCCCTGGTGCTCACCTGGTAGAATAAACAGTATACTGCACTGACTAAAGGTATTTTACACCAATTTCAATGATTGCTAGAAGACAGGGCAGCATGTAGAATCATACTAACATAATCATAAGACTAAACATACAAACAAAAAAATACCTATTTTGGGGGAACCGCCCCACCCCCACTCCGTGTACCTCCTCAGACCCCAATTTCTCCAATGCCTTGAACAAACATTGGTACATCACGGATGATGACGGTTGTGGTGAAGTTTCATCAAAATTGTGTGTGTAGGTTCTGAGAAAAAAAGCAAATACCTATTTTGGGGGGTGCCCCATAGACCACCTTAGACCCCAATTTTTTAAATGCCAGGAACAAACTTTGGTACAACACGGGTGATGAAGGTTGTGGTCAAGTTTCATTGTAATTGCATGTGTAGTTTCGGAGAAGAAAACAAACACCAATTTTGGGGGGCAACCCCATCCCTCACCCCCCCCCCCCCCCCCCCCGTAAACCCCTAAAGGGAAAGATTTTTAAAATGCCGTGAACAAACTTTGGTAAATCACTGGTGATGAAGGTTGTGGTAAAGTTTCATTGAAATAGTGTGTGTAGTTTCAGAGAAGAAGGCAAACACCGATTTGGGGGGCAATTCCCCCTACCCCCCCGTAGGCCCCCAAAGGGGAAGATTTTTTCAATGCCGTGAACAAACTTTGGTAAATCACTGGTGATGAAGGTTGTGGTGAAGTTTCATCGAAATCCTGTGTGTAGTTTCAGAGAAGAAAGGAAATATGTATGCTGGGGGGTCAAACCTGGACCCACTTCGACCCCCCCGTAAACTCCCAAAGGGGCAGATTTTTTTTTTAATGCCGTGAACAAACTTTGGTGGGGTGGTGAATGTTGTGGTCAAGTTTCATCGAAATATTGTGTGTAGTTTCAGAGACAAAAAGCAAATTCCTATTTGGGGGAGGGGGGGGGGTGAGGGGGGGGGTCAAACCTGGATCCACTGTGACCCCGGTAGACCACCTTAGACCCAGATTTTTTTTTAATGACGTGAACAAACTTTACTCACAACACAACAAATATAATTTGTACCAAGTTTGGTCACAATCCCATCAGTGGTTTCGGAGAAGAAGTTTCAAGTGTTTACGGACTGATGGACTGTCAGACTGACTGACGGACAGACGACGAGCCATCGCATAAGCTCCCCTGAACTTCGTTCCAGCTGAGCTAAAAAATTGTATCCGTCTGATCTTCAACAAGATCTAATAATTTTGTCTGTGTCGCACACCCAACCTCTCCACCAAATTTCATCCAAACCCGTCAATAACCTTTTGAAATACCTTGTTCACAGACAAACAACCAGCAGACAGATAGACAAGTATGAAAACATAACCTTCACTCACTTTCATTGGTGCAGATAAAAAGTGTATTTGACATATTTTGGCCTGTACCTGCTTATTTCGTCCGACTTCCCACTTGTCTGTTTTTCTTTCTGCACAATAAGTACTGTATTTTATTTTGGTTTCAGATGTACTTTGAGCTTTTGTTCAGCACCTTTGTCTCCCAACAAAATGAATGGCAAATGGCTTGTGCCTGTCTGTGCCCCGGCTTATTAATGTACTCGTTTTGACACAGATATATTGAATTATTTTGCTTGCCCGTGGCCTTCCTGGCCATCGCACATAAAAAGATGATCTCAAGAAGAAAAACTGTTTTTAAATTGAACAGTTCTGCTTTGTTTACCCCCACATTATTTTAGAGACTTATTCTTTGGTGTGATTGTGTGTTTGTTTTATTAAACGCTGAGCATCTGTTTTGTATGTCAATGTCCGAGTATAACATCATGCGATCACATTCCGTCACCTGTATTACCAATATGTGATGTGACTGTTGCACAACTACATTATTAGTATTTAACCGTTGTACAACTGCATTATTACTATTTAACCGTTGTACAACTGCATTATTACTATTTAACTGTTGGACAACTGCATTATTACGATTTAACTGTTGTGCAACTGCATTATTACTATTTAACTGTTGTACAACTGCGTTATTAGTATTTAACTTTTGTGCAACTGCATTATTCGTATTTAACTGTTGTACAACTGCATTATTACTATTTAACTGTTGTACAACTGCGTTATTACTATTTAACTGTTGTACAACTGCATTATTACGATTTAACTGTTGTGCAACTGCATTATTACTATTTAACTGTTGTACAACTGCGTTATTAGTATTTAACTGTTGTACAACTGCATTATTACTATTTAACTGTTGTACAACTACATTATTAGTATTTAACTGTTGTACAACTGCATTATTACTATTTAACTGTTGGACAACTGCATTATTACGATTTAACTGTTGTACAACTGCATTATTACTATTTAACTGTTGTACAACTGCGTTATTAGTATTTAACTTTTGTGCAACTGCATTATTCGTATTTAACTGTTGTACAACTGCATTATTACTATTTAACTGTTGTACAACTGCGTTATTACTATTTAACTGTTGTACAACTGCATTATTACGATTTAACTGTTGTGCAACTGCATTATTACTATTTAACTGTTGTACAACTGCGTTATTAGTATTTAACTTTTGTGCAACTGCATTATTCGTATTTAACTGTTGTACAACTGCATTATTACTATTTAACTGTTGTACAACTGCGTTATTACTATTTAACTGTTGTACAACTGCATTATTACGATTTAACTGTTGTGCAACTGCATTATTACTATTTAACTGTTGTACAACTGCGTTATTAGTATTTAACTGTTGTACAACTGCATTATTACTATTTAACTGTTGTACAACTACATTATTAGTATTTAACTGTTGTACAACTGCATTATTACTATTTAACTGTTGGACAACTGCATTATTACGATTTAACTGTTGTACAACTGCATTATTACTATTTAACTGTTGTACAACTGCGTTATTAGTATTTAACTTTTGTGCAACTGCATTATTCGTATTTAACTGTTGTACAACTGCATTATTACTATTTAACTGTTGTACAACTGCGTTATTACTATTTAACTGTTGTACAACTGCATTATTACGATTTAACTGTTGTGCAACTGCATTATTACTATTTAACTGTTGTACAACTGCGTTATTAGTATTTAACTTTTGTGCAACTGCATTATTCGTATTTAACTGTTGTACAACTGCATTATTACTATTTAACTGTTGTACAACTGCGTTATTACTATTTAACTGTTGTACAACTGCATTATTACGATTTAACTGTTGTGCAACTGCATTATTACTATTTAACTGTTGTACAACTGCGTTATTAGTATTTAACTTTTGTGCAACTGCATTATTCGTATTTAACTGTTGTACAACTGCATTATTAGTATTTAACTGTTGTACAACTGCATTATTAGTATTTAACTGTTGTACAACTGCATTATTAGTATTTAACTTTTGTACAACTGCATTATTAGTATTTAACTGTTGTACAACTGCATTATTAGTATTTAACTGTTGTACAACTGCATTATTAGTATTTAACTGTTGTACAACTGCATTATTAGTATTTAACTGTTGTACAACTGCATTATTAGTATTTAACTGTTGTACAACTGCATTATTAGTATTTAACTGTTGTACAACTGCATTATTAGTACTTAATGCAAATCTCCATATGGCTTTGCTTTAGCTGGAATTATTTATCAGAATATTCATAATTACTTTGTTTTTAATGCCTTCAACACCTCACTGTCAGCAACGCTCCCTCAGGTAGATGTCAGTGAACATCACACCTGGGCTCTGATGGCCGTCATGCAAAAGAAAAAGGACTTGAGCAGTTAATTGCTCTTAGTTGTTGGCAATGCTGAAAGCTTGCATGCCACAACTTCGTTAATGAAACAGCTACGAATACGTTTTTGTGGCCTGCGTTCTCGTTATCAGTTTCAGTTGGAAATTGTTGGGTGGTTTTGTGGTTTCAGCCACAACCATGAGGGCAAAGCATTTTTGTGGCTATAGTATGGTTTGAGTTTAACTGTTTCTCATAAAAGGAAGGAGGGTGTTATCAGTTATCTGTATTAGCCTAAGTCATAATAAAACTAGATTGTATTCAGAGAATACTTTTCATAGAATATTCATAGAATAACTCATGCAGTCAACTTGGTGCGAGCCATCTCTTCTATTTTTGAAGTGTTTTTTTAAAATCCAATATGGCTGCCAGACCACGTGAGCGATGACATCATCAATTTACATTCTCGAATATAATTGTTGCGGAGACCACGATCAATAAATTTCAAACCGATTGGACTACGCGTTGTCAATGTTGAATTATGACGTCATAATTAAGGAACAATGATGTCATCGTTAACAACACTTTTTTTCTTCTTTTTTTTTGTATACAAGATCGAGGCTCGTGAAAGAGCTAACATTAATCACACAAAAAGTGAAACCGACACATAAAACACAAAAAATAAGGGGAGCGGTAGACAAGATGGGGATAGAGGAGGAAGGACACAAACACAACATTTGAGAGCAGGGACATCGAGAGAAATGTGGGAGGGGGAGGGCTTGGGGGAGGTGGGAGAGATATAAAACATATGGACACTGCAAGGACTTCCAGGAAAGAAGTTGGAATTTCAAAAAAAGTGTATCTGGGGTGAATTATCAGGGGTAGAAAAGATCAAGGTTTTGGATGGGGGAAGATAAGAGATGGTGGTGAACCGCTGTTTTAAAGACCTGGAGGGTGGAGTGGGATTGAAGGGAGTGGGGGAGTTTGTTCCAGAGGCAGGAGAAAAAGGGAATGAAAAAGTGAAGGTGAGCAGAGAGCCTAGATTTTGGCAGTTTAACCATAAGAGGGTGGCTGGCAGATCTTGTGCGACCTGAAGGAATATTGGGGGGACAGAGCACAGAGAGAGCTGGGGGAGCAAGGCCGGAGAGGAGTCGGTAGAAGACAGAAAGACCACCTACCTGCCTGCGGTGAGAGAGTGAAAGGCCCTCGGAGTTAGATCCATCGCAGGAGATTCCAATGATTCTGAAAGCTTTGGTTTTGTTACATATTTATGTGAATGTATGTGAATTACCATTCAGGTCTTTGCTTATCCGTGTGTAGTATATTAAGTTGTTGTGTAGTTGTTGTGGTTGGAGGGTCAGGAGCCCTTCTGAGGGAGTGGCCGGAAACGGAAGTGACCGGAAACGGAAGAGGAAAAGACACGAGGAAAAAAGGACGAGTATTATTCTTCCTCGCCCCGCTCCGACCAAAAGGCGGGATCGACCTTGCGCTGCGTGGAAAAGCGGCGTTCCGAAGCCTTTCTGGCGAGAGGAATCACCGGGACGTGTACCGGTCCGGTGGAGACGTCAAGTGACGTGGGGCCGTGCATCGACCCCGCGTCTGGTATCGTTCGCGGCACCGTCTAAACAGACGCGTGCGGGTCGCACGTTGGGGCCTAACGCGCCTTGCAAGCGGCGTGGGGTTTGGCTTGCTCTACCGTACCCGCTCCGCGTGGCCACGAGGGGCTGCAGCCACGGTGCCTGGTACGATACCTGCCCGGTGGAGAAACGTCCACCCGGGGTTCGTTCAACCGCCCGAGTGCGGAGACGCCGACCAGTATCTTGGTCAGGAGGGGCCCAGAGACATTGTGAGGAGCAGAGACCGAAAGGGGGTGTGAGTACTCACCGGGACACACGTATATAAGATGGCCATCTTACTCATAGGAAAGTGCTTGTGAATTGGGAATTGTTGATGGTTGTATATGGTTGATTGCTCGGGGAAAATCTCCGTGGTTGTGTCATTGCAATTGTATGGTCATTCCCATTGAAATATATCCTTGAACGTCAGTTGTCTCCTGGGGTGAAATTCATATGGATTGCGTGGCGAAAGCGCATATTTAATACAGCTTTCTGGCGAAGTTCCTCTCACGGTCCGGGGGTCACCGAGACCAGGTATTCACCGAGGGGACCACGTAACAGAATTGGGGGCTCGTCCAAATTACGATTTGCGGTTTCGCAATTGGGTCTACGTCCGGGATTTAAAATTGTATAAAATAATAAAATAATAATTTTTTATTAATTAAAAATTATTAATTAATTATTAATTGGTAATTTTTTTTTTGAGAAATTGGGGTAAAGTCTTGGGTGAAGGTTAACAGGTGTTAACGATAGGCACCATGGCGTTTGTGGCACAGAACTTTGGGGTAACCCCGAGTGAGGCACAGTTCCGAGCGTTGCTAAAGTCGGACCTCTTGAAATTGGCCAAACATTTTAACTTGGAGGTCCGAACTAATTTGAGGAAGGCAGAGTTGCAGGCCACGGTGATACAATCTATGGTGGGATTAGGAACATGGGACGAGTTAGCCTGGGAGTGGCTACCCGAAGAACCAGAAGACGTTGAGCTCCGGAAACTGGAGTTGCAATTACGGAGCCAGGAACGGATTAAAGAAGAAGAAAGGAAAGCAGAAAAGGAAAGAGCAGAAGAAGAAAGGAAAGCAGAAAAGGAAAGAGCAGAAGAAGAAAGGAAAGCAGAAGAGAGGAGGGAAGAGAAACAAGCGGAGGAAAGGAGAGTGGAACGAGAACTCCAGGAAAGGTTAAAAGAAGAAGAAAGGAAAGCAGAAGCGAGGAGAGAAGAGAAACAAGCAGAGGAAAGGAGAGTGGAACGAGAACTCCAGGAAAGAAGAGAAAAGGAACAAGCAGAGGAAAGGAGAGCTGCAAGGGACCTCGAAGCAGAGGAGAGAAAAGCGGAAAGGGAATTAAAGGAACGTGACATGGAGCTTCAGCAAGAAATCAAATTCAAGGAGCTGGAGTTAATGAGAGAACGGGGAGAGGCACCACCCTTGCTGACGGGGTCGACACCTAACCAGAAAACCTGGGATGTGGGCAGACATGTGAGGCTGGTTCCACCGTTCAGTGAAAAAGAAGTCGCGAAATTTTTTCCACACTTTGAGAAAGTGGCTCGACAATTAAACTGGCCGGAGGAGGCCTGGACCATACTCGTGCAAAGTGTGCTGGTGGGGAAAGCTCAGGAAATTTATTCGGCGCTACCAATGGACCAATGTGCAGATTATGAGGTACTGAAGAAGCACATCCTCAACGCCTATGAGTTGGTTCCGGAAGCTTACAGGCAAAAATTCAGGAATGCCAGGAAGAGGGAGAGTGAGACCCATGTGGAGTTTGCCAGAGTGAAAGAAAACATGTTTGATCGGTGGTGTGAGTCAAAAGGAGTCGGGAAAGACTTCGAGACATTGCGGGACTTGATCCTGGTGGAGGAATTCCAGCAGTGTGTCCACGAGGACATCAAAGTGTACCTGCAGGAAAAGAAGGTACCAAAGTTGTGGGACGCAGCCACCATGGCAGATGATTATGCCTTAACCCACCGAATAGGGGTCCACGAACCTAACTCCTCGCCTAGATCTCCGCAGGGGAGGTGGGGAACAGCAGGTGCGGAGAACGACCATACATGGCGGCGGCCTCGAGATGATTATGGGGACAACTATGATACCCCACCGGTTCGAAATCGGAGGGATGCGGGCCCAAGACAAACTTATAGTTCGGGGGGCCCGAGGCAGACCCCGAGTTTTTCCTCCGGGCCTACTTGCGCGTTTTGCAAGAAACCTGGACACTTGATGTCCAGTTGTTACCTCATGAAAAGGGACAACCCAGAGCGGAGTCCGACTATTACAACTCCGAATGCGATGGCTAGCGTAAGAAATCGCCATCAAAAGGGTTACCAACCATTTATTTCAGAGGGGTTTGTGTCACTGGATGGAGCCTCGACTAACCGGAGACCGGTTAGGATATTGAGGGACACAGGGGCCCATCAATCTTTAATGCTTGAAGGCATTTTGCCATGGTCCGAGGAGACGGCAACGGGGGATAGTGTTCGTTTACAGGGGATCGGGGGCGGTGTTAGTGCTCCCCTTCAGGTCATCCAGTTGGAGTCCGATTTGGTGTCAGGACCGGTCACCGTCGGTTTACAAGCCACGCTTCCTGTAGAGGGTGTATCTGTGGTTATCGGGAATGATTTGGCCGGGGGTCAAGTTTATGGTAACCTGAGGGTTGGTAAAGAGCCCAGCAGGGAAAATAACATCACACCAGCTCGGGATGGCGACCAAAGTGCCAAGTTATTTGTAGGGGGACTGAACTTCAAAACAGAGGAAGAAGTTCTGACCTCTGTCTTCAACAGATATGGGCCGCTGGTGGAAGTGCGGTTGGTAAGAGACTGGGAAACGCAACAGTCAAGAGGGTTCGGCTTTGTCACGTTTGCCAGCACAAAAGACGCCAGAGAGGCAGAGAAGAATTGGAATGGCAAGGATTTGGAGGGTCGGACCATAACAGTAGGGAAGGCATTTCGTAGGCGTCGAGAGGTCTACAGGAGAGGACAACTGGGCGGTAGTTTTGGTAGTGGCCGAGAAGGAGACCGCTATTCATGGGACTACAGGGACCAGTGGTCCCCCCCTAATTATTAGGGAAGTTCTGAGAAGTTGAAGCACTGAAGGCGGCGGAGCCGCCGAGCCAAGATTCCTACACGAATTAACCGTGAACGCCGTTCCTAAAGGCGTCCATGTAGTGAACTTTCATGCACGGATTAACCGTGAACTCCACGTTCCTCAAGGCGCCCATGTAGAGAACTTTCCTGCACGGACTAACCGTGAACTCCGCGTTCCTAAAGGCATCCATGTAGTGAATACTCGGCTTGGCCTATCGAGTTGCTTCGAGTGCTATCGAGTTGCTTAACTTTGGATCTTTGATCAACCCCTTAACCTTCATTCCCCAAAAAACTGACGGTCAAAGTCAGAGGGTCATGAGATGGAGTTTGATTTGGCAGGGACAATGTCGTTGTTGGTACTTAGTCCCGAGGGAGTAATCTGGAGGGGTTGTGGTGAAATTTTGGTTGCTTTATTTTTAAGTGATAACTGTGCCCGGGGGGAACGGATAATGTGGGGGGGGGTTGAGTTATCTGGTTTGTTTCTCCAAATTGGCCGGCAAAGAAAGTTTTCGCTGGGTTCAAACTTTCTTTCTTGAAGGGGGGGAGTGTTACATATTTATGTGAATGTATGTGAATTACCATTCAGGTCTTTGCTTATCCGTGTGTAGTATATTAAGTTGTTGTGTAGTTGTTGTGGTTGGAGGGTCAGGAGCCCTTCTGAGGGAGTGGCCGGAAACGGAAGTGACCGGAAACGGAAGAGGAAAAGACACGAGGAAAAAAGGACGAGTATTATTCTTCCTCGCCCCGCTCCGACCAAAAGGCGGGATCGACCTTGCGCTGCGTGGAAAAGCGGCGTTCCGAAGCCTTTCTGGCGAGAGGAATCACCGGGACGTGTACCGGCCCGGTGGAGACGTCAAGTGACGTGGGGCCGTGCATCGACCCCGCGTCTGGTATCGTTCGCGGCACCGTCTAAACAGACGCGTGCGGGTCGCACGTTGGGGCCTAACGCGCCTTGCAAGCGGCGTGGGGTTTGGCTTGCTCTACCGTACCCGCTCCGCGTGGCCACGAGGGGCTGCAGCCACGGTGCCTGGTACGATACCTGCCCGGTGGAGAAACGTCCACCCGGGGTTCGTTCAACCGCCCGAGTGCGGAGACGCCGACCAGTATCTTGGTCAGGAGGGGCCCAGAGACATTGTGAGGAGCAGAGACCGAAAGGGGGTGTGAGTACTCACCGGGACACACGTATATAAGATGGCCATCTTACTCATAGGAAAGTGCTTGTGAATTGGGAATTGTTGATGGTTGTATATGGTTGATTGCTCGGGGAAAATCTCCGTGGTTGTGTCATTGCAATTGTATGGTCATTCCCATTGAAATATATCCTTGAACGTCAGTTGTCTCCTGGGGTGAAATTCATATGGATTGCGTGGCGAAAGCGCATATTTAATACAGCTTTCTGGCGAAGTTCCTCTCACGGTCCGGGGGTCACCGAGACCAGGTATTCACCGAGGGGACCACGTAACAGTTTCAACAGCATGAAGACGAGCTAGGTGTGAGGCAGGAGCACCAGCCCAGAGGGGAGAGCAGTACTCCATTGAGCTGCGGATGAAAGCCTTGTATGTGGGTGTGGTGTGGAGCTCAGGTGTGCCAAGGAAGGACTTCGCACGACGGAGGATGCCCAGTCGGCGACTGGCTTTGGAGGCCAGCTTGGAAATGTGGTTTTCCCAAGAAAGATCATGGCAGATAGTGAGACCCAAAAGCTTGAGTGACAGAACTTCTTGGAGAGGATTGTTGAGAAAGTAGATGGGAGGGTTGTCCAGTAGGTCTTTTTGGAGAGACATTGTAAGAGTGTGAGATTTGTCAGGATTGAAAGACATGTTCCACTTGTTTGACCAGTCTGTGATTTTGTCCAGGTCTGCAGAGAGCGAGGAGGCTGCAGACTGTCGATCTGAGGGATGAGGAATGGAGTGGCAGAGAGTGGAGTCGTCAGCAAAGAGATAGAGAGGATTTTTCCACAAACACAAACAAACAAACAAGAAAACACGCACACAAACCGGAGTGATCAACATACTTGCAAAAAAACGTATTATTCCCCTTGCGGAGTTCTTTGCAATGAGCCACGTTTCAACAAAACGGAGTTCCCGTCATAATTATCATAAAAAATTATGCAGGTGGAAGTGTTCTTATGGTGAAAATGTTGTCAATTGGACCAACGGTTGTCGTGAAATTGGATTTTTCAAATGCAGGCACGCACGTACGGACGTAACCAATTTCTTAACCCCGCGAGCGCAGTGAGATGACCCTGGGATAGGTATTTGACTTAAATGGGATGTGGGTATTGATGATGATGATGATGATGATGATGGGTACTGCACAGGTATGGTTAGCCTAACAGCCAATTTGTATGTTTGTTTTATGATGTATTTTATGCTGCACATTTTTACCTCCGCCACCAAAGATGGATGGAGGTTATGTTTTCACCTCTGTCTGTCCATTTGTCCATGGTGGTGGTTGAATTTGTCCGTTATTTTATTGTCCGTTAAATAACATTTTGTCCGTTAAAAAAAAAAGAAGAAGTTTTTTTTGCAAGTATGTTGATCACTCCGGTTTGTGTGTGTGTTTGCTTGTTTGTTTGTTTGTGTGTTTGTTTGTCCACTCACTTATACTTGCCTACAGGTCACAATTTTAAACCGATCTTCACGAAACTTCACCAAATGGTAGAGTTCGTAGTCTGACAAAATCCTATATATTTTTGAGGTCAAAATGTCAACAAAGGCCAAAGGTCAACCACTTTTTTGAATTTATAAAATTCTCAATTTTCATCCGATTGATTTGAAATTTGAATAGGATTTACATATCAATTAACTGAATTCAACCACCAACTATTTTTGAGATCAGCATAGACCAAAAGGTCAACATAGGCCAAAGGTCAACAACAATTTCTAATTTCTAAAATCCTCAATTTTCATCTGATTGACTAGAAATTTGAATAGGATTTAGATATCGGCTAACTGAATTCAACCACCAACTATTTTTGAGATCAGCGTCGGCCCAAAGGTCAACATAGGCCAAAGGTCAACCACTTTTTTTTGTTAAATTTCTAAAATCCTCAATTTTAATCCGATTGACTTGAAATTTGAATAGGATTTTCATTTCAGCTAACTGAATTCAACCACAAACTATTTTTGAGATCAGCGTCGGCCAAAAGGTCAACATAGGCCAAAGCTCAACAACAATTTCTAATTTCTAAGATTCTCAATTTTCATCTGATTGATTTGAAAATTGAATGGGATTTTCATGTCGGTTAACTGAATTCAGCCAACAACTATTTTTGAGGTCAACATAGGTCACAAGGTCAACATAGGCCAAAGGCCCACCACTTTTTTTCAAATTTCTAAAATCCTAAATTTTCATCCGATTGACTTGTTTGTTTGTTTGTTTGTGAACAAAATATCTCAAAAAGTTGTAGACGGATTTGGACGAAACCTGGTGGAACAGTTGGGTGGCTGACAAGGACGATTCGATTCGATTTTGGTGAAGATCTGAATATGGATTCGGTTATGAGAATTATATAATTTTTCTTAAGTGATTCTTCACCATTGGGAGATGGGGCCAAAAAACGATACATAACGGGATATCTCAAAAAGTTAGGGATGGATTTGGACGGGTTGTGTGTGTGACGAGGACGAATTTGTTCAATTTTTGTGATGATCCGGATCCGGGTCCGGCGAGGAGAATTTTTTAAGTGATTCTTCACCATTGAGTGGTGAGGACAACGAGGCGGAGGTACGCTCTCGACTGAGTGCCGTTCTAGTTAGCTGTGCGGTAAGTTTCAAGTTCAATTTGAATGTTGAGCAAACTGTTTTTGTTGCCAATTCTAACCTCTCAAGCAGTTGATCCAATAGCTGACGAATGTTTGTTCGTGACCAATGTGCAGACATTCTAATTTCATGTTTTTCTTTGCAGAGCCGGATGGCTGAGAGTCTGCGCCTATTCGACTCGATCTGCAACAACAACTGGTTTGTGCACACGTCTCTCATTCTGTTCCTCAACAAGAAGGATCTGTTGGCCGAAAAGATCCGGCGCATCCCGCTCACGACGTGTTTCCCAGAGTACCCGGGACAAAACACGTATGAAGAAGCAGCTGTTTACATCCAGCGGCAGTTCGAGGAACTCAACAGAAACAAGGAGACAAAAGAGATATATTCACACTTCACTTGTGCCACAGATACCAGTAACATCCAGTTTGTGTTCGATGCCGTCACCGACGTCATCATTCAGAACAATCTTAAGTACATTGGGCTTTGTTGAGTTATGCGGTCATTTTGCAAACTATGCCGGACCAGCCGCTTGATCAACTCCCTATTGGAACATGTGAACCAACAGCCATGTTGTAACATCTGTAGAATGCAGGAAGCAGACGACGTTTCTTTAACTTCCGGCTTTCATGCTGTGACGGGCCACAATGCCACATCCTCTGTCCTTTTGTGCTTCATGTGCTGCTAGTGTGGCCTCGTCTCAAACCAATCGACGGCTCGGGGCACCGGTGGTGGGCCTAATTACTTTGTGAATGTGGTTGCGCTGATTTCGTGTTGCTCCATTTTCTTTTCTGCATGATTTTGAGTCTCTACCGCAGGTAACAAAGGCACCTGTTCAACACCGAGCAAGAAGGCACCGTTTGAATGGTATTGTACTATAAGACCTATTGCCATAATTGACGGAATAAACCTAAATGTACTCCTTTTCATTTCGGGACTTACACCAAAGGAAGCATTGCGTATGTGCACAAATTGTCTCTGGGCAAAAACAAGAAACTCTAAACACTCTTTTTTAACACGTAAAGAAACAGTTTGGTTGCCGTAACATGATGTAGAATTGCCTTTTGAGAGTAAGTATCCTTTCGTTTTGACATTTATATTATTGTGGGATTGTGCTTTGTTAGTGCATTGGATAGAGGCAACGAGGTTCTGAGTTTGAGGGGGAAAATGGGGTGGGATTATGGGGGGAGGAGGCAGACCAACACACATCCATCATTTTGTCATGAGGTTATATCTGTCAATACATCAATGTTAACATGGTGACACCACTATCCAGGACAGTCACGTTTAGGGAAACCATTTGGCTCCTTTCTTCTTTTATATTTCTTCACTGGGGCTTCTTCTTCTGGCTTTTGCTAGTCTGTATACAATAGGTTCATGCCGTCTGATTGTCTGTCCACCCTGAAACACTCCGCTCCTCAAACAGAAAAAATTAACAGCAAAAGTTTCTTCAAATTAATCCAAATATTAATTTTTTGGATTTGTTGTTTCCAAATGTTTTGTTTGTTTTCCAAATCCAAATATTTGATTTCAAAACAGGAAAATTGTTGTTTTTTCTATCAGACAAAAATTTAACCTGGGCAGTGTATAGCCAACGGACCACTGCCTCGATCACTCCCAAAAAAAACCAATTCCTGTTAAGAAATAGGTAACCTTTGGAAAACCGAGTACACGCATCCCTCGATTTACAGAACATATACGTTCTTGAAAAGTTGTACATGAAGCGAAATTCCATATATCAAACCCTATATTCCCATTGACTTCCATGATATAAATTGGAGACGCATTGCTACGGAAAACGTTTCGGCCCCAAGACATAATAAAAACACTTAATAATGCAGCAAACCTTTTCTAAGCACATATTTGTAAGGAATTAGATAATGTTATAATAAAATATGAATAATGATGCTCAAAATAAGTCGCAGAAATAAAAACACATCAGAAACTGCTGATCGCTCGATGTGGTGGTTGTGCAGCGAGATGTGGTGGAGTGGGATTTCCATTTACCTTACATCTAATTAATTGCCTTATGGTCTCGTTTGCACTTCTGCTATCACTTGCACTAAATGGCCTTTTTCCAAACAACTTCCTTTACGGAAGTAAGTACATTGAGAAAGGGTGAAATCGTGCACCGTTGTTTTTTTTAATACAGAGTCGAGGCTCGTGGAGGAGCTATAACATAGCATGGATCAGGGTGCAACAAAACACAAGGAGCAGCAGAAGAGGAGCTGAGGAGAGGGGGAAACAGCAGGGTTGAGGGACATCATAGAGGGAGACTTTGAAGATGAGGGATGTGGGGAGGATTGAGGACTCGGGGAGGACACTTGTGGTTAAACGAGATGGATCCAGAAACAAACTCGCAGGAAAGAAAACATGAAAGTGGGGAAGAGGACGGCTTGGGGAGATATAACGGGGGTAGTAAACATCATGGTTTCGGATGGGGGATGATCTGAGATGGTGGTTGTAAAGTTTTCATAATGACAGAGAGGCACCATTCGAAGAGAACGATTGGATTTATTGCAGTACCAGGATTGATGTGCACCAAGCGAATCCAAACCCCAGAATGCACAGCTCCCTGGAACTCTCCCTCTTTCCAAAATCACACGCCAGTGCTTTGGTCTAACGAACACAAAGTAACAGCAAACTAATAGAATACCCTTGCACTGGTAGTGTAGTGGCGGTGGTTCGTATTCAGCCTGGCTGCATCATTTTCTGGGGTGCAGCTATGCCTCTGATGCATTGCCCCCATTACCAGTCAGCTGGCACTCGTTTTCCGACCTCGGAAGGATGACAGGCTGAGTCAACCCACCTGGTGTTAATTCAGTGGCATGACAGGGGCTTAAACTCAGGACCCTAAGATCTCAAGCCAGCCATGTTAACGATTAAGCCAACACCAGGCGTATTACAGAGGTGAACAGCTGTTTTTAAAAACGTGAAGGGAAGATTGAGATTGAAGAGAATGTGGAAGTTGATTCCACAGGCAGAAGAAAAGAGGAATAACTGAGTGGAAGTGAGCAATTATTCTGCATTTTGGGAATTTCACCAGAAGGGGGTTGCAGGCAAACCTTGTGCAACAACAACAAAACAACAGGCATTTTAAGGCCATTTTCCCTGCAAGAGCGGGGGTTAGCCTTGCGGTCCCCATGACGATGTTCTCCATTTTGCCCCATTTTCTGAATATCTCCTTATTAACCCCCTTGCTCGCATTTCTTCTTCCACCATCTTTAGCCAAGTCTTTCTCGGTCTTCCCCGTCCTCTACTTCCTTCTACATTCATTTCCATCACTCTTTTCAACCAGTCACTTTCATCCTTCCTCAACACATGACCAAACCATCTCAACCTGTTCCTCTTCACAGCATCCATCACAGGCTCTATTCCCATCATCTTTCGCAATTCATCATTTGTCTTCCTCTCTCTCAACGATACTCCACACATCCACCGAACCATTCGCATTTCCACCCTTTCCAGCCTTCGTTGCTACTCTACGTTCATTACCCATGTCTCGCTCCCATAAATCATAACACTTCTCACACATGCAGCATACACCTTTCCCTCAGCTTCAATGACACTCCCCTCGTCGTCAGCACGCCACTCAGTTCCCGAAACTTCTTCCATGCACATCTCACTCGAGCAACCGTTGCCGAGTCTGATCCACCTTCTCCATTCAGCATGTCTCCAAGGTAACAAAATGTTTTCACACCTTCCAGCTTCACGCCATCTCCAAGATCCAACTCAACATTTCCTCCATCTGCAGCTCCCTCTGTGCACACCTTACACTTGAATGTAGCTGCCACACTGGTTAATGACCCTCTCACACCATGACATTTTTGATGAACCCACTCAGCGCACATTGTACATTGAATGGAATTCACTCCGACACCCTTCCTGCACACAGCACACGGCCACTTCCCAGTTCTTTCCACCTCACCACATGCTTTACCACTTGCCATCACCTTCGTTTTTCCGATATTCACCTTCAGACCTTTTGTCTCCATACATTCCTTCCACCTGTTCAGCTTCTCCTTCAGTCCATCCATACTTTCTGCAATCAACACCAGATCATCTGCATACAACAACTCCCACGGTAAACCCTCCTTTACGTTCTGAGCCAGCACCTCCATCACAGCTACAAATAGTAATGGACTTATTACCGACCCCTGATGCACTCCCACCTTCACCTCAAACTCACCTATGTTCCCGTCCTTCGTCCTTACAGCTGTGCGCGCTCTTTTGTACATTGCCATCACTACTCTGATCAACCATTCCTCCACTCCTAACTTCCTCAATGCCCATGTCACTACTTCACGTGGAACCCTATCGAATGCTTTCTCCAGATCAACAAACCCAAGAAACAACTTCTTCCTCTTCTCCATATACTTCTCCTGCAACTGCCTCACAATAAAAAGCGTGTCTGTCGTTCCTCTTCCTGGCATAAATCCAAACTGAATTTCGTCAATCTTCACTTTCTTCCTTATACTCCTCTCCAACACCCTTTCAAATACCTTCATTCCATGCTCCAATAACTTTATCGCTCGATACGAGCCACAGTCCAGAAGGTCACCTTTCCCCTTGTATAGAGGGACGAGGGTACTTCGTTCCCAATCCACTGGAATGCGGCCTTCTTTCACCACCAGATTGCAGATCTCTGTCATTCTCTTCACACCCCAACTTCCTGCTGCCTTCAACATATCTCCCACAACTCCCGTCAGCCCTCCCGCTTTTCTACTCTTCATTGCTTTTATCCATTCCTCAACTTCCTTCTCGGTTATCTTCTCTGCCGGTCCTAAAACTGGGTTACTCTCTATGTTGCCATCCCATTCATTCTCTGCATTCAACAGTATTTCCATATATCTCTTCCATCTTCCTTTAATTCCATCTGGGTCCACAACGATTTGTCCCACTTCATTCTTCAAGCAACTCACCCCCATCACATCACACATCTCTTTCGCTATCTGCTTTGCAATCCTGAATGCCGCTCTCTGACCCTCTTCCAAATCCAAGTGTTCTCCGAACATTTTCCTACATGCCTCCTGCGCCTTTGCTACCTCTTTCTTTGCAGCCTTCTTGGCTGCCTTATAACTTTCATGCTCTGCCTTTTCTGCTCCCGTACCCTTCGCCTTCTGCCACTCCTTGAATTTCTTCCTCTACTCGTCAATCCTCTTTCCAACTTCATCATCCCACCACCATGTTTCCGAGTGCCTCGCTGGGTCCTTTTGTCCATCCACATCCCTCACCAACGGCTCCCAACAGACTATCTTTCATTGACATCCAACCACTTTCAAGCTCAACCACATCATCCTCTACCCTACTCAGCCTCTCTTTTAATGCCTCCCTTACTGTCACCTCTTTCAACCTCCACACCTTCATTCTCGGTTGGTACTTCACCCGCCGAGCTCTCCTCGCACCTTTCACCCTTATGTCGCAGACAACCAAGTGGTGCTGTGAAACAGCCTCCTCCCCCGGGATCACCTTTGTGTCCCGGAGGTGCCCCCTATCTCGCCTACGCACCAGCAGGTAGTCAACGGTTGTCGTCGACCCACCTGACGTGTATGTAACAAGCTTATTATCCTCTTTTTGGAACTGAGTATTACAAATCAGCTCCATCAGCAAACTCCAAAATCCTTTCACCTTCTCCATTTCTCACACCATATCCATAACCTCCATGAACTCCCTCAAAACCGTCCATACTCCTTCCCACATGTCCATTTAGGTCTCCTCCTACCACAACAACGTCCTCATCTTTCACGTTTTCCATCAGCTTCTCTATAGCACACCAGAACCTGTCCTTCTCTTCATCACTCCGACCAACCTGCGGAGCATATCCCGAGATGATGTTCACCAAGAGCTTTCCGATCATCATTTTCACCATCATCAACCTATCACTCACTCTAGTCACACTCACCACACTGTCTACAAACTCCTCAGAAAACAGGACACCAACACCATTCACGCCCTCCGGGTGACACCATTCACGACACCATTCCGACACAGACACCAACACCATTCACGCCTCAGACCTTGTGCGACCTGTACAAACCTGGAGGGGGACGATAAAGCACAGCAAGAGCAGAGGGTGCAAGACCGGAAACGAGGTGGTGGAAGACAGAGAGACCACCGACCTGTCTCTGATGTGAAAGCGATAGGCCCATAGACTCAGCTTCATCACGGGAGATCACAATGATGTTGAAGGCCTTGGTTGCATTGGCGTCAAGCTGACCTTTAGGTGCTAGCCCAAAGAGGTGAGCAGTATTCCATCACGCTGCGGATGAAGGCCTTGTAGGTGGATAAGAGTACAGGTGTGCTGAGGAAGAACTGCACACTGAGGTTGCCCATTTGGCAACGGGCTTTGGATGCCAACTTAGAGGAGTAGCTTGACCAAGAAAGATTATGACTGATGAAGAAGCCCAAAAGTTTATGAGACTGAACCTCTTCAAGAGGAGTGTTTATGACAGCAGATAGTAGGGTTTGCCAGATGGTCCTTTCAAAGAGAGAGAGAGAGAGTGAGTGTGTGGGATTTCTCACGATTGAAAAACTTATTCCAAGTGTTTCGCGAACTCGTGATTCTATCAAGGTCTGAAGGGAGGGAAGAGGCTGCTGCCTGCCTTTGTGAAGGATGGGGGGGGGGGGGGGGGGAGTGTTATGGTTGAGGGTGGCATCATCAGCCAAGAGATAAAAAGATTTTTCCAGAGTGAGAGAGATCATTGATGAAGCTTAGGAATATGATGGGGCCTATAACACTGCCTTGAGGCACTCGAGCCTTGAGAGGGAGATGAGATGAAAGGATTCTGTTGAAAGGCACATGTTGCCTGTAAGAGTAGAAGAAGTCAGTAAGCCATGTGTGGAATTGGCCTTGCATTGCATAGGTAGAGATTTTGGGGGCCAGACTGTATCTAATGCTCAAGATGTGTCCAGTGAGATGGCCTGATCTCATGACTGATATTGAGGGCCTCCATCCATTGTTGAGAAAGTAGAAGCAGCACGTCCAAGGTAGAGTGACCAGGTCTAAATCTAAATCTGAGCTGATGATCTGATATGAGACCACTGAAGAAGAAGAAGAAGAAGGATTGAATGTCTACTATGGATTCCATGACCTTGCTGACGATTGGAAGTAAGTTGATAGGTCTGTTGTTTAGTGGATTGTTTTTTGCAATTTTCTTATGTGATGTGATTTTGTTGGCTGACTTCCATCTCGATGGACGTTGACCAAAGGTAAATGGTAGGTGAAAAGAGCAGAGGTTTCATAGAAGGTTTTGAGGACACATGAGCTGATGCCGTCCGGTCCAGTTGCAGAATCAGAGTCAAGGGTTGCCAGAAACGTCTCCACCTTATCAGGTGCAAAAGAGCATCATTTGGGTGAGACAGTGTCGGATGGGTACCAGAGCTGTTGCTGGGCACTGACCCATGGGACATGTGTCCCAAATATTTTGTGCTATGCCCCAAATTCATTCTAACCCCTTGGCTATGACAGGCCACTTCATGACTTTCAAGTCAGAGTCAGAAGCATGAACAAGTGCGAATTACAGGCAGGAATGGCGTGTGTCATGTGATGCTATCATGATCGCTTTGCAAAGACGCACAACAGACGACACACACTGACTTCCCAAAAATAAATAAAAATAGACTCTTTACAAATATAACTTTTCTAAAACGATGAGTGCTGAAGTTTAATTAATAAGTAAAATATGTGACATTTTATTTCATTATATTTGAAATGCTTAACAGTAAAATGTAAGTTCATGCAATATTCAGATATCTGCCTAAAATGTTGTTATTTGTATTCCTCAAACAACTCCTCAGCCACCACATATCATTGGTCCCATACAGTACATTCTTCTTTTCCTTCTCGTTTTCTTATTCCCAATTTCCTTCCATCTTGCCTTTCCCTTTACTCTCCTCACCTTTTTTTTTTTTTTTTTTTTTTGTATACTGAATCGAGGCTCGTGAAAGAGCTGACATTTACTTCACAAACAAATCAACCAGACAAACAAAATATATAAAAAGAGGGAGCGGAAGACAAGAGAAGGGGAAGCACACAAACACTTGAGGGCACACAACATTTAAGAGCAGGGAGAGGGCTTGGGGGGAGGGGGGTGGCAGAGGTATCAAACACGAGGACACCAAGGACTTCCAGGACAGAAGTTGGTATTTCAAAAAAGTGGAATTGGGGTGAAATTAGCGGGGATAGAAAAGATCAATGTTTTGGATGGGGGAAGATAGGAGATGGTGGTGAACAGCTGTTTTAAAGACCTGGAGGGTGGAGTGGGATTGAAGAGAGTGAGGGAGTTTGTTCCAGAGGCGGGAGAAAAGAGGAATGAAGGAGAGAAGGTGAGCAGAGAGTCTTGATTTTGGCAGTTTAACCATAAGAGGGTTGCAGGCAGATCTTGTGCAACCTGTAGGAATATTTGCTGGACAGAGCCCAGAGAGAGCTGGGGGGGCAAGGCCAGAGAGGAGTCGATAGAAGACAGAAAGACCACCAACCTGCCTGCGGTGAGTGAGTGAGAGGCCCTTGGAGTTAGCTTCATCGCGGGAGATTCCAATGATTCTGAAAGCTTTGGTTTCAACAGCGTGAAGACGAGCTAGTTGTGAGGCAGGTGCACCAGCCCAGAGGGGAGAGCAGTATTCCATTGAGCTGCGGATGAAAGCCTTGTATGTGGTGAGGAGCTCAGGTGTGCCGAGGAAGGACTTCGCACGACGGAGGATGCCCAGTCGGCGACTGGCTTTGGTGGCCAGATTTGAAATGTGGTTTTCCCAGGAAAGATCATGGCAGATAGTGAGACCCAAAAGCTTGAGTGACAGAACTTCTTGGAGAGGATTATTCAGAAAGTGGATGGGAGGGTTGTCCAGTCGGTCTTTTCGGAGAGACATCGTAAGAGTGTGAGATTTGTCAGGATTGAAAGACATGTTCCACTTGTATGCCCAGTCTGTGATTTTGTCCAGGTCTGCAGAGAGTGAGGAGGCTGCAGACTGCCGATCTGAGGGATGAAGAATGGAGCGACAGAGAGTAGAGTCATCAGCAAAGAGATAGAGAGGATTTTCAACTTCACTTCCCTCTTTTTCTCTCACCTATCCTCTTCCCCTATTTACCTTTTCTCAAATTTTCTACCCTTCTCCACCTTTTTGTAGATAGCTCGATGTACAAAAACAGATGACAGACAACACGTTTGGATAATATTCAGAAGTGTAAGATAAATCTGAATCGGAGGCGATGATATCAACACACGTTCTGCATAACACACGTTACCTGCCATGCACTTCTTGTAAAAACAACCTTTATTTTGCGAAGTAAAAGTCCTTAAATCCGTTGTAATTATTGCACACTTCCAAGTACTTAAAGCGAGCTAAGAATTCGCAGGTGCAAGGCCTGCTGTGCTTATCGTCGACGTGCAACTGCGCGCGCGCGCCTTACCTGTGAGCGTGACATCCTGAGATGGAAATAGAGAGGGTGAAATGAAAACAAGCTAGCTGCCATTGAACCCACAGTGTTACCGTGTCTGAAAGTACCATCATGGTAAGGTACGAGATACTGGGACACACCGGGACACTCGCAATATCAAAGAGGAAAATCAAACCGTCAGGTGAGCAGAACAGAGACCGAGAGAATTGAAAGGGCAACTGGAAAACCTCCTACAGTTATCTCAGATCTCTCAGTTATCTTTATGTTCGGTTTCTTCAGGTTACGGCAACCAAACCAAAATGTTTTACCTTGTGAGCATTTAGGTTTTAATGGAAAAAGGAATAACGGAACCTGATGAGAAATGTTCCTCCACAACTGCTAATGCTTCCTGGACAGGAGTGATTGGCAAGATATCTGCTGCTGCTGCTGGAATTGCTGGCAGAAGCAGGATAGACTGATGGATGGGCCTTTGAGGTGTCCAGTTTGGGATTTAACCATCAAACCATGGTCAACTTCAAACTATCCCGTACAGCTCAAGCTTAGGATTAGATATACATGGCCCTTCCCTTTTGATCTCCAACTGCCACCGCTTGGTGATCAGATGAGGAAACTGGTCCTGATATTGATCTCTAACTGCTACAGCTTGATGATCAGATGAGGAAACTGGTCCTGATATTGATCACTAACTGCTACAGCTTGGTGATCAGATGAGGAAACTGGTCCTGATATTGATCTCTAACTGCCACCACTTGGTGATCAGATGAGGAAACTGGTCCTGATATTGATCTCTAACTGCCACCGCTTGGTGATCAGATGAGGAAACTGGTCCTGATATTGATCTCTAACTGCCACCACTTGGTGATCAGATGAGGAAACTGGTCCTGATATTGATCTCTCACTGCTACAGCTTGGTGATCAGATGAGGAAACTGGTCCTGATATTGATCTCTAACTGCCACCACTTGGTGATCAGATGAGGAAACTGGTCCTGATATTGATCGCTAACTGCCACCACTTGGTGATCAGATGAGGAAACTGGTCCTGATATTGATCGCTAACTGCTACAGCTTGGTTATCAGATGAGGAAACTGGTCCTGATATTGATCGCTAACTGCTACAGCTTGGTGATCAGATGAGGAAACTGGTCCTGATATTGATCGCTAACTGCCACCACTTGGTGATCAGATGAGGAAACTGGTCCTGATATTGATCGCTAACTGCCACCACTTGGTGATCAGATGAGGAAACTGGTCCTGATATTGATCGCTAACTGCTACAGCTTGGTTATCAGATGAGGAAACTGGTCCTGATATTGATCTCTAACTGCCAACACTTGGTGATCAGATGAGGAAACTGGTCCTGATATTGATCTCTAACTGCTACAGCTTGATGATCAGATGAGGAAACTGGTCCTGATATTGATCACTAACTGCTACAGCTTGGTGATCAGATGAGGAAACTGGTCCTGATATTGATCTCTAACTGCCACCACTTGGTGATCAGATGAGGAAACTGGTCCTGATATTGATCTCTAACTGCCACCACTTGGTGATCAGATGAGGAAACTGGTCCTGATATTGATCTCTAACTGCTACAACTTGGTGATCAGATGAGGAAACTGGTCCTCATATTGATCTCTCACTGCTACAACTTGGTGATCAGATGAGGAAACTGGTCCTGATATTGATCTCTAACTGCTACAGCTTGGTGATCAGATGAGGAAACTGGTCCTGATATTGATCTCTAACTGCTACAGCTTGGTGATCAGATGAGGAAACTGGTCCTGATATTGATCTCTAACTGCTACAGCTTGGTGATCAGATGAGGAAACTGGTCCTGATATTGATCGCTAACTGCTACACTTGGTGATCAGATGAGGAAACGGGTCCTGATATTGATCGCTAACTGCTACAGCTTGGTGATCAGATGAGGAAACTGCTCCTGATATTGATCGCTAACTGCTACAGCTTGGTGATCAGATGAGGAAACTGGTTCTCATACATTGGATAGATGGGCTTTGGATGTAAGTGGAAGGATTAGGTAAGAATCCCACATGTAGGTTAACAAGGAGTGATGCCTATTGTAAGTAAATGTCACCGAAGGGAATATAATTAAATGTTGAAGCGTGTTGGGTAAACATGTGCATTAATGTACTGTGAAGATGAGATGTGGATGTGATGCAAAGGTGTATCCTCTTCCTGTGTCAAAGTCGGGAGGGGAAGGAGATCAGGCTCGAGGTGCCAATGGTGTCAATTTTAGTGTCATTGTAAATTAACTTCTCCCTTAATTGTTCGTCAATGGAAGAGATTTAGCAAAAAGAGAAAACTGCTTTTTTATCACCATGAAAAATGACATGTGGAGAGGGATGGGCATGATCGGGGTAGAGGTGGGTCAGGTGGGCATGATGGGGGTAGGGATGGGCAGTGTGGGGGTAGGGATGGGCAGTGTGGGGGTAGGGATGGGCAGTGTGGGGGTATGGATGGCCAGGATGGGGAGAGGGTCAGGTGGGCAGGATGGGGAAAGAGATGGGCACGGAGAGGGTAGGGATGGCCAGGATGGGGAAAGAGATGGGCACGGAGAGGGTAGGGATGGCCAGGATGGGGAAAGAGATGGGCACGGAGAGGGTAGGGATGGCCAGGATGGGGAAAGAGATGGGCAGGGAGAGGGTAGGGATGGCCAGGATGGGGAGAGGGATGGGTGGGTGCAATCTGCCATCTGTTCTCTTGGGTGTATAAATTCGTGAGCCTGACATTGCTTATTGGTGATTTTATTTATGATACATAAATATAAATTACAGAAATGAAAAGGATAAGTTTGAGATAAAGGATTGATTGTGCATTCTGTTTGCTGTGTAAGTATTTGAACAAGCATCATTGTACGTGTATTGAAAAAAAAGAATAAATGCTTTCACCCTCCTCAGCCAAGGAATACTAAGTGAAGAGCCTGGTCATTAAGGAAGGTGCATGTGCTCATCACGCGCACAGCATTCTGGGAAATACGTTGTGGAGATTATCCATAAACCATATTCTCATGGATAGTTTGACAGTCATAGGAAAACAAAGGCGGGACATTTCATCGATGCATCAAATTGCCTTGCTTGGTGAGTGCAATGTTTCACCGGATCCAAACTTTGCATGGCGTTGATCGTTTCGTTTGGCCATTTTAATCTGGTACGCAAGAGTTCGACACAACTTCAGCAACAATAGGCGAACATAAACGTCGAGGCAGGTTCTGTTGTGCGAGGTGGAAAGTCACATGACAGGAGGCTGTGTGCCATGGACATGGTTTAGTGAGTGAGTAAAAGGTGTAAGTTAAGGATGATGAATAATCTTCCTCCAACTGAGAGAATCATGTGGGAGCGAATTGGGACACAGTAAAAGCTACTATTGCACTTTGCATTGCTTTCCCTTTCAGTTCTTTAAAAGGAACATTTAAATTACTTCTTTAGTGGCTTCTTTAGTCCCTGTGCATCGTAAGAGGCGACTAAGGGTTGGCGTCAGGAAGGGCATCCGGCCATAAAAACATTGCCTCAAACAGGGAACCACGATCGTCATGGGGCCCGCAAGGCTAACCCCCGCTCTAGCGGTGAAAATGGCCTTAAAACGATCATTCATTCATTCATTCAGTGGGTTGTAGAGATTTGTAAATACTGCATAGGTTTTCCATTCATTCTGACATCTTTTGCGTTTTGATAATTTTGAGAAATTTCCAATGGGGTGCAATTATGCAATTATTCCTCTACTTGATATATAGTACACTAAAGTTGTTGGAAATGTCGTTATATATATACAGACTAGGCATTTAATATGGAATATTTATTTTGTGGGGGTGAACTTACTTTTCAAGATGACTTAGAACCAAAAGTTCATTGGAATTATGTTGAAATTATTCTACATTTTGTTAATGTGACCTTTAAAAGAAACAAAAACCACATTTGACATTTCGAAGCAAATAAATTGATCCTTGAAAGTGATGTAAACTGATATCGAACTCAATTCACGGACAGTACTGTGTTAAACTTCTGTACGTTTTCCAGAAGTATCTCTTTATTTTGCACATTAGCCAAAATTTTTTTTAACAAAAACAAAAGTTTAATTACGACTGGGATTACGGACAGTAAAATTACAGTTCAGTACTTCGTGTAACCCCCACGAGCATTCAGCAGAGCACGTACACGTTGAGGCATGCTGTTCACGAGATTTGCCAAGGTTTGGACAGGAATCGCTTGCCGTGCAGTGACAATAGCCTGCTGCAATTCACGCACAGAGGTCGGCTGCTGGTCCAAGTGGTCGATTTGACGCGTTAATTCTGCCCACAAGTTCTCTATGGGATTCATATCCGGGGACATGGCAGGCCACTCCATATGCTCCACACCACGGTCAGCAAGAAAGTGTTGGATGATGCGAGCACGATGAGGCCGTGCATTGTCATCTTGGAAGACAAAGTTTCCTCGAAAGGCTGCACGAGCAAATGGAAGCAATGTTTCTTCCAGAATGGCCCTGTACTTGAACTGGTTCAGGTTTCCATTCAGAACAACCAGGTCAGTTTTTCCCCCTGCATGAAAAGCAGCCCAAGCAGTCACCCCACCACCTCCAGCTTGGACTTTTGGCACAACACAATCTTTGTTGTAGGCTTCATACACTTGTCTGCGCACTCGGACGCGGCCATCTTGACGATAGACCAGAAATCTAGACTCGTCACTGAATATCACGTGATTCCAGTGTCCTGGCTGCCATTGACGGTGCTCTCTGGCCCACTGTAATCGGCGCTGGCGGTGTTGTCTGGTCAGGCGTGGCTTTCTCAGGGGACGCCTGGCACGATAGCCTGCTTTAACCAGTCGTTGGTTGACTAGCCTTCTGGGTACAGGCACATTTGTCAGTTGCTGCCACTCATCCTTAAGCCGATTAGCTGACTTGGTACGGCCATTGCAGACTAACCGGTGCAGCTGGCGATCATCCCTCCTTGTGGTTCTGCGGGGACGTCCTGGCCTCGGTATTGGAGTAGGGACACCCCTCTGAGCATTTCGTTTCAGGATCTTTGACACCTGACCTTGAGTGATGCCATACTGCTGAGCAATAGCATGCTGTTTCATGCCGTAATTTCGTAAAGCCACCACTCCATGACAAACAGCATTGTCGAGTTGACGGACCATCTCCAGAGGAAGCGGCAATAACTTTTGGAGATGTGCAGCAGTTGTTTTCCACTAATACAGAACGCAACAACCCTTATATACCCCATTGTGAAGTCAATCGTCAAATGTACCTGTCCGTACATTTTGCCACGCCACCTGTGATATAATCCTGTTGTTGACTTCTTGCTGCGGCAGACAATCAGTGACATGGTTCTTTTAACAAATAAATCACCAAAGTGTAAAAGAAACTCACCAGATTGATATACTGAGTTAAGAAAGTAAACCCACGTCAAGAAAAAAAATATATTCCATATTAAATGCCAAGTCTGTATATATATATATTGTCGCGCGGACCCTTCGGTTAAGACCAGGGCTCGCGGATGGACCAGAACGGATTTACTTGAGGTGACGACCAAACATGGATTCGGCTATAAAACGCGGGAGGAAGAAGGAAATTGGAAGCTGCGGTAAAAGCGCGTACCTGTGGAAGGCGAACAAACTCAAACGGCACAAGATTTGCAGGGAATGGAAAATAATACAAGGGTTTATTCACAAGGAGGTGGGACAGGAAAAGCACGCGTCGGTAATAAATATCCCACACAGACTTCGGATACGAGACGAGGGAATATGAATTAAGGAAAAGAAAACGTTTGTTATGGTGTGTAAGTGGTGTGCGGTCTTATCTGTGGTCGTCTTGTCCCCACTTGGCTCCAACCCCCGGCGTGGAGGAACCCTCCGTCCGCCTCGCACGCTTTGCTTGGCCCGAGCCAACGCCCTCTCCGTTCGCACAGTAGGTCCTGCCCGTTCACAGCACCGAGCACCGCTCCAAGCACCACGCAGATGGTGAACCAATGACCACCAGGACCTCTCAAGACCAAGAAGGGAAGCGCAGAGAGCACAAGACGTCGTGCAGTGTCAAGACAGCCAGGGAGGGACGTGCAGCACAAGAGGCAGCGAAGAACCCAAAAACTAAAGCGCTGCGCAAGAGCTGGATCTGCGCAAGATGTCATGCAGCCCCTTTTTCACTTTTCGTCCCTCCCACCTGGTATTGCTCGCCCTGATTGGCTGGAGGTTCGTGCCTTCCACGCCAACCAATCACTCATTCCCTGTCGCGTGGTGATAGCTCGTGTCACTCGATGGTGCGAGGCCTGCCGGAGGTGTAGCTGGCTGCGGCCCATGCGGCGGTGCCCCGAACTGGTCTCTTGCCTGTTTTCTTCCGAAGTCATTGTCAGGGAAGGGAATTTAATTGATGTGTGCACTACAAGGCCTGTCAAAGTGTCTACAGGTGTGCATTGCCATAAGGGACAAAGGTTTGATTACCAGGTGTGACACACAGGGGTTTATCTTCTTAATCCCTACACTATCTAACACTCGAACATCCTGGTATGTTCACAAGCAGACATCTTAACCCGACAAACCGGATTAAAACACAGAACTTATTACAGGTAGATTCCCTATCGCGACATTCGAAGCATGTTACCGATACAGATCTACCTGGCTCTAGATATTGCTTTACCCCACCGACATAACAATATATATATATGTATATATATATATATATATATATATATATATATATATATATATATATATATATATATATATATATATATATATATATATATATATATATATATATACATACATACATACATACATACATACATACATACATACATACATACATACATACATACATACAATACATACAATACATACATACATACAAACATACATACAATACATACATACATACATACATACGTTCAAAACACACCTGGTCACAAGTGTGCCGCACTGACCGGGTCCTCAGTCGAGGTCCTCAGCATCATCCCGTTTCGGCCCTTCAACCTCGATACGGTCAGCTAAGGTGGGCCAGCAGGGGCACATACACATCCACATGCAGCAACTACACCTGGATGCATACATACCCCCACCCCCGGCCAGTGCGAATGCAGACTACAACAACAACACCTCCACATCCAGAATCCACAGCACCAAACAAACATGGTGGAACACTCAAACACCCACCTTTATACCCTTCACCACTCACCAACAAAACACACCAGATCATTCATACACACACAACACCAACCAACCACCTACCCTTACAACATACACCACTCAACATACAAAAACACACACTCATGCAAAAATTCATTCATGTAAAAACACACACCCTCACCCACTCGCTCACTCACATACACAAAATAAGAAATAATAATAGTAAAAAAAGCCAAAAAAAAAAAAACATTAGCAACCTACACCGTTCGACGTGCCTTCATAAACTTCCTCCATATCTAAAATGAGCCTTTCAAGGCAACCTGGGCCACCTTGTCACACATCCTCCTTTCTGTCCCGCACACTCCAGGCCGAGCAAGAAATGCAGAAAAGGAACTGCCAATATACCCTCTGCACCCCACCTCAAATGGCTGACACGAAACTCGCCAACACTTCTCCCGGCACTCTGCCTCCAGCTCACTGTACTTTCCTCTCATACACCTCCTCCATGTTCTCTTCCCACGGTACATACAATTCCCCTAAGATGACCTATCTTGTTGCACCTGACCAAATGACAGTCAGGCCACAACCTTGTCACACAGATCTCCTCTGGGAATACCAATTGTGGCTTTAGGTCTGCCACCACCTGCCAATCACAAGCATCTGACAGCCCTCTTGCTTTCCACCTCCTCCTCTTTCCACCTCTTACCACTTTTTTTTCTTTTTTTTTTTTCTTTTTTTTGTATACAAGATCGAGGCTCGTGAAAGAGCGAACATTAATCACACAGAAAGACAAACAGACACATAAAACAAATAACATCGGGAGCGGTAGACAAGATGGGGAGAGAGGGGGAAGGACACAAACACAACATTTGAGAGCAGGGACCGAGAGACATGGAGACATCGAGAGATCTGTGGGAGGGAGAGGGCTTTGGGGGGGAGGCATGTGAAGGGGGGGAGGCATGTGAAGGGGGGGGAGGCATGTGAAGGGGGGGAGGCATGTGAAGGGGGGGGGTGGGAGAGGTATAAACATATGGACACTGCCAGGATTTCCAGGAAATAAGTTGGAATTTCAAACAAGGTGGATCTGGGGTGAATTAGTGGGGGTAGAAAAGATCAAGGTTATGGATGGGGGAAGATAAGAGATGGTGGTGAACAGCTGTTTTAAAGACCCGGAGGGAGGAGAGGGATTGAAGGGAGTGTGGGAGTTTGTTCCACAGGCGGGAGAAAAGAGGAATGAAAGAGTGAAGGTGAGCAGAGAGCCGAGATTTCGGCAGTTTAACCATCAGAGGGTTGCTGGCAGATCTTGTGCGACCTGTAGGAATATTTGGGGGACAGAGCACAGAGAGAGCTGGGGGAGCAAGGCCGGAGAGGAGTCGGTAGAAGACAGAAAGACCACCTACCTGCCTGCGGTGAGTGAGTGAAAGGCCCTCAGAGATAGCTTCATCGCGGGAGATTCCAATGATTTTGAAAGCTTTGGATTCAACAGCGTGAAGCCGAGCCAGGTGTGAGGCAGGAGCACCAGCCCATAGGGGAGAACAGTATTCCATTGAGCTGCGGATGAAAGCCTTGTAAGTGGTGAGGAGCTCAGGTGTGCCGAGGAAGGACTTCGCACGACGGAGGATGCCCAGTCGGCGACTGGCTTTGGAGGCCAGCTTGGAAATGTGGTTTTCCCAAGAAAGATCATGGCAGATAGTGAGACCCAAAAGCTTGAGTGACAGAACTTCTTGGAGAGGATTGTTGAGAAAGTAGATGGGAGGGTTGTCCAGTCGATCTTTTCGGAGAGACAGAGTAAGAGAGTGAGATTTGGCAGGATTGAAAGACATGTTCCACTTGTTTGACCAGTCTGTGATTTTGTCCAGGTCTTCAGAGAGTGAGGAGGCTGCAGACTGCCGATCTGAGGGAAGAGGAATGGAGCGGCAGAGAGTTGAGTCATCAGCAAAGAGATAGAGAGGATTTTCCAGAGAGTCAGAGAGATCATTGATAAAGACCAGAAAAAGCACAGGGCCCAGCACACTTCCTTGGGGAACTCCAGCCTGAACAGGAAGGGGAGATGAGAGAAATCCATTCAGGGCCACACGTTGACTACGACCAGAGAGGAAGTCCGCAAGCCATGCATGGAGATTTCCATGGATACCATAGGAGGAGAGTTTGGTGAGCAGAGCGGGGTGCCAGACCGTATCAAAGGCCCTTGATATGTCAAGGGAGACAGCTCTGATTTCCTGTTTGGCATTGAGGACCTCCATCCATTGTTGAGACAGCAGAAGCAGCATGTCCAGAGTAGAGTGACCTGGTCTGAAACCAAATTGATGATCAGAGATCAAGCCATTGGAGAAGAGGAAAGATTTCATATCCGAAGCAATGATGGATTCCATGACTTTGCTGATAATTGGGAGCAGGCTGATTGGTCTGTAGTTGCAAGGATCTGTTTTTAAAGTTTAAAGTTTTTAATTTAATTTTTAATTGCACTTGGCCCTCTTTGACAAACCACACCTCTCCCCCATCAGTCTCCTTCTCCACTCTTCTCTCTCTCGACCTCAGCACCTCTTGTTGCACCATCTGCACCACCACTGCCAGCACCTGATCATGTCGCCACCTGTATTGTCCTGCTGCCAATGCTACTGAACATGCACTCAGTGCATGCTGCACCGTTTCCACACCTCCACACAAATAACATCTCTCCTCCTGCAAAAACCCCCACAATCTCTCTATAATCTCATATACAACATATCAGTTTGTGCATTTGTACAGATGTCCGTCCCCCTTCATAAGAGTAGGTTTTGAAAGCCAATCTTTTAACACGAATGTGTGTTCGCTGAGGTCTATTTTTGAAGATAAAACATTTTCCATGAAAGAGTAATTATGTCTCCATACTAATGGAATAGTAGATGGCGGCTTGCAAACCGAGCCTCAAGGGCGGTGTACAGAAACGTATTTTTAAAATAACAATAAACACAAGATGCAGGAAGGTGAAATTCACTGCACATGATGTGCAACGTGCACAGAGTAAAACGAGTGTTCATTTATGTCTAGAAAATGTTTAAGAAATAGAGAAGATATAAGCACACCTGACATGACGCCGATGGACGCTTCAGACTTTGGCATGCTCACGAGGCTGCAACGTTGAATAAACGGCCTCAACCTGTCATTTTTGACAGGCTTTTTACTGTTATATATATATATATATATATATATATATATATATATATATATATATATATATATATATACATATATATATATATATATACATATATATATATATATATATATATATATATATATATATATATATATATATATATATATATATATATATATATATATATTAGTGCTAGGCTGATGAGAACATTTCACTATAACCGATTACCGACTTAAAAAAAAATCTGCCGAATGTGTACCAATTCTGATCATAAAGTGATAAATAATGACGTCATAGTGCATTGTGTACACAAGAAGTGGATACCGCATAGGCGCCGTGCCCTTGATGTACGTTATTGAGTGGCTGTGAATTGATACATTTTAAATCCCTCTCTAGTCAATTGGTGCACCGTATTGAACGGCATGGCATCCTGCGCCATTTTTAAACTAATGATGAGCGACCGTGTGCTCATTTGATAAGTTATTGAGGATATAAAATGAATCGTTTCATATTTGTCTGGTCGTGTGAAGTTTTATACAAAATACAGTACAGAGAGTCCCCGGTTATAAAGGGATTCCTTCCAAACAACGTTCATATGGTAAGTAAATAAATAGACCAAAGTTTAGTCAGCCGGGAGAATCAGAAAATAATGCTGGACGTCGGAATCGTGCAGCAAGACTTTTATTTTCAAAGCAAAACAGCACTTGCAGAAGAAGAAATGGAGGCAGCGCACTAGGAAGCGGAAATGCAGGATGTACTTATAAGGAACCTTTTAGATAACGTGTTATAACCATGATGCTAAAGACGGCATGTGAATGTGATCCTTTTGCTCGGGGGCCCAGAATACTGTGTGTCCACCTTTGAAATGTGAAAAAATTAATTCAACTGATGCACGCCTGGAACGTATGACGTCAAGACGCCACAACTTGTACTGTACTTTACCAGGAAGTACAGTTCGAGCTGTGGCATTTTTGTTTTGTCCTCGTGGCTGTTTCTAAAGTAATTGGTGGATTTATATGAATCGGGTGTAGTTAGAAAGGTTAGGTTGGTTCTCTTTGTGAATTCCAAAGCAAACTAAGTTAGATAACACCCGATTTCTGGGCCGTTTGCCGTATTAACATGTTTTCCAAATTACCGAGCCTAATTCTGAGGGAGGAGGGATCGTAATACCCGAGGACTACTAAATTTAAAGTTAATTGGTGTTGGGAGACCGCACAGGGGAGTTGAGCAATTGCGCTGAAAATTCAAAAATATAGATTAAATGGATGACCAAAGTGAACGAATGAGGAATTGAGATGATATGTGATTTGGGGGTGAAGATTGAAAATAATATTGATGAAATAAAGAACGAATTGGGAGCACAGATTGATGGCATGGAGAGGAAAATGGAGGTTCAATTGGGGCACAGGCTGGGAGATGTTTGTTGTGATGATGGATGATGGCGTGCCAGGGTGAAAGTCACTTTGCTCCTGTGAAAAGAGCCCATCCACGTGACGAGCAGGGTAGAGGATTTAAAGGGGGATCGGTTAGGCTTCGTGGTGTGTGAAGCAACCTCCTTGGCTTGTGTTACGGTTCTCGTGGATGTGCAGTTAGACCTGGCGGGGGGTTCTGGCATGCCCAGGTCCGATGGTGTGCAACCCAACACTAGCTCCGAGCTATGTACAGTCAGCCGAGCTTGAGCCGGTGAGCCGGGTGTCAGAGCCTGCCGCATATGGAGCAGCGGGAAAGCCTCCTCAGTATGGGAGCAAGGTCAGGCCACTGGTGTGCGGGTTTGGACCTGTGCTGGAAAGCAAGGCTTCCTCCGTCATCATGGGTGAGCTGGAGTCGGCCATAGTCGTGTTGGTTTCTGGGGTGTTTGGGACGGACCATGCCAGGGTCAATTCGGTGCCCAGAGTCTTTGACTTGCCTTGGAGGGAGTGTGTGTTTGCAAGCATTTGGCAGCGGGTAAGGAAAAAGCTAAGCTGTCGGGCATTGTAGGGAGGGGGGGGGGAGGCTGTGTTGCGTTTGTGGGGGTTGGATGGTGTAGAGATTTCCTTTGAACAGATAGAATTGTAGAGAGTAGTATGGTCCGTGTACAATTAGTTCGCCAGTCTTGATGTAATAAGCAGGGACATGTCAGCTTAAGGATTGTCTTGTTTGAATGTGTATCATATGGAGTGGGGTGCATTGTAATAAATAGCGAGGGATTAAGTTGATTAAATGTGTGTACAGGTCTCGCTGTAAACATCAACGAGGACACCGGGAATCTACAGGTTTCCTTTTTTGTTTTTTTGTGCACCAAGTCTAGGCTCATATCAGAGCTAACACTTAGAAATGTATGATAAAGTGAGTGGGAGACAAGAGTGGGAGACAGACGGTAGAATAAAGCAGCATACAACACCGACTAAAGGTATTTTAAATAGTATCATGGTTTTTAAACCAGGCGGCATGTAAAATCATACCAACGTAATCAGGACTTTAAGGAAACAAACAAAAAATACCTATTTTGGGGGCAACCCACCCCTCACCCTCACCCCCTTTCCCATAGACCCCCCCAGACCTCGATTTATTGTAATGCCGTGAACAAACCTGAGTTCCAACATACCAAATATAATTTTTGCCAAGTTTGGTCACAATCCCATTAGCAGTTTCGGAGATTAAGTTGCAAGTGTTTACGACGAAAAACAACCACGGCCACCACGACGGCAGCAGCAGCAGCATTAACAAAGTGTTATAAAATGTCCGTTTTTCGGGCGTTTTCCTTCATTTGATATCCTCAAGGAGGCTCATAGATGGACGTGCCATATGTTTGTGAAGTGTGTGTCATGCTGTCTTTTTGATGAAAGTCTTGAGCGAAGCAACGGGTTAAGCACGGCTTGTATTTGTCTAAATCTCGGTTGCAGCCATGAAAATGCTGTCGTAATGTGAGACCCATGAACACACAGATGGTTAACAAATATCGTGCGCAGTAAACGTTTCAAATATCGAACAAAATACGTTTCATTCGACTTTCCATCGCAGTGCCATTGTGACGTAATAACAGGCGTTGCACTTCAGTGCTGAAGCGGATTCATTTTCTGCAGCATCCGTGCATGTTTTAGCTCTACCATGTATGGATTGCAGAGACGAGACCGCACAATTTGAACATACACTTTAACAGATAAACATTCACATCCTGGTGTAAAAAGATGAGATAACGCTTAACAGGCATTCACGATCCGATGGAAGCCCGGGGGAGCCCGTTCAGCTGATTGAAACCACGAGTGATTAACTTATCGGTTTAAAGCTGGAAAGCCTTCACCATGACAACCGAGCCAGCAGAATGTTTCATTGGGCTACATGTCCTCCAGAACCTGAATGAACACACTGTTTGGGATTTGCTTTTACCAATTTCATCAATAAGAGTGAAGCTCAGCATTTTAATAAATGGATTACCCTCAGTGCGATGTGTTACCCACAGATACAAAGGACAGTTTGCCAAACTTTATCCACAAGTCCCAAACATTATCCATAACAGTATTTGCTGTCTGAAAATAGTCCAGGATATCAACATTCAAAGCTTCGAAAAATTGGGGGGGGGGGGGGGCGAGAGGGGAGGGGCCGAGAATCTCAAAATTCAAAGTCCAGAATATCAAAAACTTGACAACCCAGGATGGATATGATTGGCATGTTTTAATATGATGGGACTAATGCATATATATACCAGTTCATTGACATGCATATAAATTGAGTACCAGTTCTCTGGTAATTCCCTGTGTGTCGCAATACGCGACTAACAGGTTTGGTGGCCGGAAGGGCATCCGGCTGTAAAACATTGCTTCAAAAAGGGGACCATGGTGCCCAAAAAAGGCCAACCCCTGCTCTGCGGTGAAACATTTCTTCTTAATGCGGTTCTATTCAGTGTGAAACACAAACCAACCGACAGTTGAAATGACCATGAAATATCGAAAGCATCGGCGTTACGGGTCTTCCAACGACTCAGTATGTATATGGCTTTGACTTCATGCATCACCTTCACACCGCTTTGGACAAATTCGTCCAGGTTTCTTAACACAGTAGTATAGTTTTTGTGATAATAATAATGACGTTAATAATAATAACAGTAATAATATAGTAAATATAATCGTAGCAATGCAATCCCTTTGTCGTAACTGCAAAGTTACTGGATTGAAGTGGTGTATGGTTGGTTCATTGTCGACTCAAAACATATTGTTATGTAGGTAGGGGTAGTGATATGTAGAGCCAGATAGATCTGTGTAGGTAACGTGCTTCGTCTGTCGCGGTAAGGAATCTACCTTGTAATAAGTTCCATATCTAGGCGGTTTGTCGGTAAGGAGTATACTTGTGAACCTACCAGGAGGTTCGAGTGAAAAGTAGAGTAGGGATTAAAGAGTAGCGCCCCTGTGTGTCTCACCTGGTCAGCCAAACCTTTGTCCCTTTTGGCACCACAACCACTTACACTTAGTTGGGATCTTTATTGCAACACTAAATAACGCCCTCCCCTGACATGACTTCGGAAGGAAACTAGGCCAGGACACCGCCGCATGGCCGCCGCCATTTACAGCTCCGACAGGCCTATCCACCTTGAGTACCACGCGCTATGACCACGGAACAGGGGACGAGAGTTGGGGTGGCGCGGTAGGCGTAAACCTCCGCTTCAGCACTGAAGTGCAACGCCTGTTTTCCTTCTTCCAGTGCCCTCCACTGACTCAGCCGGCGAGTCAGTGGAGGGCACTGATTTGGTAACACACCAAGGCTGACGTGACGTCACGGAGAAGGTTATTTAAGAGAGCGCCGAACGCCATTTTGGGGTCGAGAGACGGGGAGGTTGAGAGAGAGAGAATGAGTCTTGCGCCATTTGCGTTGGTCTCGAGAGTCTGGTGGTTCGTGCGTTCTTGCAGCCCTTGCATCCCTTGCGGTTGGTGCTCTTGTTCGCGCAGCTAGCCTGTTTTGGACATCCGGCGCTTCGTCTTGCGCAGCCCGAGTTGAGCTGAGATATAGCCCGAGTGGAGTTCGCTTGCTGGCACGTTTGCTTCGGGAGAGCTCACTGGGATGTGGCAGGCCGATCGTGTGGGAAGACCGACTTCGCTTGGAGCCGCTGGCCTGCGTTGGACGCATGGTGCTTGGTGCACGGACCTCGTGGTGCTGGAGTGTGGGACCTCGTGGGTGCATCGGGGCCGAACGAAGTCGCGTGTGGGCAGCGGAGACAAGACGACAAGAGCCAGATAAGCCCGAGCTCTGCGTTTACACTTTACACGACGAGACATTTTCTTTCGTATTCATATTCCCTTGTCCTGTTTCTGAAGTCAGTGTGTGGGATCCCAAATTAGTTACTTTTATTTCATTGCCGTCGCATTTCATTGTTTCGGGGTCCGTGAATAAATCTATTTTTTTGTACATTCTGATTTGTGTTTGTCAAGTTCATTAATCCTCTCACAGAACTGGAGCTACGTCGGTGCGCTGAAGGTAAGCTTTTGCCGCAGCCTTACATTTTCCTTCTTCCTCCCGCATTTTTATAGCCGAATCCATGTTTGGTTATCGCCTCCATTAAATCCGTTTCGGTCCATCCGCGATCTTCTGGTGTTAACCGGGAGTCGCACGACAATATTGAACTGGAACGGCACTCAGTAGAGATCAAACCACCGCCTTGTTGGCCATTTCACTCAATGGTGAAGAATCACTTTAAAAATTGTACGAGGTGGATCCGGATCTGGATCTTCACCAAAATTGAATTCATTCTTCCTTGTCACACACACAACCTGCCCAACACGTTTCATCCAAATCCTTCCATAACTTTTCGAGATGTCCTGCTAGGTATCGTTTTTGGCCCTATCTCCCAATAGTGAAAAATCACTTTAAAAATTCTACCAGCCGGATCCGAATCCGGATCTTCGCCAAAATCTAATCATTTCGTCCTTGTAACATACGCTACCTATCTGCCAAATTTCGTCCGATTCCGTCCACAACTTTTTGAGATATTTAGTTCACAAACGGATAGACGGGTGTGAAAACAACTTCTATCCACCTTTGTTGGCGGAGATAATAAACCAGTGTCTCAATGCAATCTCTTCACTTCCATGGTGACAGACAGCTTAGGCTTTAGAGACTTAGAGTACTTAGTTTTGATTGTTCAAAAATTGAATACTTATATTATTTTCTAACTGGTATCCCCACCCAGGTCATTCTATCCTCTTCACCTAAAGTATCAAACAAGCCCGGCGATGCCGCTGTTAGACTTTCGGTCTTGTTAGCTCACCTGGAACAAAGTTCAGGGGAGCTTATGCGATGGCGCGTAGTCCGTCCGTCAGTCCGTAAACAATTGAAACTTCTTCTCCGAAACCGCTGATGGGATTGCGACCAAATTTGGCACAAATGATATGTGTTGTGTTGTGACTAAAGTTTGTTCACGGCATTAAAAAAAAAATCGGGGTGTAAGGGGGTTTACCGGGGTCAAAATGGATCCAGGTTTGACCCCACCAAAATAGATATTTGCTTTTTCCTCTGAAACTACACGCACTATTTCGAGGAAACTTGACCACAACCTTCATCACATGTGATGTACCGAAGATTGTTCACGGCATTAAGAAAAATCTGCCCCTTTGGGAGTCTACATGGGGGTTGCCCCCCAAAATCTGTGTTTGCTTTCTTCTCAGAAACGGCACATGCAATTTTGATGAAACTTCACCACAAACGTCATCATCCGTGACGTACCAATGTTTGTTCAAAGCATTGGAAAATTGGCGGTCTGAGGAGGTACACGGGGTTGGAGGGGGGGGGGGGGGGGGAGTTACCCTCCAAAATAGGTATTTTTTTGTTTGTTTGTTTAAAGTCTTGTGATTATGTGGTGTGATTCTACGTGCTGCCCTGTCTTCGAGCAACCATTGAAATTGGTTTAAAATACCTTTAGTCAGTGCAGTATTCTGTTTATTCTACCAGGTGAGCACCAGGGGTATTGCCCCTATTTTTTTTTATACATATTGTTGCGGTTTTGGGAAATCACTCAAAAGTAATGGCAACCACCATACAGGTCCCTTTGAATAATTATTTCATAGCAGACCATTATCTTAGCCCCTTCCCCTTATTTCGGGTTATTATGTCGTTATGTGTTGGTGAAAGGGAAACACAGGTCCTCCACTCATAAGAGATAATTGTCCCCCGTCGCACCGCGGAGCGAAAGGGGGACTATGGTTTTCCCCTCCGTCCGTGTGTGCGTGCATCCATGCGTGCGTAAGCGAAGGAGCGAATTCTAATTTGGTGTGTGGGTGCAACCTACGTCAAAATCCAAGATGGCCGCCGCCATGTATGTCTGACGCCGTGTATGTCTGAAACTTGTGAGCGGAATATCTTGAAAAATAAGCGAAGTACCAACTTCTAATCTGGTGTGTGGGTGTATCTAGGCATAAGGAAGAACGCTATTGAAAATTGGGTCGCCACGTCAAAATCCAAGATGGCCGCCACCATATATATGTCTGAACCTTGTGAGCGAAATATCGTGAAATATAAACGAACTACTAACGTCTAATCTGGTGTGTGGGTGTATCTACACATAAGGAAGAACGCTATAGCGATGTTCACTGTTTCTAAACAAACCCACCATATCCGCGCATGCGCAACAGCCTGGTTGGCAAAAGCGCAGTGTTTTCGTTTTGCACAATGGCGTCGCTCGACACACATGTGATCGTTTCAGAGTATTTTAATAGTCTTGACACTGTTGCAAAATCTCGGTACAAATCGAAGTTGAGTTATACGAATGGTGAGGATATTCTCCCGGATCCATTTGCACTGAAAGGATGGCATAACAATCCATCTTGCTGGCCAGATTTGAACTACGGCGACGTGTACACGTACTTGATCGACACACCGGGTATCTACACAAGGGAGTCACTGAAGGCATTCAGGTCACTAGAGGCATACAATTTTTTTTTAAGTGGTCATGTGAAGCCACTGTTGTATCATGCGATCGGGAATGATGTACCATTCTGCTTTATCAAAGGCAAAGTCATACCATCACAGCGTCTCAACAACAAGCCTCATGAGGCCTGGGTGTGTGTGGGGAAGAAGGAAGAACTGCCACTGCCACTCTGCCACTAGAACTGCCACTTTAAAACTGATGGCAGTGATGACCGGTTTACTCGCACCCACTTTTGATACAACCCCACTTTTGATACAACCCCACTTTTGATACACCCCACTTTTGATACAACCCCACTTTCATTGGACATGCTTTGACACAACCCCCTTGGATACAACCCCGATACACACACACACACACACACACACACACACACACACACACACACACACACACACACACACACACACACACACACACACACACATTCCCCCCACACCCACACCCACACACACGTCCACACATGTCAATCCATGCACTGATTGCAGAAAAAGCCATTTTAAAAAGAAAATTAACCTGAAATTGAAGACATAATTATTTATTTTATCTGAGAAGCCAAACGATTCTTCTTCTTCTTTAGTTTCTCACAACTTTGTGTGAAATGCGATCTAGTTTAAAAAAGTCAGAATTTGACCAAATCTGTTTCATTCGTTTGTTAATATACCTCATCTATTGACAAATCTTCAATTGGATTTTCATTTGAGGTTGAAATGACCGCGGGAGATCGTGTGATAGTGATCACGTCCTGAAAGGACAAAATGGTGCGTTTCTTCTTCTTTCAACAATGAAGACTTATAGCTTCGAGGCCGTACATGGAGAGTGGCTCTGGAATTCTATAGAAACTTATTCCCGAGTTCTTTTCAAATCTATTTGTGCAATTAACAACACAGCAGCTCACAGGCATTGTCCTTGAAATGGTGTCACGTCAATGATCGTAAAACTTCACCACTTAGAGATGGCCAGCATGGTTGATGTTTTGCCAACCAAAACAAAGAGCGCGGTCCCGTGATCGGGTACGTGACGTCACGTTAAACATCGCTATTGAAAATTGGGTCGCCACGTCAAAATCCAAGATGGCCACCGCCATGTATGTCTGAACATTGTGAGCGGAATATCTTGAAAAATAAGCGAAGTACCAACTTCTAATCTGGTGTGTGGGTGTATCTAGGCATAAGGAAGACGCTATTGAAAATTGGGTCGCCACGTCAAAATCCAAGATAGCCGCCGCCATATATATGTCTGTACCTTGTGAGCAAAATATCGTGAAAAATAAACGAACTACTAACGTCTAATCTGGTGTGTGGGTGTATCTACGCATAAGGAAGAACGCTATAGCGATGTTCACTGTTTATAAACAAACCCACCATATCCACGCATGCGCAGCAGCCTGGTTGGCAAAAGCGCAGTGTTTTCGTTTTGCACAATGGCGTCGCTCGACACACATGTGATCGTTTCAGAGTATTTTAATAGTCTTGACACTGTTGCAAAATCTCGGTACAAATCGAAGTTGAGGTATAGGAATGGTGAGGATATTCTTCCGGATCCATTTGCATTGAAAGGATGGCAAAACAATCCATCTTGCTGGCCAGATTTGAACTACGACGACGTGTACACATACTTGATCGACACACCGGGTATCTACACAAGGGAGTCACTGAAGGCATTCAGGTCACTAGAGGCATACAATTTTTTTTAAGTGGTCACCTGAAGCCACTGTGGTATCATGCGATCGGGAATGATGTACCATTCTGCTTTATCAAAGGCAAAGTCATACCATCACAGCGTCTCGACAACAAACCTCATGAGGCATGGGTGTGTGTGGGGAAGAAGGAAGAACTGCCACTGCCACTCCGCCACTAGAACTGCCACTTAAAAACTGCTGGCAGTGATGACCGGTTTACTCGCACCCACTTTTGATACAACCCCACTTTTGATACAACCCCACTTTTGATACACCCCACTTTTGATACAACCCCACTTTTGATACAGCCCCACTTTTGATACAATCCCACTTTCATTGGACATGCTTTGACACAACCCCCTTGGATACAACCCTGATACACACACACACACAACCCCCCCCCCCCCCCCACACACACACACACACACACACACACACACATCCACACATGTCAATCCATGCACTGATTGCAGAAAAGCCATTTAAAAAAGAAAATTAACCTGAAATTGCAGAGACAGAATTATTTCTTTTATCTGAGAAGCCAAAAGATTCTTCTTCTTCTTTAGTTTCTCACAACTTTGTGTGAAATGCGATCTAGTTAAAAAAAGGCAGAATTTGACCAAATCTGTTTCATTCGTTTGTTAATATACCTCACCTTTTGACAAATCTTCAATTGGAATTTCATTTGAGGTTGAAATGATCGCGGGAGATCGTGTGATAGTGATCATGTCCTGGAAGGACAAAATGGTGCGTTTCTTCTTCTTTAGTTGCTCACAACTTTGTGTCGAATGCGATCAAGTTTTAAAAAAGTCAGAATTTGACCAAATCTGTTTCATTCGTTTGTTAATATACCTCATCTATTGACAAATCTGCAATTGGAATTTTATTTGAGGTTCAAATGACCGCGGGAGATCGCGTTATCGTGATCACGTCCTGGAAGGACAAAATAGTGCGTTTCTTCTTCTTTCAACAATAAAGACAGAGCTTCGAGACCGTACATGGAGAGTGGCTCTGGAATTCTATAGAAACTTATTCCCGAGTTCTTTTCAAATCTATTTGTGCAATTAACAACACAGCAGCTCACAGGCATTGTCCTTGAAATGGTGTCAAGTCAATGATCGTAAAACTTCACCACTTAGAGACGGCCAGCATGGTTGGTGTTTTGCCAACCAAAACAAAGAGTGCAGTCACGTGATCGGGTACGTGACGTCACGGTAAACATCGCTATTGAAAATTGGGTCGCCACGTCAAAATCCAATATGGCCGCCGCCATGTATGTCTGAACATTGTGAGCGGGATATCTAAAAAAATAAGCAAAGTACCAACTTCTAATCTGGTGTGTGGGTGTATCTAGGCATAAGGAAGAACGCTATTGAAAATTGGGTCGCCATGTCGAAATCCAAGATGGCCGCCACCATATATATGTCTGAACCTTGTAAGCGAAATATGTTCAAAAATAAACGAACTACTAACTTCTAATCTCGTGTGTGGGTGTATCTACGCATAAGGAAGAAAGCGATTGAAAATTGGGTCGCCACGTCAAAATCCAGGATGGCCGCCACCATATGTATGTCTGAACCTTGTGAGCGGAATATCTTGAAAAATAAGCGAAGTACCAACTTCTAATCTGGTGTGTGGGTGTATCTTGGCATAAGGACGAACGCTATTGAAAATTGGGTCACCACGTCAAAATCCAATATGGCCGCCTTGCGTCTTCCACTTTGTCAACTCACATCACTTCACCGACGGGGGACCTAGGCATATCGCTTGTTTGCCAGGCAGTGCATGCAGGCTCAAAGGCACACCATCCAAGAACCAGGTAAAAGTTCCTTTGAGAGAATTTGTGGGGGCAGGGGAAGTGACACTCCGCCAATCAGGGCCTGAGGAACTTCGGGGGAGCTTGTGGGGCAGAGTAACGGGCTCCACCAATCGGGAACCGAGGCCAACTATGTTGTGAGAGTTACTACAAACACTTGTAACTAAGACCGAGTGGAATATAACCAACAACATTAAAATTGTCTTGGTCCTTCGCTTGGCTCCATGAGCCAATCTCCGCTCTGCTGCCATGCGAGAGGGCGGTGTGAACTGCCCGACCTCCTTGACGGTGGAGAAGCAGTCTCCTTGGGACTGGCCGGTTCAGCAGCTGAGACGCCACCAGTGGGTATCTGATGGTCTGACAATAGCTTCCGGTGGTGTCGGCAGCATAAGCAAATCCGATAGGGCAGGGACCACTTTATGCAAAGGGACCTCCTGTTAGATGGACCCTAGCATGGGCTTGGAAGAGCCTGGTGTGTCCTGTGGAGGATGGTAAGGTGAGGTAGGTTCAGAATCGGACTCGGACTCTGAAGTTACATCCTGGCCTCAAACTGGGTGAACGGGGGCCTGGCCCATTAATGTGGACACAACAGGCCCATTAATGTGTTCAACATCATAGGTTTAGTTACGAAGTTGAGAACAGGTAAATTTTCTGAGTTGGCACTATCCGTTATCAGGAGAAATCCATGTCATCAAATACTTGTCACGAGCTTTGCATTTGTTTCTGTCGCCCTTGAGGAAGACGAGGTCACCGGCGTCAAAGCAGATGGCGGCAGTAGTCGAGTGGCTACGAGACTTTGACCACCTAACATCTGTGGCATACAATGGCCCAACAACAGTGGGTGGCTCAGTGGATGACTAGGGATGTGGATGCACAGGTAAGTACTTTATTGACTGGCACTGGTGACATGACGAGGAGACTGTATTGGTGACCCTGTCGATCTCCAGGGCAAAAAAGTACCTGTTGAAGGCACGCTTAATTTGGTGTCTCCATGGGTGGTTGAACCCGATGTGCAAAGCAGTCAGCAGCCCATCAACTACTGAGGGGGGGATCACGATCCGTTCACGAAAGGGATGGAATGGCTGGTTGTCCCTGACAACTAGCAGACCATCATTGGTCACAGTTACCACGCTGAGGTACCTCTTGATGTCCCCCACCTTTGTAAACTTTTTAGATGGGCGAGTACCTTGGGTTAGGTGAGAATGGGTGTGTCTGAGGTCGGGGAACTCCAGCTGAGTAGCATGCCAGGCAACACGACCCGTAAATGGCATTCTAGCCATACCATCCAGGACTTCACCTACAGAGACACCAGGCACAACAGAGGACTCCATTTCTTCGATAAACTTGCACACTTGACGGCTTGCAACTCCTAGAATCAGGAGGCAAGTTGGTGATACCATCAATATGCCTAACCTGCACATGGTAACGGCTGGCAATGGAGAGGAATGAAGTCACTCTGGAACTGGCTGAGAACTCGCCGCACATAAGTTTGCTGTAAGCTTGAACGCAGGGACAACTGTCCGTCAATACTTGGACACTGTGATGAGGCTGGACGATGAGCAGCGCGAAGTGTCGGATGGCTGCCCCAATACACAGCGCTTCTACTTCCCAAGGCCGCCATGTGACCTAATGTTTACGGAGTTTAGCATTAAAGAAGCCCGTTAAGAGCAAGTCACCATTCCTGTGCGCATACATTGTAGCTGCAATGCCTTTGTTCTTGACAGACCCATCAGTAACGATCCACAGTAAATCATCAGGTTGAGGTATCGTGATAGTCTTGCGGTCTTTCAGAGTATTCTGGGCATCCCTGAAGACATGAAATGTCATCAGACCACACTTTCTTCTCGCATGATTTGCCAGCGGTGGCCATGTCCAAGGGATCCAGAAAGCTAGCATAGCCACGTACTGCGTCTGTCTCAGTGCCGGCAGGAGTGTGTAGCTCTAGGTATTCTCCGGGGAGAAGAGCCGTCTTGTGAGGATTACACAGTAGGAATGCCTGGGTGCGTCTGGTTGAGGGTACTTTACTGCATTGACTATTGTGTGACCCATACTCGACAGAAACCTTACTTTTAATGATGATTTTTCTCTTTGAGGGTCGTACAGCAATGTCGTTCGTAACAAAAAATGGATTGCCAGCAAGCACTCCGACGTCAAGTTGCTTGACAACCAATGAGCCAATCTCTGCTCTGACGAGATTGAGAATGACGAGCACGAGATAATGATGTACTCACTCTCCACGTGTCTCTGGCACTCTTCTCTGCACGGTTCCCTGGCACTCGCTCTGCACGGTTCCCTGGCACTCGCTCTGCACGGTTCCCTGGCACTCGCTCTGCATGCTTCCCGACACTTCTCACCTGCTCGTGGTTCATGCTGCGATCGACTTGCTCATGCTAGTCTTGACCTGCTCATGCTGCTCGGCGGCGGCACCAGGATGGAGGCTGTCTCGAGGAGAGGCATCTGGAGCACCGTAGCCTTTGTGCTAGCAGGTTTCCAACGTTAGTTCATTCCCCTCCCCCTACCCCGTGAATGTGTGCTGGGCCCATGTCGTGTTTATTTGTTGTAATCGTAATAAGGCATAGAATAAGCTAAGTTTCTGTTTTTTGTCCCTTTTTCTTTCCTATTGAAAAGTTTCACTGTAAATATTTGTAAATAAATCAAATCGTTAAACGTTTCCTTTTCTCTCTGTCCGTGAATGTCTCTTCCCCCATTGATCCGCCATTGTTAGCCCACTGAGTAACAATCGGCCGTAACAGAATCAACATTACCCCGGCTGTTACCAACAGTTGCACGGCCATCTAAATTTGGTACACCGCGGGAGGGTAGGGTACGGTCCCAACCGTTACAATACAGGCAGTCCCCGGGTTACGAACGCCCGACTTACGAACGCCCGTACTTACGCACCGACCTCCGTAAAGCCTATTATTTAAAAAACTTTTTTTTCTTCTTTTTTTTTTTTGTTTTGTATACAGAATCGAGGCTCGTGAAAGAGCTAACATTTATCACACAGAGAAAAAATCAAACAGACACACAAAGTATATAATAAGGGGAGCGGTACACAAGAGAAATATGAGAAAAGCTCTATTCAAGCCACCCTTGATGTTTACTTGAAGAAAATTGACCAGCACCAGGTCCATCCTCTCCAGCACCAGGTCCATCCTCTCCAGCACCAGGTCCATCCTCTCTAACACCAGGCCCATCATCTCGGAGAGATATATCAAGGTATGATCGTTTCAAGGTTTGCAAGACATCAATTGGAACGAGAGCAAGTGTTAACCTTTAATCATTATCTTTTCTTTTCTATCTAAACAGCTTAAGAAATGTTTCTTTCATGTTTTTTATACCTATAGATGTTTTAGGTAAAATATATACTATATACTAAGACAAACATTTGACTAATTGACGCTGGATGTGAACCGTACGCAACTGTTCCGACTTACATACAAATTCGACTTGCAGACAGACTTAAAAACGGAACTCGTTCGTAACCCGGGGACTGCCTGTATATATTTTCTACATATTGAGGCGATACTAGTTTAGTGTGCCAGAAGTGCAGTACACACAAAGTGTAGCACCATGGCACCCGGACATGAAGTGCCACCATGATGCAGTGCACAACAATGGCAGACGGGCAGTGGCAAATGCAATGCATACATCGACTTCAGGGTATCGAGGCAAATGTGCAAGTTTAAAATATCCTGGTCGAAAAAATACATCCGATTCGCTTGCAGTAAATAAATCGAGCTGGTGTGCCAATAAAGGAGCTGCTGACGTCATTGAGGAGGTATATGCATCTCCAAACAAAGCACTCATGCTGTGCTTATTCGTCACTGTGCAGCAGGAAGGCGGAGGGAAGAAAAGCATGAAAGATTCACGAAGCACTGCACAGCTCTTTTGCTTCTGTGCAACGATTCAACCTTCCGATCCCCAAACTCTGTGGAGTGGTCACCACAGAGCACCGTTGTGTAACAAATAAGAGACTGTGGCTTGAATGGTGAACTTCATAACCAAAGGTGATGCAACTGAACAACGTCCATCACAAACCTGATGCTGGTTATAGATTGCGAATCATCAGCGAACAACAAATCATACAAGTGTGTAAAATTATCTCCCATTTAAAACACAATGTCAGTTTGTGTGTTTGTACAGATGTCTGCCCCCCTTCATGAGGGGAGATTTTAAAGGCCAAACTTTTCACACGAATATGTGTTCACTACGGTCTATCCTTGAGGATAAAACAAACTCGAAAAACATTTTCCGTAAAAGAGTAATTATGTCTTTAATTGGTATTGTAGACGGTGGCTTGCAAACCGAGCCTCAAGGGCGGTGTACAGAAACGTTTTTTAAAATAACAATAAATACAAGACGCAGGGAGGTGAAATTTGCTACACGTCATGAGCAACGTGCGCAGAGTACAACGAATATCCATTTACGTCTGTATGATGTCTAATAAAGAAGATATAAGCACACCTGACGCTAGGCCGAGGCTTCAGACTTTGGCACACTCACGAGGCTGCACCGTCAAATAAACTGTTCCAACTCGTCATTTTTGACGGGCTGTTACTAGTATTAAATGTTTCAGAAAACCCTCAAAATGAAAAAGGATACAATATATTCACAAGCTCAAGCATCATCTCATTGCAGACAACTCAGTGAAAAATCTCAAGGTAAAAAAAACAAAATCCTTGACTTATTCAGATTTGTCTCATTCAATTCACTGCAGCTCAAAATCGTCTTCAGCCTTATTCTGCCTCTCCAAGGCAGAGCTTTTCTGTCAACTGAGCTGCTACTATTTATAACCTCAAAAGGAAAACATCAAATTGGACAGCAATGTAGCACAGGCCATCATACCTATTCATTCTGCGGAGAAGCATCATTGCCCCCAACATCACGTCCTTCATACTCCCGGCATTGTCACGCTGCCAGCTTCATGTCCGACACCATGCAATAAATGAAAATGGTACCTGATACTTTCTTGCTTGATGCTCCGCATTTAAAAAGGATAGAGCACGGACAACAAACCATAAGTCGACAATAATAGAGCAGGCTTTGATGGGCCAAAAGGAAACTTGTTAGGGAACTCGTATTGTTGCCAAAGTCCTTGGCCGTTGGTACCCAAGGACACCAAAGTCCGTTCGCCACCGAAATACCGATCTTTATTACCTAAAAATCTGGTGTGACTTCATTTCAGAGAAAACATTTCAAATTCCATTTTCACTTTTGGCATTTGATAAAGATCATGTTGAAGGAGCTGGGGCTCCCACGTCGATCGGAAGAATGGACGCGACAAAAAGCTGGAATTCATCCGAGTTGCTTTAATCAAACCAAACACTCAGGCACTCTGAAAAGAACGTTTATCGGGCAGCAATATATATACATATTATCCCGGAGCGCTTGCCCAGGAAAGGCAAGAGGGGGCGTGGCCCAGCGTCCTGGCTGCGGCCTGGCAAGTTGAGGGCGAGCCTGCCCGGGCATGCCCGGGCGTCCCGACCGAGGCCTGGCAAGTTGAGCGCGGGCCTGCCCGGGCGTCCTGGACGAGCCCGGCATGGTGATCGCTCCGTGTCCTTGATAGGTGCAAGGCGATTGTGAAACCCCAGCGGTAGCCACTACACACGTCCCCCCAGAATCGACTTGCACGGGCAGGGTCAATTTGAGGGGGGTCCTGATGACCCGGCCGAAGCGACCCATGGCGGGTCGTGGGAGGGGGTCCGGTGTGGTGGTGGGCGGTCGAGTGGGGGGCACCGTGGACGGGGGGCGGCCTCGCCGCGGCGGAAGGGCCACCCGTGGTGGGTGGTCGACGTCCACGTGCGCCGGCTTGAGGCGGTCCACCGCAATCTGGTCCGACCTGCCGCCGATGTCGATGACGAACGACTTGTCGTCCCATCGCAGCACCCGGAAGGGCCCGTCGTACGGCGGCCGGAGTGGCCCCCGATGTGCGTCGTGACGCACAAAAACATACTCCGCTGTGCGAAGTGCTGGGGGGACGTAGGACTGGGGGTCACCGTGGTGGGATGTTGGCACGGGGGCAAACCGTCGGGCGGCCTCCTGGAGGTCCGAGCGCTGGTGAGCTGCGGACCAGGGACTGGTAGCGTCGGGCACGAATTCGCCCGGGATGCGTAGCGCCTGGCCATAGACAAGCTCGGCGGTGGATGCCTGGAGGTCCTCCTTGGGGGCCGTGCGGAGGCCCAAAAGGACCCACGGCAGCCGGTCGGCCCAACCGCCGTCTTGAAGGCCGGCCATGAGCGCGGCCTTCATGGAGCGGTGGAATCGCTCGCACAACCCGTTTGCTTGGGGGTGGTAGGCCGTAGTACGGTGGAGCTTGACCCCCAGGTTGCGGGCGACCGCGCCCCACAGCTCGGAGGTGAACTGTGGTCCGCGGTCTGACGAGATGTCCGCCGGTGCGCCAAAGCGGGCGACCCAGGTGGCGATGAAAGCCTGCACCACGTCGGCGGTGGTGGTGGAGACGAGGGGAACGGCCTTCGGCCACCTGGTGGTCCTGTCCACCATGGTGAGCAGGTGTGTGAACCCCCGTGACGGGGGGAGGGGGCCCACCAGATCCACGTTGACGTGGTCGAAACGTCGTTCGGGCACGGTGAAAGGTGCCAGCGGGGCCTGGGTGTGTCGGTGGACCTTGGCCCGTTGGCAGGCCGTGCAGGTGCTGGTCCAATCGCGGACGTCCCGACGAAGGCCGTGCCAGACGAATCGCGCCGACACCAGCTTCTGGGAAGCTTTCCGGCCCGGGTGGGAAAGGCCGTGGAGGGAGGCGAAGATGCGGCGTTGCCAGGTGACGGGCACGATGGGGCGAGGCTGGCCTTGGGAGACGTCGCAGAGCAGGACAGTGTCCGCGAAGGGGATGTCGGCCAGGCGGAGGCCCGTGTCCGCCGCCCGGAGGGCTTGCACCGTGGTGTCGGTGGTTTGGTCCGCCGCCATAAGCGCAAAGTCCACGCCCAGGTGGACCGCGTTCGCGCTGGCCCGGGAAAGACAGTCGGCCACGGCGTTGTTTTTGCCGGCGACGTGCCGGATGTCCGTGGTAAACTCCGACACGGCGGAGAGGTGGCGCTGTTGGCAGGCCGACCACGGCTCCGTGACCTTGGCCATGGCGTAAATCAACGGCTTGTGGTCGACGAACGCCGTGAAAGGTCGGCCCTCCAGGAGGTGGCGGAAATGGCGGACGGCCAGGTGTAGACCGAGGAGCTCCTGGTCAAACGTGCTGTATTTGAGCTCGTTCGGCCGGAGCTGCCGGCTGAAAAAAGCGAGTGGCTGCCAAACCCCGTTCACCCATTGCTCATGTACGGCGCCCACCGCGTAGTCGGAGGCATCCGTGGTGAGGGCGATGGGAGCGTTGAGCACCGGGTGAGCAAGCAGTGTTGCGTCGGGGAGGGCCCGCTTTGAGCTTTGGAAGGCTGCATCCATTGCTGCGGACCAGGCGATGTCGTGCTTGGCCGGCTTGCCCCGGAGGGCTTCGTAGAGGGGCCGCATGAGTTGAGCAGCGCGGGGCACGAAGCGGTGATAAAAATTCACCATTCCCAGGAATTCCTGCAGGGCCTTTATGGTGCGGGGACGCGGGAACGTGGTGATGGCCTCGACCTTGGTTGGCAGCGGCACGGCCCCGTTCTTGGTGATGTGGTGGCCCAAAAAATCAACGGCCGTCGTGCCGAAGTGGCATTTGGCCGGGTTGACGATGAGGCCATGCTCGCTGAGGCGCCCGAACAGTGTTCGGAGGTGGAGGAGGTGCTCGGCCCGGGACGTGCTGGCGACGAGGATGTCGTCCAGGTAAACGAAAAGGAACGGCAGGTCACGCAGCACGCCATCCATCAAGCGCTGGAACGCCTGAGCCGCGTTCTTGAGACCAAACGGCATCCGCAAGAATTCGAATAAGCCGAACGGCGTGATGACTGCCGTTTTAGGGACGTCGGCCGCCCTGACAGGTACCTGGTGATATCCCCGTATGAGATCAATTTTCGAAAAAATGACCCGTCCTGCCAGACGGGCGGAGAAGTCTTGGATATGCGGGATCGGGTACCTGTCGGGGGTGGTAGCGTCATTGAGACGGCGGTAGTCGCCACACGGGCGCCATCCACCCCCCGGCTTTGGCACGATCTGCAGTGGCGAGGCCCACGCGCTATCGGAGCGCCGCACGATGCCGAGGTGCTCCAACGCGTCGAATTCGGCCTTCGCCACGGCGAGCTTGGCTGGGTCGAGGCGGCGGGCCCTGGCGTAGACCGGCGGGCCCGTGGTTGGTATGTGGTGCTCGACCCCATGCCGTACTGCGACGGCCGAAAACGTCGGCCGCGTGAGGGCCGGGAACTCCGTGAGCAGGCGAGCAAACTCGTTCGCCGCCGGGACGGCGCATGCCAGCTCGGTCGGCGCGGAGCTGCTCAATGTGCAAACCAGGGAGCTGAAGGTTTCGGCGTTGATTAAACGACGCTGTTGGACGTCCACCAGCTGTCCGTGTGCGCAGAGGAAGTCGGCGCCTAGCAGAGCCATGGGCACGTTTGCGGTTACAAACGTCCAAGCAAAGCGTTGGCCGCCGAAGCAGAGGGTGACGTTGCCCGGCCGAAGGTGCGGATGGTCGATCCGTTGGCCGCAACCAAGGAGGGGCCGCAAACCGCGGATTGCCTGTCCTGGTCAGAGGCGGGTATGACGCTCAGTTGGGCGCCGGTGTCGCACAGGAAGCGCCGTCCGGACGCTTTATCCGTGATGAACAGTAAGTTGCCCGTGTGGCCGGCGCTCATGGCTGGTAATGAACGCCGGCCCGGCCGTTTCCCGGCCTGCCGAAGGTGCACGGGGGTCGGCATGTCCGGGCCTTCTGTCCGAACCTGGCATGATAGTAACACCACGCTTGGTCAGGTGGAGGCCCCGGTCGTCGTGCTGGAGGTGGTCGGCTCGGTGTAGCGGCCGCCAATTGCGTCGGCAGTTTGGTCGTCGACCGTGCCGGGTGCTCGGGCGCCATGGGTGTTGCGTCGGACGGCGGTGGGTCCCATGTCGCCGCTGCGATGCGCTGTCCTGCGGCGGAGATCTTGTCGGCTTCTCTGGCAAGGGCCCGGGGATCTGTGATCGTCGTGCTTGCCAGGGCGAGGCGTACCGGGTTAGGCAGCTGACGGAGGAACAGCTCCCGGAACAGGAATGCCGGAGAGTGCTCGCCGAGCAGTGAAAGCATGTAGTCCATTCGCTCGGAAGGGCGCGTGTCGCCGAGCTCGGGCAGGTCGAGCAGGCGCCGTGCGCGTTCCGCCGATGGGAGGGCGAAAGCGTCGAGGAGAAGCTTCTTAATCGCGCCATATTTGTCAGCGGCTGGCGGGCTCTCGAGGAGGCTCAGGGCGCGGGCCGCGGTGGCCAAACCGAGCGCTGCTACCACATGGTGGAAGCGGGTGTCGTCGGCCGTGATGCCTCGCAGGGCGAACAGGGAATCCGCCTGTGCGAACCAAACCGCCGCGTGAGCCTCCCAGAAGGTAGGCAGTTTAAGGGCGACTGCCGTGTCCATGTCGGTAGGTCACCAATGAAGGAGCTGGGGCTCCCACGTCGATCGGAAGAATGGACGCGACAAAAAGCTGGAATTCATCCTAGTTACTTTAATCAAACCAAACACTCAGGCACTCTGAAAAGAACGTTTATCGGGCAGCAATATATATACATATTATCCCGGAGCGCTTGCCCAGGAAAGGCGAGAGGGGGCGTGGCCCAGCGTCCTGGCTGCGGCCTGGCAAGTTGAGGGCGAGCCTGCCCGGGCGTCCTGGACGAGCCCGGCATGGTGATCGCTCCGCGTCCTTGATAGGTGCAAGGCGATTGTGAAAACCCAGCGGTAGCCGCTACAATGTGACCTTTATTCCGTTTCTTAGGGGGATAGGCTACTCGGCCGCTTTGCATAAACCCCACGGATCCGTTTCATCACAATATTACCAAAGGCTCTCTTCTGTTTTATGCCAATTTTATGTTTATTCAGGTATTTTGGCCTTATTTGCATATTTGTTTGGAAGTCACAGGGCACATTGGACCTATGAATGCTGTGTAGTATACACTTCCTGAGATTCCAAAAAAACATTTGCTTTATCCTTGCCTGGCTCAACCTCTGGATCATCTTACGCCTCCAGAATGCTTCAAATGTACATGTACTTGTATTTTTAATATTTAAAATGTATTTACGATTATTATTATCATTGAGCTTCCTATAGGATCGGGGGAAGCTTGTAGCTTGTAGCTGTTCTAGGGTTGCTTTATACTTTATACAATGAGTGTCCCCAGTTTTTAACAGTTTTTCTTATGCGCCCTCGGAGTACGAATCCACCATTTAGGGTTTTCTTTTTTTCTTTTTTTCTGCCAATTTCCGAGCTGTATCTCAGAGCCGGCTGGGACCCTCGAAATTTAAATTTCCATCAATAAAGGGAATACAGAGTATACGGGGTTGACATAATTATTTTTAATGTTGACCTATTTTTTAAGGTCATGACTTAATTATAGACATTTTAACATTTTTCACCATAACTTGACGAAGACTTGTCTGATCAGAACGAAGTTGCCCTTCTATATAGCTTAGACGCTTCATTCAAGGTGCATTTACACTTCATTTACATCATACCCCTCGGGGTTAAAGGTCAAATGGCATTCTGAAAAAAATAACTTTTTTGTCATCGTTCAATTTTGTCAATGCAGAATCTCAGACTGCTTGGTCTTGCAATATGTTCTTACATAATTATAGTGTACCTGCACTAAAGTTGTGTACCTGATATTTGTTTCATGTCCTTGACCTATTTTTTCGGATTGCGACATAGTTAACAAAAAACACCTTTTTGATCATAACTTGAATAATTTTCCTCTGATTTTCATGATGTTGAGTTTTATGGACAGATTGTAGATGGAGACACATTTTCTTAATTTAAACTCTATCCCTAAATAATGAAGGTCAAGGTCATACGGTGGTCCCAAAATAATATGGCCATCATTGGGTCGCTGGTGCTGGGGGTGGTCGATTTGTCATCGCAGATATCTAGTTGTTCATTTATTTATTTTTAAATGTGTTTTTTTTTCAACCCTGTTAGATCAGAAATGCTGATACTCTTGGCCTTCAGGAGTGGTCTTAATAGTCTTTTGGAATGTAGCATATTATGGTAGATGAGACATGTGAGATGTGTGATGAGACATTCAAGACATGTTCGGTGAGACATGGTTGACCAAGCCTCATAAATAGCCATTAAATTAACCAAGGAGTCCCCAAAATGATACCTTTATTGCTCAGCTTTTCAGATGTGCTGTCTGCTTGAAGATGTTTCATGAGTCAGGTGATGCAAAAACATCTTTTTAAGTGGTTGGGAATCGCTTTTGGAACTGTGTAAGCATTATTTTGACAAGCTCACCGTAACAAGGTGACCTTTTGGTGGATATAGCATTATTTGCTGCTTGAAGTTGAAACCATTGTTGGAAAGGCCTCAACCTACTTGAGTCAATGAATAGCGCGCTTGAGTATGTTCGGACAATTTGGATATTTACAAATTCCATGCTATGGAATTCCAATGATACAGTCCTCCAGGTGATGGAATGATCTGAATAAACTTATTTTACAATCACAAACAAATGGACAGGGGAGGCCTATATATATATATATATATTGTTGCGAATATGGAATTTGGCCTCCATATCCGCTTGTAAATATTCCCCTATTTTCTCCGATACTCCCCAACTCTCCCTTACCCCATTCCCTAGTCCCATTGTCTGTAAACAACACCCATTAGAGCCGATCTTCCCCTTCATCCCCCCATTAAATGTCGTGCCCAGGTCCCCCGCACCACACGTAGACAATTATAGGACATCTTGCTAGTTATTCTTAATCTATGTCAGTTAAGGACTTGTTTCCATTAATTATGACTCTTCGTTGCACCAGAATGTGATTATATGGCACCTGTTAGGAAGTTTAGGACCTCCCCATACCTCTCCGCATCTCTTCCCCATGAAGAAGCGCCAACTACAACAACAACAACAAAAGAGGGGGGCGGCGCGGTGACGGCATGGGGAGTGGGCGTCCTCCTTCCGGCTCGGTTAGCCCCCATTGACCACGCGCTCCACGGGGTTACCACGAAGGGGCTCCCTGTCGGCCCCTCGTCAAGGGCGGAGCCGGTAACCCCCGCACCCAATGAGAAGCCATGGGCCGATGCCATCTGGGGCGGCGCTAACGAGCCGAGGGCGTGTCACTCCCCGCCGGAGATATACGCGGCCCCGCGCCGGACGAGAGGAGAGATGCGCCCCGAGCTTGGAAGGAAAAGACGCCACCCTCCCGAGCGCTGAGCGACCTCCCCAGCTTGAGACCAAAGTCGCGACCCACAAGCGCTGTGATACCTTCACGCATCTCTGGACACCACCGTACGTGATTCTGTCCCTGAGCCAGGTGCACCTGAGCCATCGCGACCTGCCTCCCCTTTTCATCAACCCCCGTGTGAGTCAGCATTTTGTCCCGTGTGTCTGTCGTCTGTCCGGGGATAATATAAGAGTGTGTCTAAGTGCCTGTCTTCCTGTAATATACCTCTAGCCCCTGTAATCTAACCTTTTTCCGTACGAATATACTTGAGAATCGAAACCCTGGTGTCGTATTGTGTCATTATAATCCAGCCGGGTGTCTTCTTTTTCTTATTGAGCCAGCATAGCGCGATTAGTCAACCCCGGGTGCAATCGGGGTAACTTGTACGGATACGGCGGCCATCCCGCTCGGCCCACCATACCATCAAAGTCGTATCTGTAACAATTGGTGTCAGGAGTGGGATTCGGACCTGGGACTAAATTCGTTAGGCCCAAATTTTGGAACACCAATTGTGTTATTGTAACAATTGGTGTCGGGAGTGAGATTCGAGGCCCGACCAAATTTTGAAGAAAAAAAAAAAACGAATAGAGGAAAAAAAAAAAAATGTGGTCAAAATTTGGAGCGGCCGAAATTTGTTTTGTTTTACGAAACTCGAATTTTGCAAGTCGCGCTATGGCGGATCAAGACGGCTGGGGTCCGGTAGGGGAGAGTGAGGTAGGGTCGATCCAGGACCAAAATGAGGGACAGGAGGAGAGCGAAGCAGTGAGGGCGGCAGGTTCGCAAAATAGCGCCGTCACGCACGAAGAAGCGGGCGCGCAAAATGGCGCCTCGCTGATCACCGCGCCAGCGACCGTGGCAGCGCCCCCGATGGATTTGAACTCCTTTTGGATACAAATGAAGGCCCTTATGGCCCAGAATTGTGAGCAAATGAGGGCTGATAGAAAGCGATTGGATGAGCGATTGGGTGAGCGATTGGGAAACCAAATTGAAGAAATAACGAACCGAATGAGGGCTCGGAGTGAGCGATTGGAGGGCCAACTGGGGGTAATGAGGGACGAAGCGAGGGGTACCGGAGAGGGGTTAGACAACGGGATAAAGGAGGTGAAAAATGGGTTAATGGGGGTAGAAAATAGAATGGCTGCCCAGGAGAATCAGATAGAGGGAGTGAAAAATGGGGTAGAAGGAGAGGAGATTAGAAGAGGTGTGAGTGAGGAGGTCGGAGGAGTGCGCGAGGAGGTGAGGCACTGTAAGGAGCACATGGAGAAGGAGGTGAGAAAGGGGACTGTAAAGTTACAAGGGGGCATAGAGGACCTGACGCAGGAGGTGGAGCAGCTGACGGTGGGACAGACGGAGTTAGTGGAGCAGGTTCAAAGGAACACTGCGGTATTAGGAGGGTTGAAAGCGACACGGAAAGAAGTGGAAGAGGGGGTGAGCGAAATTAAGAAGCGACGGAGAGGGGATAACAAAGAGATAAAAGAGGAGATAAAAGAATTGGTCCAAAGTCTGTGTTTGGATCGTGATGATGTGCTCATTAACCGGATGAGGGATTCGCAGGTGGTAATTGTTACAGATACGACTTTGATGGTATGGTGGGCCGAGCGGGATGGCCGCCGTATCCGTACAAGTTACCCGATTGTGCCCGAATGTTGACTAATCGCGCTACGCTGGCTCAATAAGAAAAAGAAGACACCCGGCTGGATTACAATGACACAATACGACACCAGGGTTTCGATTTTCAAGTATATTCGTACGGAAAAAGGTTAGATTACAGGGGCTAGAGGTATATTACAGGAAGACAGGCACTTAGACACACTCTTATATTATCCCCGGACTGACGACAGACACACGGGACAAAATGCTGACTCACACGGGGGTTGATGAAAAGGGGAGGCAGGTCGCGATGGCTCAGGTGCACCTGGCTCAGGGACAGAATCTCGTACGGTGGTGTCCAGAGATGCGTGAAGGTATCACAGCGCTTGTGGGTCGCGACTTTGGTCTCAAGCTGGGGAGGTCGCTCAGCGCTCGGGAGGGTGGCGTCTTTTCCTTCCAAGCTCGGGGCGCATCTCAAAGCGAAGAGGAGAAGCGAAGAGGAAGAGGACCCGGTGTAAGTGGTGACCAATATGGTCGTGCGTATGATGCGCCAGGGGATTTAAGGAGCTTGGGGGTCGAGATAGACCCGGGTGTTCGTGAAAGGCCGTTGGTGAAGTGTGCGACAGGTCTGGTGTGCGAAAAAGGAGGTGTGCGAGAAAGTCCGACTCTGGGGTGTGTGAGGAAAAAGTGCGTGCCAAGGAGTGAGGGTGCTGGCGAGAGTGAGTCGGTCGTAGCGCGTGTGCGAGGGAGCACATGGAAGCGTGGTGTGGTGAGTGTTACAGAGGGTGTGACGGGAGAGTGTGCGCGAGAAAGGTGTGTGACGGACAGGTGCATGAGGAAAGAGTGCGCTGTCAGAAGTAAGGAAGAGTGTCCACCTGTGGTGAGTGTTACAGAGGGTGTAACGGGAGAGAGTGCGCGAGAAAGGTGTGTGATGGGCAGGTGCATGGGGAAAGAGTGCGCTGTCAAGAGTAAGGGTGAGTGCGCTGTCAGGAATGGAGGTGAAAGTAGTGAGAGTGACATGGAGCGTGAGTTAGTTGTGACAGGTGAGCGAGGATGTACACCTGGGATGGAAGGATGCACACCTGGAATGGTAGAGCGTGAGTGGGAATGCACGCTGGAGTTGGTGGTGAGGCACGTGGTTGGGTGTGCGAATGAGAGCACGCCTGTGATTGTCACAGAGGAGGTGACCGAGGAGGGGGTGCGAAGCGGTGTATTGGTGAGGTGTGCGAGCAACGAATGTGTGCCAAAGTGTTCGGTGGTCAGGTGTGTGACCAAGGCTGTGAGTGGAATGGGTGTACCTGGGTGTGTAAGGAAGGGTACGAGGAGCATGGGCACAGCTGGATGTGTGAGCAAGGAACGGGCTGCGGAGTGTAAGCGTCCAGGTGAAGCATCGACGTTACACGGGTTAGAGGTTAGAGCGACTTTTAGCCGAAGCAGGCCCTCGGTGCGTGCTGGGCCTCGCTTTGAACGGCCGCGTCCGTGCTCCACCAGGCGGAGCGGGTGGCAGGATAGGAAGGGTCGTCATGGCGACCACTTTTTGTTGAGGCATTCCGGCAGGTCGAGATCGGGACATTGGATGGCTCCACGCCGAGGTGATGCGTGGGATCTCGGCCCGGGTAAGCCCCCGTCCCTGCACCGAGTGCCGGACGCATCCAGCCGCTGGCACAAAACAACCAGCATCCATTGCTTGGCTTTACGAAGCCGGGCTTTGGACAGGGATTGGCGCACCGAGAGGTATTAGTGAGTAGACTGGGTGATGAGGTTAGTGTATTGGACCCAAAATTAGAGAAAAACAAAATTTGATGATTGGCAAGGGATTGGCAGTAGTGATTGGCAGATGATGGGCAGTGATTGGCAAATTTTTAATTTGTTGAAATTTGATGTGCAAAATTGGTAGTGAGAGACCCCCGATGTGGTGGGATGGCATCCCTGCCACCCTTCCCATGTGGGGGGCAAAGGAGCAATAGCTTATGGGGGTGTATGGCAGTGAAAACTAGCCCGGGTGGGTTAGGATATGGTGTGTAGGGATCTAGCGAAGATGACCTTAGGTAACGTTAAGGTTAGTTAGTGACTGATACCTGTAGTGGGGACGCAGGCAGATTAGTGTGGATTATAATGACGAGGGAGCGCAATAGTTTAAAGGGACGACTGGGAAGCGCAAGTTTCAGAAGGGAGTAGTTAGCTGAGATGATGCCGTGTTTGTGAGAATTGAACAGGTGTGATTGCACAGGGGTGCAACTGGACAGGTGTGTGGAGCAGTGTATGAGTAGTGAGTGTGTGGATCAGCGCGAATGCGCTTGGGGAGAGAAGGGTGCAGGTGGCACCAGGTGTGAAGATGTTTATGAGTAGTGTTGTGTTGTGTGGATGCAGTAAGGGGTAAGGGAGGGGCCATGTAGGTTACCTGGTGGGGGGGGGGGGCGTACGATAGGAACGTACCTGTCTCACCTGGTTCCCATGTGCCCCCAGTGTGCATTACCTTACATTGCGTGCACTTTTGCGCCCTTACCACCTTACTCACTTGTCTGCTTCTTTTGTCTCCCACCTCCGAGGATCTGGCTTTGGGGTAGAGAGAGAGGAGAGAGAGGTGCTGGCTGCGCAGTTGTGGGCCTGCACTTTCGCTGTTCGCTGCCTGGATCGGTACACCATATGGACCGCAATGTTTGTGGCCACCCACAATGGACCGCAGTTCGTTTGCGGCCAAGCACCACCCGGGGATGGACCTATGGATCAACGTGGCACCTATGCCATACAGGTGAACCACTAATAGTTAACACCACCAAGTGCACCACAAGAAGAGCAAGAGACACCTGCAGGGTTAGGGGTTGTTGAAGTTATTTTTATTCCAATGAACAATGGTGACTGCACCGATTGGTGTTGGGGTGGTGCTGTTGATGCTCGGGAAAGGGTGCTCTGCACGTTATTAAAGGCCGTCGGCCACAGAGCACTCGTGGGTTGGTGTATCGATGTTGGCAAGCGCGCTCTCTCTATGCATAACATCTGCATGTGTTCCTCCAAAAACAGGTCCTGGATCGTAGTGTAAATAGCAGCGTAGTCTTGTAAATAATGCTCCCTACCGGCTGTATGTTTAGTTTGAGAATTCTTTCCGGATTCGGTTATCCTGTGGGTGTGTTTCTGTGAGGAGAAGGGTGCAACGTCGCAGGGGGACATATTTACTCATTTGTGAATATCTGTAAAACTGTCGCACTCAGGGTAGAGTTAATAGTAGAGGGAACTACATTGCGTGCCACACTAAAGTAGGTAAAAATTTATCGGGTCGGGACGCCCCGAGGGTAGAGAAGGGTGCAATGTTGCGAATATGGAATTTGGCCTCCATATCCGCTTGTAAATATTCCCCTATTTTCTCCGATACTCCCCAACTCTCCCTTACCCCATTCCCTAGTCCCATTGTCTGTAAACAACACCCATTAGAGCCGATCTTCCCCTTCATCCCCCCATTAAATGTCGTGCCCAGGTCCCCCGCACCACACGTAGACAATTATAGGACATCTTGCTAGTTATTCTTAATCTATGTCAGTTAAGGACTTGTTTCCATTAATTATGACTCTTCGTTGCACCAGAATGTGATTATATGGCACCTGTTAGGAAGTTTAGGACCTCCCCATACCTCTCCGCATCTCTTCCCCATGAAGAAGCGCCAACTACAACAACAACAACAAAAGAGGGGGGCGGCGCGGTGACGGCATGGGGAGTGGGCGTCCTCCTTCCGGCTCGGTTAGCCCCCATTGACCACGCGCTCCACGGGGTTACCACGAAGGGGCTCCCTGTCGGCCCCTCGTCAAGGGCGGAGCCGGTAACCCCCGCACCCAATGAGAAGCCATGGGCCGATGCCATCTGGGGCGGCGCTAACGAGCCGAGGGCGTGTCACTCCCCGCCGGAGATATACGCGGCCCCGCGCCGGACGAGAGGAGAGATGCGCCCCGAGCTTGGAAGGAAAAGACGCCACCCTCCCGAGCGCTGAGCGACCTCCCCAGCTTGAGACCAAAGTCGCGACCCACAAGCGCTGTGATACCTTCACGCATCTCTGGACACCACCGTACGTGATTCTGTCCCTGAGCCAGGTGCACCTGAGCCATCGCGACCTGCCTCCCCTTTTCATCAACCCCCGTGTGAGTCAGCATTTTGTCCCGTGTGTCTGTCGTCTGTCCGGGGATAATATAAGAGTGTGTCTAAGTGCCTGTCTTCCTGTAATATACCTCTAGCCCCTGTAATCTAACCTTTTTCCGTACGAATATACTTGAGAATCGAAACCCTGGTGTCGTATTGTGTCATTATAATCCAGCCGGGTGTCTTCTTTTTCTTATTGAGCCAGCATAGCGCGATTAGTCAACCCCGGGTGCAATCGGGGTAACTTGTACGGATACGGCGGCCATCCCGCTCGGCCCACCATACCATCAAAGTCGTATCTGTAACAATATATATTTGTTCGACACTCAGTTCAATCAAGACATTGCAATATAATTTTTTTCCTTCAAGAATATGGAGAAAATAATTCCTTAAAGTGGGAAAATCCCAAGGTTGAACAAGCATCGGGATTACTGTAGTCCACAATTGTCCAGTACATGGAACTAGAGAATAAGCGTTGTATTGTAGTTTATTGTGCTTGCAGCATAACAATGTAGATTGTTATTATCTTGGGTTTCTCATTACCAGACCGTACATTGTAACATAGAGCACAAGACAGGAAGTGCTCTCACTTCTTGGATGTTGTGTCACAAGTGGGACCATCATTATGGTGTTACTAATTAACATCTCCTTTTCCAAATCATCACTTGTACTTCGATTTCTAATTACCATTCCTGTCTTATTTAACCTGGCCAAATTCCAAATTATTGCAATGAATAAACCCACTGAGAGGGCAACAGAAAACCAGGTGGTGTATTTCCTTGCCATGAGACTTTCGGCAGCACCGATGTCAACACTACTCTTTATACTCATAGCAATCCAAAAGGTAAGATTTGAAAGGTTCAAATATCTTGTTCATATGATTGTAAACCATAAGCCTGGTGTTGGCTTAGCGGTTTGGGTGCCGGCTTGGAATCCTCGGATCCTGGGTTCGTTGGCTTAGCGGTTCGGGTGCTGGCTTGGGATCCTAGGATCCTGGGTTCGTTGCCTTAGCGGTTAGGGTGCTAGCTTGGGATCCTAGGATCCTGGGTTCGTTGGCTTAGCGGTTTGGGTGCCGGCTTGGGATCCTAGGATCCTGAGTTAGAATCCCGGTCGATCGCTGAATTCACGCCAGGGGGGTTGACTCAGCCTGTCATCCCTCAGAAGTCGGCAAATTGAGCACCAGTTCACTGGTAATTCCCTGTGTGTGTCGCAAGAGGCGACTAACATGGTTGGGGGCAGGAAGGGCATTCGGCCATAAAACATTGCTTCAAAAAGGGGACCACGTTTCCCGGGAAAGGCCAACCCCTGCTCTGCGGGGAAAATGGCCTCGAAAGGTGTTTCTATATGATTGTAAACCATACAGCCAGCTGAATGTCTCGTTTTAATGATGACGTACTTCCTGTAACAAAATAAACCCAAACTGTTGCAACCAGAGCATTCTTCGTCAAACAAGAGAGGGAGAAACACATCACCAGTTACATCATTTTGGGGTCGAGACACACACCTGGCTCTTATACTCAATCATTAAGTGCTTTCCTTCGGCACTGCACCTGAACCATGGCTTTGGAATCGAATACAGAAACAGATTTATTGCTCCAAATAAGCCATCTCGTTGTACCTCAATGATGGCAAATCGACAATGTCTCGGGTACGTTGCTCCTTATCCTTCAATGACTCATCAGCTTAACAGGAAACTTTTGCCATTGCTGCTCTTTATGCTATGCTCAGGAGGCATCCTCTCACCACCTTCGCCAGGTTAAGTGTTCAAATTTACAAAGGGCTAATTTAATGTTGTGGTTGCATGGTCCTGTTGTGGATTCAAACTCTGTGGTCTATTTGTAACGGTATCATCTCGCCTTTGATTGGATAATATGTAAATGTGCTGGTTGATCGAGGGATGTCCGGTACCGGCTTAGCCAGAAGATGGATGCTTTTTGAATAATCGGAATTTATTGGGAATCCAAATGCCTCCGAAGTCTTTTCCTCCACGCAAAATGTTCATGAGAATTCGGACAGAGTCAATCTGGTGCAATTGTGACGATCCAATCTAGTTACCTCCGCCACCAAAGGTGGATGGAGGTTATGTTTTCACCCCTGTCTGTTTGTCTGAACGTTTGTCCGTCCGTTTCTCTGTCTGTTTGTCTGTGAACAAAATATATCAAAAAGTTGTGGACGGATTCGAACAAAATTCTAACTAAATATCTCTCTCTCTCTCTCTCTCTCTCTCTCTGGCCAAATTTACTCTCTGACTCTCTGACTCTCTGACTCTCCCTCTCTAACTCTGCCGTGGCCCTGACTTTGTGAAGGCAGGGGTACACCATCTTAGATGTGGGGGATCTCTGGGCCGCTCCTGCAAGATCAATTGGCTGTCTTTGTGCCGCAGGCTTGTTCAAGAGAACTGTCCAGGCTACAACAACAACAACAACAACTGAAGTCTTAATTTGCAAACTACTTATCATAGTCCTACAGACTAAGCTTTCTCAAAGAGATTTTCAACCTCCAATGGCAAAGCGTAAAGGCCTATCTGAATGAGGCTTTGTGCGAGTCTCCGACCGTACTCGAGTTCCCATGGCGCCGCCATTGCAATGTATTCCACGAAGATTAAACATGGCAACTCAATGGAAATTGAAAAGGTGAACACGTCTTACCTTGTGGCGTTTTTGAGAGACGTTTAACTACCAAATGGGCGTTCAGTCTGCAAGCAGTGAAATCGTCCTCAAAGATATGTGACAGTGGAACGATCACATCACCTTTCAGACACGCCATGCTATGGGACAGCAGAGCAGACAACATACTCAGTGTTGCAAGTTTCACATTATACTGCCCTTCATATAATCAGGTTAAACCACAGGAATATTATATTTCCACTGAGAAAACAGACAAGTTTATTTATTTTGTTACTATTCATTGTCATCCAAATAATCTTACCGGTACCTTACCTATTATAATAGGTAAGGTAACATTGGGGGAAGAGGAGGGGAGGGGGTGGCAGGAGAGGAAGTGGATATATATATATATATTGTTACAGACGCGGTTTTGGATGTTAGTTTACCGAGCGGTTTGGTATGACCGCGTCTGCACAGTTTACCCGATTATACTCGAACGTTGGCCAAATCGCGCTATGCTAAATCAATTAAGGAAAGGACACAACGGCTGAGTTAGATGACACGACACCAGGGGTACAGTTCTCAAGACCTCCGGAGGAGGTTATAATATTTGTATGCAGAACGTTTAGATTACACTGACAAGAGGTACAGCATAGGAAGGTAGGCACTTAGACACACTTATCTTATTCCCGACAGACCACAGATAAACGGGACAAGACTGACTCACACAGGGATTGATGGCAAGGAAGGGCAGGTAGTCGCTGGACAGCACAAGGTGCACCTTGGCTCAGGGACAGGATAGCGCGGTCCAAAAGATGCAGGGAGGTATCGTCGCACTGGAGGTGGCGTCTGGTTCTCTTCAAGCTGGGGGCGCATCTTACGTCACGTCCGGTAAGTGGCTGCGTATATCCAGCGGGGAGTGACACGCCCTCGGCTCGTTAGCTCCGCCCCAGATGGAATCGGCCCGCCGCTTCTTATTGGGTGCGGGGGGTTACCGGGCTCCGCCCTTGACGAGGAGCTGACAGGCAGCCCCTTCGTGGTAACCCCGTCGGCGCACATGGGCAATGGCGGCTAACCAAGCCGGAGTGAGGACGCCCACTCCCCGCACCGCGGCCGCGCCGCCGCCTGCTGTTGTTGTAGTTGTTGTTGTAGTTCCATGAGATTATGGGAGGATGCGGAGATGAGGTTGTGGGGAGGTATTGGGAGGTCCTAAACTCACTACTGGTGCCATACAATCACATTCTGGTGCAACGAAGAGTCAGAATTAATGGAAACGAGTCCTTAACTGACATAGCCTAAGAATAACTAGCAAGATGTCCTATAGTTGTCTACGTGAGATGCGGTGAACCTGGGCACGACATTTAATGGGGGAAAAAGGGGAAGGTCGGTTCTACAGAGTGTTGTTTACAGACAATGGGACTAGGGAATGGGGGATTGGGGATAGTTGGGGAGTATTGGGGAAATAGGGGAATATTTACAAGCGGATATGGATGGAGGCCAAATCCCATATCCGCAACATTGCACCCTTCTCTACCCTCGGGGCGTCCCGACCCGATAAATTTTTACCTACTTTAGTGTGGCACTCAGATGTAGTTCCCTCTACTATTAACTCTACCCTGAATGCGACAGTTTTACAGATGTTCACAAATGAGTAAATATGTCCCCCTGCGACGTTGCACCCTTCTCCTCACAGAAACACACCCACAGGATAACCGAATCGCGGAAAGAATCCTCAAACTAAACATACAGCCGGTAGGGAGCATTATTTACATAAGACTACGCTGATATTTACACTACGATCCAGGACCTGTTTTTGGAGGAACACATGCAGATGTTATGCATAGAGAGAGCACGCATGCCAGCATCGATACACCAACCCACGAGTGCTCTGTGGCCTTACGGCCTTTAATAATGTGCAGAGCACCCCTTCCAAGCACCAAAAGCACCACCCCATAACACAGTCAGCACCATCCGGTGCACCAATAAAGTGTTCATAAATCACCGGTGGTGTCGCAGCCGGCCGATGTTCTGCCGCTGGTCTTGCCTTGGAGCCCACTTGGTGTTCTGGCTTCCTTCAAAAAAATAAAGAAAGGCGCCAACCGCGTCCATTTCTTTATTGTGGCCGTCAGGGGGCCAACTATTAGTGGTTCACCTGTCTGGCATAGGTGCCACGTTGACCCATAGGTCCATCAACGGGTGGTGCTTGCCCGCAAGAGAACTGCGGTCCATGGTGGGCGGCCACAAAAATTGCGGTCCATATGGTGTATCGATCCCGGCAGCAAGCAGCGAAAGTGCAGGCCCACAACTGCGGAGCCAGCACCTCTCTCCTCTCTCTCTGCCCCAAAGCCAGATCCTCGGAGGTGGGAGACAAAAGAAAAGACAAGTGAGTAAGGTGGTAAGGGCGCAAAAGTGCACGCAATGTAAGGTAATGCACACTGGGGGCACATGGGAACCAGGTGAGACAGGTACGTTCCTACCGTATGCCCCCCCCCCCCACCAGGTAACCTACATGGCCCCTCCCTTACCCCTTACTGTATCCACAAAACACAACACTACCCATAAACATCTACTTTACAAATCAACAAACGTCCCTACTGTCTTCCCCGTTCCTCCCATAAACCAAATTCGTCTTCTCTCCCTCCTAACCAATCAAATTTGCCATTTTCAACTCTCATCAAAATTTGCCATCTCCAACTCAACATCAAAATTTGCCATCACCAATTCATCATCAGTCCCTCCTAAGGAGGGAGAGATGGAATCACCCCAATGTCTCATCCACGTCGTGATGCGTCTCACAAATCCACACAGCAATTCTCATCTCCTGCACACAGAACAAAGAAACACAGGTGTGGAGTCATCATCATCACCTCAGGTAAGTGGCTGCGTATGGTGCGACAGGTTCATCAATCCTAACTATTTCCTAAATGACTTTAACAACTTTACATTACCCGGGGTCTCTCTCCTGCCAAACCATTGGCCCTCTTACACTATGGGTTCTAAAAACCAATTCCCATTGACCAAACTGTGGTGCTTTTCAATTTGGGGTCTCACTCCCCCAATTCATCTCCCGGTGCCCTCGCACAATTTCTGGGCTGTGGCGTGTACCTCTCCCAGCGGGTCTACCCACCTGCACACCTCCACCACTGCAGTTGCCTCCGAGCTTACCTGCTCCTTACCCTAACCTAACTACCTGGGGAAGGCCCTCTGGCGCTCTCCCCACTCGGTGCCCTCTCTGGCACTGGGCTACCCGGGTCCGTCCTCCGGATCCTCGGGCCCCACTGACACTAACGGCTCCCAGAGCCCACCTGCGGCCTCACCTGGCCGACATCCTCACAGTGGTGGAGTGCCCAACCAACTACACACACTAACAGGCTACACGCCCAGCCATTTCCACAACACTAATGCACCCATCCACAATACCATTCTGCAACCGCACCACAAATGCCAATATCCAACCACAATTTACCTATACCCTCTACCTAACACTTACACTACCCGCCCCGGGTATCCGTGATGGGGGTCCACTCTTCCCCCATTCACACCTTCGCACCATGCACACCACTCCGTACCACTTACTCCAACTCTCTCCACACACCTGTACTTGCACACCTGTGCTCTCACTCTTGGTGCCGCCTGCACCCTTCTCTCCCCAAGCGCATTCGCGCTGATCCACAACACTCACTACTCACACACTGCTCCACACACCTGTCCAGTTCTCATACAGCATCATCTCATCTAACTACTCCCCTCTGAAACTTGCGCTTCCCAGTCGTCCCTTTAAACTATTGCGCTCCCTCGTCATTATAATCCACACTAATCTACCTGCGTCCCCACTACAGGTGTCAGTCACTAACTAACCTTAACGTCACCTAATGTCATCTTCGCTAGATCCCTATCAATATCCTAACCCACCCGGGCTAGTTTTCACTGCCGTACACCCCATAAACTATTGCGCATTTGCCCCACCATGGGAAGGGTGGCAGGGATGCCACCCTTACCCACCGGGCCCATCGCTCACTACCAATTTTGCACATCAAATTGCAACAAATCAAAAATTTGCCAATCACTACTCATCATCTGCCAATCATTACTGCCAATCCTTTGCCAATCATCAAATTTTGTTTTTCTCTAATTTTGGGGCCAAAACACTATCCTTATCACACAGTCTACTCACTAATGCCTCTCGATGCGCCAATTCCTGTCCAAAGCCCGGCTTAGTACAGCCAAGCCATGAATGCGGGTTGTTCTGTGCCAGCGGCTGGATGCGTCCCGCATTCGGGGCAGGGACGGAGGTTTACCCGGGCCGAGATCCCACGCACCATCTCGGCGTGGAGCCATCCAATGTCCCGATCTCGACCTGCCGGCACGTCTCAACAAAACGTGGTCGCCATGACGACCCTTCCTATCCAGCTGCCCGCTCCGCCTAGTGGAGCACGGACGCGGCCGTTCAAAGCGAGGCCCGGCACGCACCGAGGGCCCGATTCGGCTAAAAGTCGCTCTAACCTCTAACCCGGTTACCTTCGATGCCTCACCTGCATGCTTACACCCCGCAGCCCGTTCCTTGCTCACACATCCAGCCGTTTCCATGCTTCTCATACCTTTCCTTACACACCTCGGTACACTCATTCCACGCACAGCCTTGGTCACACACCTGACCACCGAACACTTTGGCACACATTCGTCGCTCGCACACCTCACCAACACACCTCTTCGCGCCCCCTCCTCGGTCACCTCCTCTGTGACAACCACAGGTGTGCTCTCACCCGCACACCCAACCACGTGCCTCACTACCAATTCCAGCGTGCATTCCCACTCACGCTCTACCATTCCAGGTGTGCTTCCTTTCTCACCTGTCACAACCAACTCACGCTCCTTGTCACTCTCACTACTCTCACCTCCATTCTTGACAGCGCACTCACCCTTACTCTCGACAGCGCACTCTTTCCTCATGCACCTGTCCGTTACACACCTCTCTCGCGCACACTCTTGCGCACACTCTCCCATCACACCCTCTGTAACACTCACCACAGGTGTACACTCTTCCTTGCCTTTGACAGCGCACTCTTTCCCCATGCACCTGTCCGTCACACACCTTTCTCGCGCACACCCTTGCGCACACTCTCCCGTCACACCCTCTGTAACACTTACCACACCGCGCTTCCATGTGCTCCCTCGCACACGCGCTACGACCGGCGCACTCTCGCCAGCACCCTCACTCCTTGGCATGCACTTTTTCCTCACACACCCCAGAGTCGGACTTTCTCGCACACCTCCTTTTTCGCACACCAGACCTGTCACACACTTCACCAACGGCCTCTCACGAACACCCGGGTCTATCTCGACCCCCAAGCTCATTAAATCACCTGGCGCATCAGACGCACGACCATATTGGTCACCACTTACACCGGGTCCTCTTCCTCTTCGCTTCTCCTCCATCACCTGCGAATCCCTCATCCGGTTACTGAGCACATCATCACGATCCAAACACAGACTTTGGACCAATTCTTTTATCTCCTCTTTTATCTCTTTCTTATCCCCTCTCCGTCGCTTCTTAATTTCGCTCACCCCTTCTTCCACTTCTTCTAATTTCTGCTTCACCTCTTTTATTTCCCGGTACGTCTCCTCAAGCTCGTCCTCTAAGGCTACCTTGACCGTTTCCATGTGCGTCCTCACCTGCCGGTCCTTCGTCTCCATTACCTCTATCACCTCGTCCAACCTCGTTGTCAGTCCCTCACGTACCATCTGACATTCCCTCTTCGTCGCTACTAAGTCATTTTTTAGGTCATTTTGTGTCGCTTTTAACCCTCCTATTACCGCTGTGTTCTTCTTTACCTGGTCCGTTAGTTCTTTTTGTCCCTCCGTCAGCTGTTCCACCTCCTGCGTCAGGTCCTCTATGCCCCCTTGTAACTTTACAGTCCCCTTTCTCACCTCCTTCTCCATGTGCTCCTTACAGTGCCTCACCTCCTCGCGCACTCCTCCGACCTCCTCACTCACACCTCTTCTGATCTCCTCTCCCATCACTTGCATCTCCTGCCCAGATGCCACCCTCATCTGCTCCATTTCCTCCCTGTGAGCATCCAGTTTGGTTTCTACCCCCATTCTGACCCCCTCTATCTGCTGCCCCATTTGTTTAACTTCCCTTTCCGCTTGGTCCCTCATGTCCCTCAATTTGCCTTCCATACTGTTTTCTAACCCCTCTAACCCCTTTTGCATCCCTTCCATTTGATTCTCCTGGGCAGCCATTCTATTTTCTACGCCCGTTAACTCCTCCTGTATTTCCCCTAATCTATTGTCTAATTTCCCAAATTTCTTGTCTAATCCCTTAAAATTATTGTCTAACCCCTCACCGGTACCCCTCGCTTCGTCCCTCATTACCCCCATTTGGCCCTCTAATCGCTCACTATCAGCCCTCATTTGCTCACTCTGAGCATCCATCCGATTCCCCATTTGTCCCATACTGCTTTTCAAACCTCTAATTTGGTCTCCCAATTGCTCACTATTCTTTTCCATAAGGGCCGTCATTTGCATAAAAAAAAGATTCAAATCCCCCGGTGGCGCTACCACGGTCACGGGCGTGGACGCCGTGGCCATGTGCGAGGCGCCATTTTGCGCGCCCGTAACCTCGTGCGTGACGACGCTATTTTGCGAATCTGCTACCCTCACTGCTTCGCTCTCCTCTTGTCCCTCAATTTGGTCCTGGATCGACCCTGCCTCACTCTCTTCTACCGGAACCCAGCCGTCTTGGTCTGCCATAGCGCGACTTTCAAAATTCGGGTTTTTATTTTTTTTGTAAAACACAATTAAATTTCGCTGTTATAATTTTGAGCGCGTGAAACGCGCTCCGGATCGAATCCCACTTCCCGACACCAAATGTTACCCTAATGGTACAATTGGTGTTCCAAAATTTGGGCCTAACAAATTTAGTCCCAGGTCCGAATCCAACTCCTCGACACCAAATGTTACAGACGCGGTTTTGGATGTTAGTTTACCGAGCGGTTTGGTATGACCGCGTCTGCACAGTTTACCCGATTATACTCGAACGTTGGCCAAATCGCGCTATGCTAAATCAATTAAGGAAAGGACACAACGGCTGAGTTAGATGACACGACACCAGGGGTACAGTTCTCAAGACCTCCGGAGGAGGTTATAATATTTGTATGCAGAACGTTTAGATTACACTGACAAGAGGTACAGCATAGGAAGGTAGGCACTTAGACACACTTATCTTATTCCCGACAGACCACAGATAAACGGGACAAGACTGACTCACACAGGGATTGATGGCAAGGAAGGGCAGGTAGTCGCTGGACAGCACAAGGTGCACCTTGGCTCAGGGACAGGATAGCGCGGTCCAAAAGATGCAGGGAGGTATCGTCGCGCTGGAGGTGGCGTCTGGTTCTCTTCAAGCTGGGGTCGCATCTTACGTCACGTCCGGTAAGTGGCTGCGTATATCCAGCGGGGAGTGACACGCCCTCGGCTCGTTAGCTCCGCCCCAGATGGAATCGGCCCGCCGCTTCTTATTGGGTGCGGGGGGGTTACCGGGCTCCGCCCTTGACGAGCTGACAGGCAGCCCCTTCGTGGTAACCCCGTCGGCGCACATGGGCAATGGCGGCTAACCAAGCCGGAGTGAGGACGCCCACTCCCCGCACCGCGGCCGCGCCGCCGCCTGCTGTTGTTGTAGTTGTTGTTGTAGTTCCATGAGATTATGGGAGGATGCGGAGATGAGGTTGTGGGGAGGTATTGGGAGGTCCTAAACTCACTACTGGTGCCATACAATCACATTCTGGTGCAACGAAGAGTCAGAATTAATGGAAACGAGTCCTTAACTGACATAGCCTAAGAATAACTAGCAAGATGTCCTATAGTTGTCTACGTGAGATGCGGTGAACCTGGGCACGACATTTAATGGGGGAAAAAGGGGAAGGTCGGTTCTACAGAGTGTTGTTTACAGACAATGGGACTAGGGAATGGGGGATTGGGGATAGTTGGGGAGTATTGGGGAAATAGGGGAATATTTACAAGCGGATATGGATGGAGGCCAAATCCCATATCCGCAACAATATACTGTATATATACAGGGTGAATCAAAAGTAGCGCCCGCGCCCGATTTCTGTTTGTTCGGTTGTCAGATTCTTTCTGAGATGTCATGTTGTTAATAATTGTCTTGCAGATTATTAATTTTCTTAATTTATTTATTTATTTTTTGTTTTGCGGGTTATTGCTGAGAGTTTGGAAAGTTACTGAAGTTGCACCAAATTGAACCATGAATTACCTTTCAATGAATCAACGCATTGCGGCCATGAAACATTACTACAAATGTAGTGAACAACCAACGATGGTGGCACGCCGTTTGGCACAGGAATTCGATATTAACCCACCCCAGGGAAGAGACATACGATTGATTGTCGAGAAATTTGAAGCAACAGGGTCGGTAGCCACTGCAAAGAAGTCCGGTCGTCCGAAAACGACAACGAATGTAGCTAAGGCTGAAGAAGCCATCAGGAGACTGGAACAAAGTCCGCAAAAGTCATCTTGCCGTTTATCTGCAGAGTTGGAAGTGAGCCAATCAAGTGTTATCCGTATCCTTCACCAGAAAAAATGGAAACCTTACATTCCACGCTTACTGCATGCCCTTCATGATGGAGACGACGACCACCGTCTTCAATTTTGCGAAGAGTTCTTAGCTAAACTTGACGAAGAGGACACAATGCTAGACAACATCTGGTGGTCAGATGAGGCATGTTTTAAGCTTAACGGCACAATTAACAGACACAATTGTGTCTTCTGGGCTGCGGAGAACCCAAGAGTGACAGTCTGTGCTCGACACTCTGTGCCTGCTCGGCTGCAATTGTGCATCGATCACGAGGGAGGGCACTTTGAAAATTGCAAGTAAAACAGCTTGGTACACTTCCGTAATAATTTTCCCCCAAATAAATGGTTAAATAAACATGTCATTCATTTATTTATACCTTCGTGTACGCTAATACAAATGGCAAACAAACAATCAACTGACAGAAATATATATACAGGGGGCTGCAAAAGTAGGTATACAGTAATGAAAAACAAAACGTGTGCACAAAACGTATTTTATTGATTATACAAGCATATCAAGAATAACATATCAATAAGAAACATATCAATAATAAACATATTAATCCCTCAAATGTTCAAACTGTTTGCCCCTGGCATTCACACACTCCACTAGCCGAGTGTGGACACCCATGCACACTCGGGCACAAAGGTCTATATCAGCATCAATTTCCTGGCAAGCCTCCCGTATGAACTGAATCATGGCATCAACAGAACGTGGCTTGCGTGTGAAAACCCTGTCTTTTACACATCCCCAGAAAAAGAAGTCCATAGGGGTGAGATCCGGTGAACGTGGTGGCCAGTCAACGGCTCCCCGACGTCCAATCCACTTGTTGTTGGTATAATCCTTACTGTATACCTACTTTTGCAGCCCCCTGTATATATATATATATATATATATATATATATATATATATATGCTGGTGGGTGAATGTGGCGTTCATCACGTTTCTGAGTTAAGTGTGATGCCGATCAGGAAGAAGAAGAAACCGTACTACCAACTTCGTACACTTCCGGAATTGTTTGATTTATTTGTGTTCAAATGTCTGGTGATTGTTTTGTATTTATTTATGCGAATGTGTACTTGTATATAACTATCATTCATTTAAAAAGGCTTCGGCACTATCGAGCGATTTTTTGTTTGTTTGTTTAACTCCAAAAAAACTATCTTTTTTTTTTTTTTTTTCGCCTAAAACGCTCCCAGCCACTCACTGATGAACCTCTGAAAGTTTGACGAAGATCCGTTCAGCCATCTCTGAGAAAAATGGCGACACATACAGACAGACAGACATCTCTCTGATATAGTAGATATATACACATGCAACATGTTACAATATTTAATTTGGCATGTATGATATGAATGAATCATAGTATGTAACATTGTACAGATGAATTCACCATCCAGAAGAGAGAACTGAAATGTTGAAACACAATATATATCACCAGAACCCTTTATTCATAAAAACATTACATAATTACAAAACAAAAGATTACACCAAATGGTTTATCTTTGCCTTGGTTTGTGAGCAAGAGCCCAACAGTCCACGATTTTCTATCCTGATCAAATAATTTCGGCCAGAATGCAGGTGATAATTCACCTACTCTCTCTCCCCGATCAGAAAACACTGCAGAATAATCACACCATCAGAGACTCCTCCTCACTCACCACATTCAAAACATCACTCAAGACCCACCTGTTCAGCACTGCATTCAACATTCAACCCACAGCATTTAACCCCTGACTATCACTTCTCCTTCTCCCTCCTTTTGCTTTAAATATTTCCCTATTGATTCTTGTCTTTTTGCAATTGTTGTTTTCATGTTTTGTTATGCATTATGTTTTGCACTCTGTCAAAGCGCCTTTGGGCTTCATGAAAAGCGCTATACAAAAGAAATGAATTATTATTATTATTATTATTCTGCTTGTAATTCCTCCCACATTGGTCCCTCTCTCACCAGCCATGGCACTTCTGTGAAGGACTTTTGTGACTCCATGGGACGGGGCTGACTCAATCCGTGAGTTTTCCCAACCGGATCTCTCCCAATGGCAAATATTCCCTTCTGGATTTGGTGATGACCAACTTCCCCGCCAATGTATCTTGCTCGGCCTCTGCCCCAATTGGCTGATCTGATCAAGTGCTCGCGAAGGTCAACATCTCGCTGGCCATTCTTAGAACAGCCTCAGTGCCGGTGAGTCTGGTAGTTCACTCAGACAAACTGGCAGGGACTGCAAGCCGCCATCACACTTCAGGACTGGTCTCCTGTATCGACCGCCTCTGATGTTAATTCAACCTGGGAATTATTCAACAGAAACCTGCTCTCTCTTATGCACAGATTAATTCCATCTCATCTTCAGTTATCTTACCCATCCATCCACCCTTGGTACTCTGAAACCTGTGGTGAGGCAGTTGCTTTAAAACAACTCGCATTCTCCTGATGGAAGGAAGATCCAACTGATGGTAACCTCAGATCATTCCACAAATCCCACAACAAGTGTGTGTCTCCTCTCAGGAGAGCCAGAAAAAACCATCTTCCAAATCTCAAGAATGAGCTTTCAAACTTGTTTCCCTCCTCTAAAACCTGGTGGCACCTTGTCAAGTCTGCCTCTGGTGTGTGCACCCCTTCCATCCCTTCCCTCACCTCAAACATCACCACAGCTGACTCGATCCGCTCATGAGAAGGCCGAATGCCTCAATTCTGTGTTTGCTTCAAAATCTTGTGTCCCTAACCCCTCTTTTTTTCTGCATCCAACTTTCCTCGTCATACTCAACTGCTCCTGGATTCTGTGTCTTTTGCACCTGAGAAGGTAGAAAAGTTGAAACGTTTCTGGCAACCCTTGGCTCTGACTCTCCAGCTGAACCGGATGGCAGCAGCTCATGCATCCTAAAAAGCTACTCTGCTTGCTGCTCTTGCACTTCCTCTCTCTGCCCTTTCCACCCTGTCATTTATCACAGGTCATCGTCCAAATGCTAGGAAACAAGCCAACATCACATCATTACATAAATAAATAGCCCCAAGTGGGCTGACTGTTATCTCTTGAGGTTGTAGTTCAGACCACTGCTGATTTTGGGAGACCCCCTCCTAGTGCCCCCCTGATGTATAATCGAAAAATCTAAGACTGGCCGATCTTGCGGTCAATCGAGTAAAAGGACTGTATCGGGTTCCAGAGCAATCAGTTGGTAAATAAGGAATTCTTGGGTAAATCAGTTGTTAAATAAGATCCAAAATCAAAACATTGAAGCCTGAGCGATTGTGCAGGCGACTGTCTGGTATCCATGTGTCAAGTTTCAGAGTAATCAGCGAGGTGATAATGGAGGAATAGCAAAAATAGCAAAAAGTTAACAGATGGACGGATAGACATCCAAACATCAAAACCTATTTGATAAGTTCATCTCTGAGAATTGAGATGAGATGACCTAAAAAGGTTCAAAAACGGGTCCTCTCAACTACAGACCAACCACCTTACTTCCAATCATCAGCAAGGTCAGGAAATCCATCATCGCAGATGACATGAAATCATTCCTTTTCTCCAACAGCCTAATCCCAGATCACCAATTCAGATTCAGACCTGGTCACTCTACCTTGGACATGCTGCTTCTACTCTACTAACAATGGATGGAGGCCCTCAATATCAGACATGAGATCAGGGTCTTCTCTGTTGAGATATCTCGAGCTTTTGATACTGTCTGGCATCCTGCCTTGCTCTCCAAACTTTCTGCCTATGAAATCCAAGGCTAACTCCACAAATGGATTACTGACTTCCTCCACTCTCGTAGCCAACGTGTGGTTCTCGATGGAACCCTTTCTTCTCCTCTCCCTGTCAAAGCTGAAGTATCCAAAGGCAGTGGTCTCGGCCCCATTTTTTTCCTGATGTTCATCAATGATGTATCTGACTCTCTGAAAAATCCTCTTTATCTCTTTGCTGATTGCTCCACTCTCTGCTGTGACATCCCTCATCTTTCTGACAGACAGGCAGTGCCTCTTCCCTCTCGTCAGACCTTAACAAAAGCACAATCTGGTCAAACACTTGGAATATGTCTTTTAATCTTGAGAAGTCCCACACACTCACTCTCTCTTTCCGAAAGGACCATACGGCAAATCATATACTTTCTCAACATGCCTCTCGAAGAGGTTCAGTCACTCAAACTCTTGGGTCTCACCCTCAGCCATGATCTCTCTTGGGCAAGCCACATTTCAAAGTTGGCCTCAAAATCCACACTCCGACTGGGCATACTCCATCGTGCAAAGTTCTTCCTTGGCACACCTGAGCTCCTATACACCTAAAAAGCTTTCATCCGCATATTGATGGAGTACTGCTCTCCTCTGAGCTTCCCGGTGTGTACCCCGGTTAGAATAGGTACACCGTATCCCTGCGCATCGTAAGAGGCGACCAAGGGTTGGCGTCAGGAAGGGCATCCGGCCATAAAAACATTGCCTCAAACAGGGAACCATGATTGTCATGGGACCCGCAAGGCTAACCCCCACTCTGGCGGGGAAAATGGCCTTAAAACGATCATTCATTCATTCATTCACTGCTCTCCTCTGAGCTGGTGCGCCTGCCTCACATCTTGCTCAACTTGATGTTGTGGAAACCAAGGCCTTCAAGATCATTGGAATCTCTCATCATGAAGCTGAGTCTATGAACCCATCACCTTCCATCGCCAACAGGTCGGTGGTCTCTCTGTCTTCTTCCACTTCATTTCTGCTCTTGCACCTGCACCACCCGCACCACCAATCCATCTTGCACCACTTCATTTCTGGTCTTCTGGTGATATTAACAAATTGCGACTTCCTCCAAGTGCTTTGAAATCAAAATGAGGTTGAGCGATTCCCATCCCCTCTGTAGCCCCCATCCCCCTCCCCCCTCACAGTATATCCAGTATACACTGCACCAAGATATCCTGGAGCAAACGTTCTCGGTTCCAGTGGTTGTAATCTTAAGTGTGAGTCACGGCCCTCCCAAAGCCTAACGTGCATGTCTTCGTTTCTTGTTTACATTCGAAGCCCAAGTTGTATGAAGTTTCCATTCTTAAGCAAAACAACATTTTCATTCTTTTTTTTCTGTATTCACATTTCAAATTCTCCACCATCTCAGGTCATCCGACAACCATGATCTTTCCTGCCCCCATTAGCCCTCCCATGCCAACGTCTTTCTGAGTTCCCAGTTTTTCTTTCCACTTATGTGATTGAGACTTTGCGACCGTATCCATCCCATTGACCCCCCCCCCCTCGTGATCTCCACTTGCCCTCATTCTTCCCCACATTATTCCTCCAAATCTCCCCCCATTTCGCCCCTCAACCCTGCTGTTGGTGTGTTTTCCCCTCTCTTTCTACTGTTAATTTTGTTTTGTTACATCCATTCTGTGTTCTCGCTTCCACACGAATCTTGACTTTGTAAACAAAAAATAACTCTCTCACCAACCAGTACTTTGTATACCAATATGCCAAGTATACCAATAGCCCCAAGGTGAGATCGAGGAGGCCCTCATCCTGCAGGAGACTGTAAATAGGATGATGATGATGATGATGATGAATAATTATGTTTTCGTGATTCTGGAATTTTTTCCCCACCAATAGTAAATCTAAAGAGTCATTCCTATAAAAACTAGCACGGCATTTCCTCCTCCAGGCCGATCAGTTTACATGTTGTATCCCACTGATAGGCCGGATCTGGATTCGGACCCGAACCAAAATCTCATCGGATTGTTCTTGTCACCAAACCAACTCGCCCACCAAGTTACGTCATAATCCGTACATAACCTTTTGGAATATCATGCTCTGTATTATTTTTGGCCCCATCTCTCAATGCCCATGAATCACACAAATAAATGATAAAATTCTCGGATATGGATCCCGGATTCGGATATTCACCAAAATCAAACCAATTTGTCCTTGTCGCACACCCAACCTGCCCACCAAGTTTTGTCCAAATGCATCCATAACTTTTTGAGATATCCTCCTCACAGAAAGACAAACGGACAGACATGGGTGAAAACACAACCTGCATCCACCTGAGGTGGCGGAGGTAACAAAGCAACTAATCAGATTACAGGTCTTCTCAGGAGTAATTTCATCCTCAGGGGTATCGGTGGCCCATTTTCCGGTGTTTGATTACAGTCATGATTTACGAGTGATGTGTTGCTCCCCAATGTTGTTTGCAACTTTGCATATTCGAGCAAAAGCACCCGTCGCTTTGCTGACGCACTTGATCAAAAGACGACATGTTGCATTCTGCTCGATTCACTCCATTGTTTGCCCGAGGTGATCTTCCATCTGCTTGGAAGTCGCTGACATCACCTTCGTCATCCATCCTCGCTACTTGTATATGGCGTGAGCAGAAATCACGTCCGCTTCACTGTGAAGCACCGTGCTGTTTGCTTTGGTTTGAATCTCCGCTTAAAATGAGTGAAATTAAACGTTTTGAAAATTTCGAATTATTCTCACTCGAATTTCAACATCGCTGTAATGCATATTCTTAAGTTGCTTGAACCTTCTTTGTATCAGACAATGATGATTTGTAGTCTTCGCTACCACTGGGTCGCACTGTATGATACATATTTACATGCAGAGAATTGGGGTCTTCCCTCACCCTGAACCCCCTCCCCATGGTAATGGATGATGGCTTACATATGCACGTCATTTTTGTTTCGAGATTAGATCCAATATGGCCGACTGGCGGACATTTTGTTACTTAAACATTTCTTGAACATCCATGGTCCGACTTTGTTCAAACTTGGCACAAGCACAGTACCACGATGGCATATACGTAAAGCCTCACTTTACTTTGCGATCTGATCAAAGATGGCCGACTGGTAGACTGGCGGCCATTTTAGTTGTAAAAAATGGCTGATATTGAACACGTCCTCAACTATTTCTCAGACATGTATGTCGCGATCTTGTTCAAACTTAGCACACAGATAAAGAACGATGGTTACATATGCACGTCATTTATTTTCCAGATGAGATTCAAGATGGCCGACTGGCGGCCATTTTGTTACTTAAACATTTCTTGAACATCCATGGTCCGACTTTGTTCAAACTTGGCACAAGCACAGTACCACGATGGCATATACGTAAAGCCTCACTTTCCTTGCGATCTGATCAAAGATGGCCGACTGGTAGACTGGCGGCCATTTTAGTTGTAAAAAATGGCTGATATTGAACACGTCCTCAACTATTTCTCAGACATGTATGTCGCGATCTTGTTCAAACTTAGCACACAGGTAAAGAACGATGGTTACATATGCACATCATTTATTTTCCAGATGAGATTCAAGATGGCCGACTGGCGGCCATTTTGTTACTTAAACGTGTCCCCAACCATTTCTCGGACATGTATGGACCGATTTTGTTCAAACTTGGCACAAAGACAATACATGAGAGTATACATATGCAGAAGATTTTGTTTTGTAATCCGACCAAAGATGGCCGACTGACGGTATAGTCAGGTTTGTTATGTAATTTCGTTCTTTTTTTGTGGAGATTAGCAAAACTATACATTTTTGGAAAGCTGATAGCACCAGGAATCCGAAAAACCATGCTTCCATTTGCGCAAATGTTTCTTTGGCGGCCATATTGGATTTTCAAAATGGCCACCATCGGAAACCTATTTTTCGCGATATCTCAACATCCGAACCACCTAGAGTGCTGATTCCAACACCTATACCCACATTTTTGGGGATGAGGAATCACATGAAGCCATCTAAAATAATCTACACCTACCCTGGGATACCAGGTGGCAGCCTACAGCGGATTTTCTACAAGGCAATGCCTTGGCCTTTTCGACGCCAAGATTGTTCCAGATTGGTTGTACTTGCACAAGGCCCGACACAAGGGAGACAGCAGTGTTTTTGAGCAGAACATCATAGTTAGCTATGACCAAGACCAGGACATCCGTATCAGGAGAGAAGAAGGTAAGCTGTTCTGCGTTGGGATTGCGGCGAGTTGCCAGCACTGCTTGGTGAATCATCAGAGTGTCTGCCTCCTCATGATTATTGTCTTCAAAATGCACGCCTTTGTTACTCTTGGCCTTTCCTGCTGCACATATAATTATCAGCTTGGAGGCATCTCTGTTGTACTCCAACGTTTTCTCAGCCAGATATTCTGCCAAATCTGACTTTGTCTGATCGTGTGACAAGAACCGCTTCATGGTGATGTGTTGGATCTTGGTATTGTCCTTCACTTGGTACTGGACTGGATTGTGCCCCCCTCGTCTTTTTTGTCTTGTGCTTTGCTTCAACGAATCGGCCTTGTAAGTATCAAACACGTGGATAACTTCGTCAAAATGTCTTGTCAGTGACATCAATCTGGTATTAAAGCTGACACTGAGATCTTCAACGGTTACTGTTGCAGCTGGTTTTGTCGACAATTTCTGTACAAGAACCATGGCGTCGACTACTGCTATTTTCATAGCTGCAGAGTTATGGACTTGAGCTTGAGGACTTGAGGTCGGAGCTAAGTCACCCGGAGCTAAGTCTCCATGTTTCACAAGGAGATGGATTAACTTTGACTTGTCAAGGCAAGGAAGCAGGTCACCGTTTGGTGCGAACAAGGCGCGAGGTGTAAGGGTGAATTCGTAGTTGCCTATTGCGTCTTTCTGGTCAACATCACGGCTTGATTTTGTCAATATCATCAGCCTTCCATACAAGTCTTTTGTTTCCTTCAAGTCGACTGACTTGTCCCTGAGCATGATCTTGGTCTTCTTCACACCAGACAAGTACATCGTGTTGTTTTCTTTTTTCACGGCTGCAAATAAGCTGACTGTTCCGTTGATTCTTTCGTCAACATACTCTTCGTACAAGTGTTGACCAATGTTGTCGATATTCAGGATTTGTGACGTGTGCTCCTCTGGGACATAGGCATGTGTGATCAAGTTGTATATGCTATTTCCTTCTGTAGTAAATGGATTGCCATGACTCATGATAGCAGCCTTGATCTTTTCAACCGCTGTATTGTTCAGATTCACTGCCCTCGGACTAAGTTCGTGGTGTTCTGTCACTTTGTCTGTTTTGGTGTCGAACTGATCTTTGAATTCTCTGGTCAGCCGTGACAATTCTGGAGAGGCCATAAAGAATCTCTGCCTTGCATTGGCATTATTGGAGATGCCTGGAAGTCCAGAATGAACCTTCATTGCTCTGTTTTCCTGTTCACAAGCGTGGTCTGCACCGATTGATACAAAGGGGATGCTAGATTTCGTTACTGAGATATTTCCATTCTCGAGTTCCCTGTATGTGGCCGGATGCATCTTCCTCAGGTCATACATATCTGCTATGTATCGCGGCCAAAGACGTTTGTATTTGATACGATCCATGGAGAAAAATAGCTTGCTGAGTGCCTCACCAGATTCGAGGTGGAGTTTGAGATCTGCGTCCCGAGAAGCTTCCACAAAGAACAGAATTGTCTCCACTCGATGCAGGTAATTCATCAAGGACTTGAACATGGCTTTTTTGGATTGTTCTGTTTCCCAAGTCTTGAATATGTTCACAACATCAGCTGTAGTGATGACATTCAACAGTTTTGTGTTGGCTTCTTTCACACTTGTGGCTTTGGTGAACTTGTCCTTTTCTGAACATGCCTCGTCTATTTCTTCTGACATATCTGAGCAAACGGCTTTCAACTGTGGATAATCTTTGAAGAACAGGTCCAGCGCCATTTCATAAAGTGCTATATATGAATAAATATGAGCACGGAGAGTGCGTTTGTAATGCGAACATCTCAGGATCTGCCTTGTTGTTGAAGGTCCGTAGAGGTCGGCCTCTATCCACGCGTCATCAATACCTGAGTTCTCAATGGAAGTACCCAGGGCTCTCAAAGCAGCCATGACCACATGCAGCTCGCCAAGCCGAGGTACAACGGTACCTTTCAGGTCTGGCCTTGCATCCAGCAGCCTTATCACCTTTTCATAGAGGGCCATATCCCAGGAAATGACTGTAGGGTGGCTTGTACCAACAACTAAGTTCTTTAGCTGAGTTGTCTGAGAGATGACGGTCAGAAGAGTCGACCACTCGTGTGCTACTTCAGGTAGAAGGGGTAAGACTCCGACTTGTGTCAAACTGTGACTACCCGACAGCAATGAGTGGTATCCTGCCCAACCAGGTATATATGTGCTGTTTGATTTCTGCATTCTGGTGATCATAGAAGCAACCAACCATCCTAGATGTGTAAGGTGATACGCTGGTGATATACCATCCTTGCTGATGTGGAATGTGTCTGTTCTCTTTATGGTTTTCGGCACCGGCTTGTCACAATGAAGCATAGGAACCTGGTACGGGGTCACTGACAAACTGGTAGTGTCAGCTATGCTCAGTTGTGGCGCCAATGTTTCTCCTTGAGTGTCACGTTTTTGATAAACAGCAATGATTGTTCCATGGGTTGTCCCTTTGCCATCCACGCTGTCTTCAGCAAAGTCTGTGTTATCAGCTGCAAAAAACACAAAAGTTCCCTTCTTCAAAAATGGAGGAACATAAAGTCCTTGGAACTTCAGGGTGTTTTCCACAATGGCATTTGCTAGGGCTGTTTCGAGGTGCATAACACGACTGTACGAGACACAGTAACCTTGAAAGCAGAGACTTTCCAGGAGTTTCTTGTTTCTTGTGTCATGGTGAACTGCCAAGGCTAATCCTAGAGACTGTGGAGTTTCTTGTGATTTGGTTGATCGGAAGGTCGCAGAATCAGTTTTGGGCCTATAGTTCACTTGCTTGTCAGATTTGAATCCACCCAATAGCATCTGACTAACAGTGAGTACTTCTCTGTTAACATGAGTGGTTCGTTTTTCAGTTTCTAGTGTTTCTGTTGGCCCCACCATAACCCATCTGATCATTGCGTGGAGTGCTGCTGGAACATCATCTGTGCTGCTAGTGACCTGTATAGCATCGGATGAGTTTTCCTGTTGGTGGAAGTTCTTGATAATTCTGCGCAATGCCTTTGCTGCTTTATAGATAATATTCAGATCGTCTACTTCACTTTCTATCATGGCAGACTGAACCATATCGGATTCGCATGCATCTGGGGAGTAAAGAACAGAAGGTTTTCTCCTGTCCTTTTGCCTAACAGACGTTACGTGTGGTAGTTCTAGAAGAATTCTCTCCTTGAGCCAGTGTCTACTATATGCAGGGAAGTGGTGCGCCAATGCATCTGTGCCACCAAGCAAGTTGATGTATGTTGTTTCAATATGTGCCATGGATAAGTATTGTTTGTTCTGAGTTTGACAGTCGACAAGGCTAATCAACTCAATCAAACATGATGTTTGAAACGGATGACCTCTCTCTGTTGTTCCCTTGTTATCCTTGGTACGTAACACATGGAATACATTTGTTGTCCAACATGACTTGTGGTATTGAACATCGATTGCATGTGCATCAGTGGGTGAGATGGATGTGTTTAACCTAGTTTGCAGGGTGAGATTTCCAGACAGCTCCACAGCATCGTGTAATGCTTTCCCACCGTTTTCTGTTCTCAATGTGTACAATTTTTGCTCGTTATCTTCCTGGCAGAAAAAGCAATGTTCCTTAATGAATGGAGCTGTTGCAGAACGTGTAAACGGACTGGTGGTGGAAGTTGATGGTTCGTCCAGTTCTGTGCTTTTTCGCTTTTGTCCACGTTTTTTCTCTGTGTAGGAGCCGGCTGAAATGTGATATTGATGGCGGTCTTTGGCACGTTGTACCTTCTCTTTGTTGGTTGCATTTGAATAACAGATACGATGCCAAACTGCATTATTGAATTGCAGACTTTCACTTGTTTCATCCTTTAAGCGACTGTGAATTTTAACATATTTTCCATCATGGTAGGCTGCTCTATCATTAAGGGTTTGCAGCAAGTGTTCAAACGAGTCCGGTTTGGGCTGCTGGACAAGCGTTCCATATTTTGCTGAAGCGGTTTGACAAATTATGCAGTGCTGCCACTGTGTGGGCTGAGTCGTAACTTCACTCATCTTCTCTCAAGACCTGCAAATATATAAAACGACAACAGGTAAGTAATTGTGAGCTTCATGAGGTTTATTTTAAATGAACTATTAGGTCTGATATAATGACTTTCCATGTACATGAACTGAACATGTTGAAATGATCCCATTTATGACTATGACTGTACTGAGGCGAAACATCACTCAATGTGGTATACATATTCAGAAAAAAACATGTTTCCTGAAAGTGGCCATCTTGAAAATCCGCTGTAGGCTGCCACCTGGTATCCCAGGGTAGGTGTAGATTATTTTAGATGGCTTCATGTGATTCCTCATCCCCAAAAATGTGGGTATAGGTGTTGGAATCAGCACTCTAGGTGGTTCGGATGTTGAGATATCGCGAAAAATAGGTTTCCGATGGTGGCCATTTTGGAAATCCAATATGGCCGCCAAAGAAAAATTTGCGCAAATGGAAACATGGTTTTTCGGATTCCTGGTGCTATAAGCTTTCCAAAAATGTATAGGTTTGCTAATCTCCACAAAAAAAGAACGAAATTATAAATCTGAACATAATGAACCTGACTAGTAGCAAAAGTACTAAAACTACGGGGGCCATGACATTTTATGTCTTTTGCTTCTTGTTTTCTATTAAGTGCAAGGCTGTTACAAGTGTACAACGGGGGAATACTTTGAAGATAAAAGTTAAAGGAAGTTATATCACACAGGATCATCAAAGAAGGCAAATGACGATGATTATTTAAATGAGTGAAAATGGCGACGATTTTAAATCTTCAACAACACTAAACTTACAATGAAAAAAACAGGAAAGTGAATGTTACTTGGACAACCTTCCAATGTCGCTCAAGGCCAGGATGGCGAAGGCCTCGGTTGTCTTTTCTCGGACAACAGCATCCGAATCGGGCAGAAGACATTTCAGGTTTGCCACACAGCCTGAGGGCAGGTATAGAGATGGTCAGAATCGCTGCTATATTATCTGCAGGTGTGCTTGTCACACCGCTACTTGGATAATTCCATGAGGGAATGCAGCACACCTTTATCTGTGAAGTATGTTACATTTCTCATGGGGCAGACATTTCCTGAGTTGTTTTCCTCATTTTTGTTGTATGAAATGTGTTTTTATGTCATGTGGCACATGGTTGACTAACAAAAGCCATGTCGCAACGTGTCCTGCACCATGCGTCGATCAGTAGATCCCATCCAACAACATGTATGTGCTTTTGGCCATAGACAACAGCTATAGACATTGTTTGCCAGTGGGTAAAGGCAAAGGGGCAGAGCTCAGCTTGGTGAAAGTTCAAAGTGTAATGAATAATTTCTGAGTTCTTCCAATGTATACAAGCCGTAGTGTAAAACAAAAAGTATACACGATCTCCAGAAACATGCTCTACATAACTTGTGGGTGGGCTAGTCAGTCTGTGGCCATCTTGGATTGAGAAAACCATGCATGCTACCTTCTTTAATCGCTTGAGTTACAAGCTGAGGATCATGCAGCACGTCACAAAGACTCCCTAGGGTCTGCTGACGCAACTTCACGTCCGTGGAGAGCAAGTCCTCGTTGAGCTTGGGGACGGTGCGCAGCCCATATGCCAGTGGAGCCTTGTCTGGCTCAATGGTTGGCGGCATTTCCTGAGACACTCTGGGGAATGCCATGATGACCTGCCCAAGTGTGAATCGATACATATGAATTGTTAAACATGTAAATGGGTCCAAACATTGCCAACACAGGTTTGTCGCATAACGTCAAAGGTGTCCATGATCCAAAACCACTCGCTGTGCGGAACATATTCCACCACCAATCTCAGCAGCATGAGTCATCATGAACACAGCATGGTGAAATAACCTCCATGAACAGAAACAGCACTACAGCATCTAGTAATGAGTCACAAGAGTGACTGTAGCAACACCTATTCCTTACATCTTTTCTAATCCGCAAACAAACTACTCTTCATAAACTTTTCATTGGCTCCTTCATGAATTTGGAACAAGTGCACATGTTATGTTAAATTTTCAAGTGCCAGCAATAAGTTAGTATTGTGAACTCTCAAATGAAAATGCTCACAAAATCTCGAATATTTCCCCCACTTGATCCTGCAAAACTTCCATTCGCAAATGTGTCACAAACAGTTCATGGATAATGACACAATCGTGAGTTGCTGACTTTTTCAATACGAGGACAGATATTTGGGCACCAGATGAAGCCATTTTGTCTGTCGCACCGGAGGGGTATCCACACTCCATCACGAAAATCAACTAAACAGGTAAACCCAAGCAGGGAATTTGTGAAGGATATCGACAAACAATTCCCTCACCTTTATTAAAAACACCATGGGATCTTTAACGTCCATAACTCATCAAAAGCTTTACATCCCCATCAAAGCTTTACTTCCCCATCAAAAGCTTTACATCCCCATCAAAGCTTTACTTCCCCATCAAAAGCTTTACATTCCCATCAAAAGCTTTACTTCACCATCAAAAGCTTTACATTCCCATCAAAAGCTTTACATCCCCATCAAAAGCTTTACTTCCCCACCAAAAGCTTTACTTCCCCATCAAAAGCATTAAATCCCCATAAAAAGCTTTAAATCCCCATCAAAAGCTTTAAATCCCCATAAAAAGCTTCACATCCCCATAAAAAGCTTTAAATCCCCATCAAAAGCTTTAAATCCCCATAAAAAGCTTTAAATCCCCATAAAAAGCTTCACATCCCCATCAAAAGCTTTACATTCCCATCAAAAGATTTACTTCCCCATCAAAAGCTTTACTTCCCCATCAAAAGCTTTACTTCCCCATCAAAAGCTTTACATTCCCATCAAATCTTTACTTCCCCATCAAAAGCTTTACATTTCCATCTAAAGCTTTACTTCGCCATCAAAAGCTTCACATCCCCATCAAAAGCTTTACATTCCCATCAAAAGCTTCACATATCCATCAAAACCTTTACATTCCCATCAAAAGCTTCACATCCCCATCAAAAGCTTTACATTCCCATCAAAAGCTTTACTTCGCCATCAAAAGCTTTACTTCCCCATCAAAAGCTTTACATTCCCATCAAAAGCTTTACATCCCCATCAAAAGCTTTACATCCCCATCAAAAGCTTTACATTCCCAAAATCTTTGCATCCCCATCAAAAGCTTTGCATCCCCATCAAAAGCTTTGCATCCCCATCAAAAGCTTTACATCCCCATCAAAAGCTTTGCATCCTCATCAAAAGCTTTACATCTCCATCAAAAGCTTTACATCCCCATCAAAGCTTTACATGCCCATCAAAAGCTTTACATCTCCATCAAAAGCTTTACATTCCCATCAAAGCTTTACATGCCCATCAAAAGCTTTACATCCCCATCAAAAGCTTTACTTCGCCATCAAAAGCTTTACTTCCCCATCAAAAGCTTTACATTCCCATCAAAAGCTTTACATCCCCATCAAAAGCTTTACATTCCCATCAAAAGCTTTACTTCCCCATCAAAAGCTTTACATCCCCATCAAAAGCTTTACATTCCCATCAAAAGCTTTACTTCCCCATCAAAAGCTTTACATTCCCATCAAAAGCTTTACATCCCCATCAAAAGCTTTACATTCCCATCAAAAGCTTTACTTCCCCATCAAAAGCTTTACATCCCCATCAAAAGCTTTACATTCCCATCAAAAGCTTGACATCTCCATCAAAAGCTTCACATCCCACACCCCCATCAAAGCTTCACATCTCCATCAAAAGCTTTACATCTCCATCAAAAGCTTTACATCCCCATCAAAAGCTTTCCATCCCCATCAAAAGCTTTACATCCCCATCAAAAGTTTTCCATCCCCATCAAAAGCTTTACATCCCCATCAAAAGCTTTCCATCCCCATCAAAAGCTTTACATCCCCATCAAAAGCTTTGCATCCCCATCAAAAGCTTTGCATCCCCATCAAAAGCTTTGCATCCCCATCAAAAGCTTTACATCCCCATCAAAAGCTTTCCATCCCCATCAAAAGCTTTACATCCCCATCAAAAGCTTTCCATCCCATCAAAAGCTTTACATCCCCATCAAAAGCTTTGCATCCCCATCAAAAGCTTTGCATCCCCATCAAAAGCTTTGCATCCCCATCAAAAGCTTTACATCCCCATCAAAAGCTTTACATCCCCATCAAAAGATTTGCATCCCCATCAAAAGCTTTACATCCCCATCAAAAGCTTTGCATCCCCATCAAAAGCTTTGCATCCCCATCAAAAGCTTTACATCCCCATCAAAAGCTTTACATCCCCATCAAAAGCTTTGCATCCCCATCAAAAGCTTTGCATCCCCATCAAAAGCTTCACATCCCACATCCCCATAAAAAGCTTTACATCCCCATCAAAAGGCAATATGGTCTGACATACAATTTGCTTTTTTCATATTTATTTCTCCATTACTTTATTTGTTTCCATAAGCACATTTCTTCTGTTCAGACATGCTACATTTCTATATCTACATTATAAATGGAGCCGTCTGTCTGTCTGTCTGTCTGCCATGTTATAAATTGAGAACGGAATCACGGATTTCAATGAAACTAACGACGTAGTGTAGCAGCATAGCAAACCTGTTGTGCATTTTGTGATACAAGCACCAAATTTGGCACAAATGTACATTAATATGTTGCGAACATTTTCAGATATTGGGCCACTTGAAATTCCGTAATTTTTTTTTTCAAATTTTTTCAAATTTCGTAATTTCAAATTTTTCGGGTGACACCGTCACAATTTCGGTCTTCGAGGCCGGCCGATATAGTGGGGCGGCTTAGCCCAAATATTCAAAAGAATTGTGCATTTTGTGATACAAGCACCAAATTTGGCACAAATGTACATTAATATGTTGCGAACATTGTGTGGTCAGCAATGAAGACGAGAGTCTGAATTACATGTATGCAAAAGACCTTGTGAACCAGTGAAGCAAATACACGGGTAAGCATGAATTAAATCTAGGGCATGATATTATTTCCATGATGTTTACCTCTACACTCAATGGTGGAAGGAGGTAATGTTTTGATCCCAGCTTGTCTGTATGTCTGTTTGTCTGTTAGTCCACAAAATTCCAGACAAAGCTTGTAGTAGTGGTAGTTGTAGTGGTAGTGGTGATAACAGAAATTGTTATATAGAACTGAACTTATATTATTATTATATGCAGAAAATAACTTCATTTCTATATGCCCTGCAGTGGACAGGTTAATTGGTTTATGCACTGAAGGGGTCACCCTGGTGTGCACTGCTGTGTTCTGCCTCACTGAGTTGTTCAGGTATGATGTACTCAGCACAAGCTTCCGGTCGGCCCGGAGGTGGGGGTGCGGGGCCTGTCACGGAACGTCAAAACAAACGGCCTGCCGGGGCCGCCCAAAAGTCGGGCGTGAGGGGCGCGTCCACTAATGGAACGCCTCTCGCTTCCCAGATCGAGGGCCACGTGGTCAGGAGAACCTCGTCCCTTCCGGTCACACTTTGCCTATCGGCCGGCCTCGAAGACCGAAATTGTGACGGTGTCACCCGAAAAATTTGAAATTACGAAATTTGAAAAAATTTGAAAAAAAAAATTACGGAATTTCAAGTGGCCCAATATCTGAAAATGTTCGCAACATATTAATGTACATTTGTGCCAAATTTGGTGCTTGTTTCACAAAATGCACAATTCTTTTGAATATTTGGGCTAAGCCGCCCCACTAACGGTGGAACTGCCGGGAAAGTTGGGGACACAAAAAAAAAGGCGGGAAGATTTGTTTGTGGGCACATGGGCACATCTGGCGAAAGTGCAAACATCAACCTGTGACGCTAACTATCCCTGCACATGGGCACATCTGGCGAAAGTGCAAACATCAACCTGTGACGCTAACCATACCTGCACGTGGGCACATCTGGCGAAAGCGCAAACATCAACCTGTGACGCTAACTATCCCTGCACATGGGCACATCTGGCGAAAGCGCAAACATCAACCTGTGACGCTAACCATACCTGCACGTGGGCACATCTGGCGAAAGCGCAAACATCAACTTGTGACGCTAACTATCCCTGCACATGGGCACATCTGGCGAAAGTGCAAACATCAACCTGTGACGCTAACTATCCCTGCACATGGGCACATCTGGCGAAAGCGCAAACATCAACCTGTGACGCTAACTATCCCTGCACATGGGCACATCTGGCGAAAGTGCAAACATCAACCTGTGACGCTAACTATCCCTGCACATGGGCACATCTGGCGAAAGTGCAAACATCAACCTGTGACGCTAACTATCCCTGCACATGGGCATATCTGGCGAAAGTGCAAACATCAACCTGTGACGCTAACTATCCCTGCACATGGGCACATCTGGTGAAAGCGCAAACATCAACCTGTGACGCTAACTATCCCTGCACATGGGCACATCTGGCGAAAGTGCAAACATAAACCTGTGACGCTAACTATACCTGCACATGGGCACATCTGGCGAAAGTGCAAACATCAACCTGTGACGCTAACTATACCTGCACAGGGGCACATCTGGCGAAAGTGCAAACATCAACCTGCGACGCTAACTATTACCTGCACATGGGCACATCTGGCGAAAGTGCAAACATCAACCTGTGACGCTAACTATCCCTGCACATGGGCACATCTGGCGAAAGTGCAAACATCAACCTGTGACGCTAACTATACCTGCACATGGGCACATCTGGCGAAAGCGCAAACATAAACCTGTGACGCTAACTATACCTGCACATGGGCACATCTGGCGAAAGTGCAAACATCAACCTGTGACGCTAACTATCCCTGCACATGGGCACATCTGGCGAAAGCGCAAACATAAACCTGTGACGCTAACTATACCTGCACATGGGCACATCTGGCGAAAGTGCAAACATCAACCTGTGACGCTAACTATACCTGCACAGGGGCACATCTGGCGAAAGTGCAAACATCAACCTGCGACGCTAACTATACCTGCACATGGGCACATCTGGCGAAAGTGCAAACATCAACCTGTGACGCTAACTATCCCTGCACATGGGCACATCTGGCGAAAGTGCAAACATCAACCTGTGACGCTAACTATACCTGCACATGGGCACATCTGGCGAAAGCGCAAACATCAACCTGTGACGCTAACTATACCTGCACATGGGCACATCTGGCGAAAGCGCAAACATAAACCTGTGACGCTAACTATACCTGCACATGGGCACATCTGGCGAAAGTGCAAACATCAACCTGTGACGCTAACTATCCCTGCACATGGGCACATCTGGCGAAAGCGCAAACATAAACCTGTGACGCTAACTATACCTGCACATGGGCACATCTGGCGAAAGTGCAAACATCAACCTGTGACGCTAACTATACCTGCACAGGGGCACATCTGGCGAAAGTGCAAACATCAACCTGCGACGCTAACTATACCTGCACATGGGCACATCTGGCGAAAGTGCAAACATCAACCTGTGACGCTAACTATCCCTGCACATGGGCACATCTGGCGAAAGTGCAAACATCAACCTGCGACGCTAACTATCCCTGCACATGGGCACATCTGGCGAAAGTGCAAACATGAAAACCTGCGACGCTAACTATCCCTGCACATGGGCACAATCTCCCAATAATCCTTTTTGCTCTTGCTCCATAAATGATCCATCACAGCTATTTTGAGGAGATGTAAAGCCCTGTTTTTTAGCATTTAGGCAAAGGCAGAGACAAGGAGACCTCAGAGTTTGTTTCCGGGCCACGCCCATGTCTACAAGTACAAGGTACCTCAGACCGCCAGACAGTTTGATTGAAAACAAGAAAGAAGAGAAGGGGAGGGCAAGAAATTGTTTTTATTTTGATCTTCCTCTTCATGTGTTGTTGTACATTATTCTCAATGCATCATCAAAAAAGGCTGTGATGAACATCCTATTAACAATCTCCCTCTCCTCACCCCCTGAGTGTAGAGCAAGGTCAGTATCTATACACCGCCTAATTTTATTTTGTCCCATTAACAAAATCTGTTTGTTTTTTGGCAATTACACAAAGATTGTTA